>NC_133617.1:272893487-273215987 GCF_048593235.1 Sminthopsis crassicaudata | reverse complement strand
GTTACTTATACCTTCAGAATCTAATACTTAATGTGCAACAAGAAAATGGTATTTACACACATATATTGTATCTAGGCTATATTGTAACACATGTAAAATGTATGGGATTACCTGTCATCGGGGGGAGGGAGTGGAGGGAGGGAGGGGATAATTTGGAAAAAATGAATACAAGGGATAATGTTATAGAAAAAATTGCTCATGCATATATACTGTGAAAAAAATTTCTAAAAAAAAAAAAAAAAAAATTGTCCTTGTCTGGAGGATCTTGCATTGTCTAAAACATTCTCCCCATCCTATTTAAAATAACCCAAACTCCTAAAATGCATTTTTAAAAAAATTGACCCAGTGTCCAAAAATTCCTTTTAATTTCAGTGAACCACTCGTTTCACATGTATGAAATTCATCTCCCCTAGGCCACTCATATTGCTTCCAGGCCATTCTTCATAACCATTATTTTGCGGTAACTCCTGGGGAAAAGGATCCTGCCATTCTGACCAAATACTGTATATAGCAGGTAAGCCAGCCTTAAAGAAGAAGCTGCAAAGCATCCTGAATGAGAGACAGAAAGCAAGTACCAGTCTAAAAGGTCAAATCACTATTATTATTTTTAATACCATTTCCCCATAGACCCTAATGAGGCAGCTGGAAGACCCTAAACTTAAAAGCTTGGGAATTCAATGCTTCTAATACATTGTCCTGGGAATCAATATCTTCCTGGGAAGCAAGCACTATGAAGATGCAGCCTTTAAATAAACAATCATGAAGGTACTATAGCCATATCTATTGAAGTTGCAGAATAGAAAGTTCTTGCTAACAAAATCCCCGATTTTATTAAATGGTTCAATATCAAACACTCATGTGATTTTTATCAATGGAAGTGACATTTAAAAAGAGACATTAACATCGGCTTTGTTGCATCTAAGGATCACAGGACTTTCCCATCTGAGCTGTAGCTGAAACCTGTATTTGTTCTTTCTACCATTAGAATATGAGCAACTTTGGATTGTTTTCCTCAGTAGTTCTCAAAGGTGTGGTCTTTGGCCCCTTTGATCCTTTTAGGGCATCTATGAGGTCAAAACTTTTCATAATAAGATGCTATTGGCCTATTAGAATAATCTTTGAGGTTGGATTTTCTCTTTTTTAATTTTTATTTTTTCAAATACATGCAAAAATAATTTTCATCACCTTTGCAAAATCTTGTGTTTCAAATTTTTCTCCCTCTTTCTTTGTCCGCCCAAGACAGCAAGCAATCTGAAATAGGTTAAATATATGCAGTTCTTGTAAACATTTCCATATTTGTTATGCTGTGCAACAAAAATCAGTTCAAAAGAGGAGGGGAACCATAAAAAAGAAAAAGCAAACAAAAACATGAAAATTCTATGCTTTAATCCACATTTAGTCTCCATAGTTCTTTCTCTCTGGATGTGGATGGCACTTTTCATCGCAAGCCTGTTGGAATTGTTTTGAATCACATTGTTGAAAAAAAACATCCATCACAATTGATCATCACATAATCTTTTTGTTGCTGTGTACAATGTTCTCTTAGTTCTGCTAACTTCACTTAGTTCATGTAAGTCCAGGCTTTTCTGAAATCAGCTACTCATATTTTTTGTTTGTTTGTTTTTTATACATATATATATGTATTTATAACAGTATATTATATATATACACACATATATATAATATAATATTCTATTATATTCATATACCATATACCATTCAGCCATTCCTCAATGGTGGGACATCAATTTCCAGTTTCTTGTCACTACAAAAAGGGCTACTATAAAGATTTTTGCACAAGTGGATCCTTTTCCCTCTTTTATGATCTCTCAGAATATACCTAGAGGAGACACTAATGAATCAAAGGGTATGGACAGACTTATAGCCTTTGGGGCATAGTTCCAAATTGCTCTGAGGCTTGGTTTCTTGATAAATATAACAGATTGAAGAAACAGCTAGGAGAATCCACTTTCTATTAAGCCAGCCATTGAAAAAATTTGCAAAGATATGTGAAACACTGGCTCCTCCTCTTCTTCTTCTTCTTCTTTTTTTTTTTTTTGCTTGGGAAAACATTTTAAAAATGTTATTTATATTAACATAATGTTTATTGTTATTTTAAAATGAATCAATATTTTAAAAACTTATCTGTTAGGGGCCGGGACCTTTCACAGGAAACCTCAACAGTGACTGCCTCTTCCAGCTTCCCCGACCCGACGGGGCTTCGGACGTCTCCGGCCCTCCTCCTGGAGACGGGAGGAGGGAATCACCAGACAGAGAGCCGAGGTGGATAGAACACAGTGATGTTTATTGGAGTTACAAGTCAGCAGTGTCTCCCCCGAGCCCTTCCGTGCTCACTCTTTTATAGCCCATTTATCTTTTTTGCATATTTCCCCGTTAGAGGTTAGAGTTTGGACTCCTCCCTGATTCCTCCCCGAAGGCGGAGCCAATCCTTACTGTGCCTCCCCTGCACCCACCCAGATCCTACCGCGTCAGTTGCCACGGTGACAGATCCGGGTTCGGGCGGGTCCTGACACAAAGGCGTCTCAACTATCCCCCAGGAGGTTCAGGTCCAGAGCCTCTTACACTTATCAGTTTTCATTTCTAATATGGCTAAGTCCTTAGAGTTTCTTCTTTGCATTATCACTTTGTGGTGGACTACATGTGCTATTAGACTTTTACAGTTATTTTTTTTGAGGGGGGGTTTGTAAGTTACTAGAAACTTCATTTCTTCCTCCTATGAAACTTTACAATGCAGCATGCTTGTTGATAGATATATTTTTTATGGGATAAAAAAAATGATTTTGTGGTTCTTGATTGTTTTTACAAGTAGGAAGGCCTTAAAATCGAACATAAAAAGTTGAGATTCTATCCAAAATTATTATTTTCTTTGGCCCCAGGAGTACAACTTCTCTTACACAGTTGCTTAATTGACATATAAAAGTCCTGGATTCTTCTAGTCATGGTAGAAAGAATGACTCAAGGAACTCTATTTGAAGAAAGAATATAAATTTAAACGAATATTTAACATGTTGAAATATTTCAAAATTGATCATCAGATAGCAGTATCAATATAAATTTGATAGAAAAAAACTAAATGACTGAAGTTATAATAGTTACAATGCTTTTAATATTGCATGAATATATTATGAATCCTGATTAATTGGTATTACAAAATTCTTTTTTGCTCAAAAATTCACCAGTTGCAAATATTTTTCAGAACTCTGAAGAGCAAATGTTAGTGTCATTATTTTAGAGGATTTTGTTAATTTTAAAATCTTACTCTGGGATGTTTATAACAGTAATGAGCCATAAAATGTTCCTATTTTGCACAGGCATAGTTTGGCTTATTTAAAAATGGCATTTGCTTTATATGATATTTTAGCAAATTGTGACTATTATTGTTTCTCTTTAACCATTTGGTTAGCTATAACACATGTAATGTTTTTGTTAGTGTTTTCTATATGTATAAAATACTATTAGTACTTAACACAGATGAATAGTGTCTACTTAATTTTCAGTTGTCTACATTTTCAAAACAATGAAGACATATCACCAACTATAATATGGAAATAGATGTCATTTAATATAGTCGAGCATTTACTGTGTCATTTGCTCTACAGAAGCAATCACATTATTAAAATAAATATAAACAGTTCTGTGCATATTTAGATGTACTGATATATAATACACATTACTGTTTGTAACCATAAAATATACAAACTTAATGGATATTTTGGTTTCTTTTCCAGTACAGGCTTATAAAAACTGAACCAGGTCCTGACTCATGTAATGCATTAAAAAAGGTTTCTGTTGAAACTGAAGATTAGGAAGCTTGTGACTTAAATTTTGTATGTTTTATAGATCAGTTATTGAAGGAAAAACAGGGAGCTAAATTAAGACAGCATAAATATTCTCCTTAGGAATCAGATTCATATGATTTTCTGTAACATTTCCTCCAACAAATCCTTCTCCAATCAAAATTTTACCTGCTTTATAAGCCATAAAAATAATTTTATAGAGTCTCATATTGGGATGGAATACCAAGAGATCATCTTGTTCAACTCATTGCTAAAATGAAATAGCCTCTACACTATTTTCAGAAAGTGTTTTTCAATTCCTGGTGAAAAAGGAACTTTCAAAAATAATGACTTATTATGAACTTAATGTTGAAAATCAGTAATCTAATTAACATATAAAATATAATTATTTTTTAGTAGCCTTTCAGTCTCCAAGATTCTTTGTTTTTATCTTCATTCTTTGTCACACTTGGTATTTATGGTCATTGCTGCTATGCACTCTTTTCTGGTTCGGCTTTTTTATTTTTCAGTAGCTTTTCAGTATCCAAGATTCTTTATTTTTATCTTCATTCTTTGCTACACTTGGTATTTTATGGTCATAGCTGCTGTACACTTTTTTCTGGTTCTGCTTTTTCCCCCCCACTATCCTATTTGATAAAGGTCTCCCCAAATTTCTTTATGTTCCTCATATTTGTAAGTCTTGCCTTATAGCATTTCACCAGTGTACTGTGTATGCAATTTACTTAATCATTGTATCAGTGTACTGCAATTTACTTAATCATTCCCCTGTTGATGAACATTGAAGAAATTTCCAGGTTGTTTTTATTTTTTCCCAATACAAGTAATGCTTCTATGAAAATCTTTAAAGAGATAGTTCCTTTCTTTCTTTTTGCTAATGCTTATTGGGGCATATTCCTTAAAATGGAAAAATTGGATAAAAGAATAGGATTATATTTTGTAACTTTTACTGCCAGGTTTTTCTGATTAGGAACTCTACTATTTAAGCCTCCCTTTTCTCTTGAACAGCTTTAATTATTGTACTGAATTTTAATCTACTGAAATTTCTACCACTTTTTCTAGATCTATTTCTTTAGACCATATATATAGATCAAGTGTGATCCCCCTACTTTTTGACTGGACCCCACTTCGGCTTGAGTCACATATATAGAACTCCATATGGAAGGATCCAGATCCCCTTGGCCCACAATTTTGCTAGATAAAACCTCCTCCCCACTTTAGAAACTTCTGGGTGGTTGCATTGATGCGGTTTGAATGCTTTCAATTTCTGGTGGTCAAGAGGTTAGTGGCAATAAGAGAGTTGTTAAGAATCCCCTTTAAATTGGCCACAGGTTTAGAGTGAAAGAATTCACTCATTCCCGAATTATCAGTTGCAAAATGAAAGTTTATTGTTGGATAGAAATCAGTTTACTAAGAGACTGATTTCTATAGTGGCGGATCTATGGGAAAATGGAATTTTGGCTCTGAGAATGTTTTCTCAGTAGGCAGAATGGTCCTGGCAGCTAAGTGAGCTATCTAGGTCCATCTGTAAAAACCTTAGTTGAAGGAAGCTGTTTTAGTGGGTTTCTTGGTGGGGGCTGGAACAGCCTGAGTTCATCAGACCAGGTGGTGGGGCTGGGACAGATCAGATCAGGATTCCTCAATTGAATGAGAATTTAGAATTTCTATGGGAGTTGATTCTCTTATCCTGAAAGGTTTGGCTCTATCTGGACTCCTTCGGAGTCTGGGAGATCCTGATCAAAGGAGACACAATCTCAGAGTGATAATCTTAAAGGGAACAGTTCCCCTCCCCATTCAGCATCATTTTCCCCTTCTCCTTGCCTTTTGAGGCTAGCCTCTGAGATATTCTCTATCAAGGGACAGCCTCGAACTTCTTAGAGAGGACTACAGGCCCTTTGGGATAAAGCCACTTTGAATGCCCTTCACTCTAGGAGCAGAGAAAACAAATGAGGTGTGACAGAATCTGGAAGAGTTGGACATGACTGATCTACTGAACCACCACCACTACTGAATAACCTGGGATTGATTGTAGGATGTAAACAGATGGTAGGGATTCAAGGGCAGATGAAGATACATATGTGAACTGGTAAACTCCAGAGTCCAGAATATGAGGGCAGAAAAGTGAAACTGATGGGGATGATGGCATGAAGATTTGTGAGAATGAAAAATAATTTGAAAGTGAATGAAGGAGCAGGAAAAAAAGGGACAAGTTTATTAGGAAAATTTCAGGATAATAGAGTTGGTATAATTTTGGATGAATGAGATCTAAAGGGTGTCCACGTCTGTGATTGTCTGGGGTAGGTTGAATGTAGGACATAGGCGTTGGGAGGATCAAAAAATTTTGGAGCCATGTGTTTGAGGGAATATTAAAGTGTATATTGAAATCTTCAAGGTTGAGGATAGGACCCTTTATCTTATAAGCGAAGACAAGCAGAAAGGAGAGAAAATGTTAGGATAGGGAGAGTGAACTCCAAAGGAAGACTGTTTGGAAAGTGATAATGACAGGATGGGAATGTGGCAGTAGGTAGCATAGAGAAGGGAAAACCCAAGAGTTATTAATTTCTAGCAACAGCCAGATTTCCAAAATTAGCAGAATAAAGAAGAGATAAAAATAAGGAAATAAAACAAGGAAGAGATTTAGGAAGGGGTTCCAAAGAAATTATGGAAAGGGAGGACTGAATGGGATGGGAGAGGAGAAATGGGTCACAAAAGAAATAAGTTTTTCTCTGAGGATGGAGACTTTGAACCATCAAAGGAGAAATCAAAGGAATTCCAAAATGAAAGTTTGAACAATCTTTCAGCAGTCTCTGATGATCAGGGCCATTGGTGGTAGGACATTATCAGGAATTTGGGCCAGATATCACTAAACCATGACACATGTATTTACAGAATGTAGTCTAACCCAAGGATTAAAATGGATGACACACACACACCCAGAAGGCACTGTGTATGCCGAGCATGTACGTTCTCTGCTTGGTCAATCTTGGTGTCTATTGCCATCATTTGGGCTATTAGTAGTGATCTTGATGTCTGAGGCCCTAATCTATGAAAGGTCTAGACAAGAGAGGACCTTGTGTCTGTCTAAATTATCTAAATAATAAAGCATAGTGAAATGTGATTTAACTCAATTCAACAAATATTAAGTGCCTGCTATACTGGCTAACAGATACAAAGATGATAAATGACACCATACCTACTTTTAAGAAGTTTATAATCCAGGAGTTTACCCTTTTTGTGTGTCATATTCTTTGTCATTCTGGTGAAATCTATGGACTCTTCAGAACAATTTTTAAAAATGTACATCATGAAGGTTATGGAATATTATTGCTCTGTAAGAAATGACCAGCAGGAGGAATACAGAGAGGCTTGGAGAGACTTACATCAACTGTTGCTGAGTGAAATGAGCAGAACCAGAAGATCACTACACACTTCAACAACAATACTGTATGAGGATGTATTCTGATGGAAGTGGAAATCTTCAACATAAAGAAGATCCAACTCACTTCCAGTTGATCAATGATGGACAGAAACAACTACACCCAGAGAAGGAACATTGGGAAGTGAATGTAAATTGTTAGCACTATTGTCTATCTACCCAGGTTACTTATACCTTCGGAAGCTAATACTTAATGTGCAACAAGAAAATGGTATTTATACACATATATTGTATCTAGGTTATATTGTAACACATGTAAAATGTATGGGATTACCTGTCATGGGGGGAGGGAGTGGAGGGAGGGAGGGGATAATTTGGAAAAATGAATACAAGAGATATTATAAAAAAAAAAAAGAAAACATTACAATTAAAGGTGTTAGGAACACTTTTTTTTTAGAGAAAAAAATAAAAATGTACATCATAAAATAGAATTTCAAAAAAAACTTATTTTAAAATGTAATTACCAAAATAATGAAAGTTCCAAGTTCAAGACTCTTTCCCACCCTCCAGCCCCTGTCCCCTGTCCTCATTCCCAGCTGTGGTCGCTTTTTAAAGAGCCTTCATTATAATTTAATGAGGGAATATATTAATACAGATAAATATACAAAGTAGGATGAAATAAGTTTAGTGTGATTGGTAAATGGAAAGGAACATTGACTTGAGTCTTAGATTCCAAATTCCATTTCTGTTATATAATATAATATAATCTTGGATAAGTTTCCTGGACTTCAGTTTCTTTATTTGTAAAATGAGAGAATTGAACCAGATAACCCAAGATCTAGATGTGTAATTCTAAGTATAGTTCCAAAGTGATTGGGGGAATTTTTAGGAGGGAGAATTCATTCACCTGATGGAAGTCAGGGCAGGTTTCATGGAGGAAGGGACATCTAAGTTGGACCTTGATGGAGGAGGCTGACGTATGGAAATACTGTTCTAGATCGAAAATCTAAATTGTAATCAGATTGTGGAGTGCCCTAAATGCCAGTTTGAAGAGTTTGTCTTTTATTCTGTAATGTTGGGTAATATTTGATATTTGAAGCACCAGAGGATCTATTCCGACAATCACCGAAAAACAAGCTTATTAAACGAACTATTCATTTGCCTATGGAAATACTGGATTAGGGAGATTTTTTAAAAAATTGATATTTAAAATTTTTTTTATATCACCAAATTTTTCTTCAGTATCTTTTATTCTTCCCCTTCCAGAGTATCACCCCATATAACTTTTTTTAAAAACACATACACACACAAATCAGTGTAATATCACAAAAGCACAAAAAATATGCCATGTTCCATACTCATGAACTTCCCACTTCTGCAAAAGTGGGGTATTATTTTGATGATTGCTACTTTGTAATATTGTTTGAAATATGGAATTGCTAAGTTGCTTTCCTTCATGTTTTTCTCATTCATTGCCTTGATATTCTTTACCTTTTGTGCTTCCAAATGAATTTTGTTATTTTTTTTCTAGCTCTGTAAATTTATTGGTATGTTACTGAATAAGTAATTTAGATAGAATTGGCATTTTAAAATATATTGGTTTTGCCTACCCATGAGCTATCAGTCTTTTTTCAATTATTAAGAACTTTATTTGTGTGAAAAGTGTCTTGTAATTGTGTTTGTATAGTCTGTGGATTTGTTTTGGCAAGTAGATTCCCAAATATTTTATATTGTCTGCAGTTATTTTATATAAAATCTCTTCCTGCTATACTTTGTTGGTAAAACAGCAAAGATTTATCTGGGTTTATTTTATATTCTGCAACTTACCTAATGTTGTTAATAATTTCAACTAGTTTTTTAGTTAATTTTCTAGAGTTCACTAAATATATCATCATATCATCTGCAAAGAGTGATAGTTTTATTTCTTCATTGCCTATTTTTTATTTCTTTAATTTGTTTTACTTGTCTTATATAGCTAGTATTTTGAATAAAATATTAAATAATATTGATGGTAATGGACATCCTTGCTTCACTCTTCATTTTATTGGGTTAACTTCTAGCTTATGCTCATTCCAAGTAGTCCTTGCCTTTGGTTTTAGATATAGAACTTATCATTTTAGGAAAAGCTTCATTTATTTCTTTGTTTTCTAGTGCTATGCTGCTGTCAATTGTCATTTCCTCTCTTGGGAGAGTAGACAAGAAAAAGCCCTTCTTTCTTATGCCATTCCCTTCCCCCCAATGTGGCTTCATTCCTAAGAATATGTAAGGGAAAAAAATAACAAGGAAGAACTGGACATCTAGCAACGGAGCTGGTCTTTCCAACTCACTTTTATAACTCACAGGTCCAAGGAATGAGTGTGCCTAAGTGTGTCCCATTGAGTCTGTCACTGGGAAACAATCAAAGCCTTTCTTGTGTTTTCTAAAGCATAGTGGCAGTGTACTGCCTTCTCCATTGGAGCTGGCTTTCAAATGGACATAAAGATTAGGAGTCATCTATGTAAAGACAATCATTGAACTTAATGAGACTATCATATCATAAGAAAATATCTAGCTTACTTTTTGTTGAAAATGAATTTTTGGGAAAACATTTGACATTTTGCTATATATATATATATATATATATATATATATATATATATTTGACCCCTGTTTGTCAAAAAAATTTTCTGTACCTATTGATGTAATCATGGTGGTGAGTTTTTGTTTGTTTTTAAACATATGCTTATAGTTTTCTTAATATTGAACCAACCCTGCCTTCTTGGTGTTAACCCAAACTAGCCATTCAATTTCAGCCCCATAATATAATTCCAGAGTGAGTGGGAAGGTTCAACTCCAGACTCTTGCTTGTGTAACCCTGGGCAAGTCAGTTGACCTTTGTTTGCCTCATTTTCTTCATCTATAAAATGGGAATTGTAATTGGCCTTCCTTCCAGAGTTGTGAGGACCAAATGAGGTATTAAAACATTCCTGACACATGATAAGTGCTATATAAATGTTATTGTTATCATGACACATTGAATGATTGAAATACCATATTTACTGTCAAATAAAATACAGGTTTCCTAAAAGTCAGTGCAGTTTTAAGCTTAATTGAGCTCTCTCTTCTCTTTTCTATATTTCAGTAGTCTCCTAATTGGTCTCTCTGCTTCAAGTGTCTTCTCTTTCCTCCCCAGTTCATTCTCCACACAGCTGCCAAAATGATTTTTCTTAGGCCCAGATCTGACCATGTCAAACTCCAGTGATTCCCTAATACTCTTGTGATCAAATATAAACTCTTTTGTTTGGCATTTAAGTCAGGCAGACTTGCACAAAGTTGTCAGCATCACTTTCTCTTTCAGTGTCAGTGAAGTCCAGCTGTGAGACAAAAATCAGAAATAGTTGGTAAGATGGCCTAGGATGCAGTGGATGACCTTGTCTTTGTTGCCTAACAAGCTCACCGATTCCTGCTTCATGCAACTTCATAGCTGTTGGAACAAATTGTTCTCATTTGCCCATTATCCACCTGCTTAGAGTAGACACTTCCCTCACTCATTGATGGGTTTGAGACCTGTCAAATACTCTCAATCTGGTTTAGCCCATCTGTAGAGGTAGTTTTTTTATGGCACTATTTCTTGGAGCCACAGGTGAGAGTTAATTGACAAGTAGATACAAAAATGCATGAAATGCCCTGGAAAGGACTTAGAAAGCCCTCATACCAGTGGTGCTAGCTCTCCTTGAACTCTCTATACACCCAAGAAATGCCTATTAAAAGCCTATTGTAATCAGAAGACTGGCTTTTGAAAAAAATGCTATGGTCTGCTAAATAAAGAATGGGAATGTGCCTTCCTCCAGCTCCAGTCCAAGGCTTTATGAGGGTTCATTATAATTTCCTTAAAGAACTTTTACACACAGCTGAGAAAGAAGGATACTGCCAAAAAATGATTTTCCAGATGAGTGCTAGTTCTGCTTTCCACACTTTAGAATTTCTTTCCTCTTCCTCCTTATTTGCTATTTCCCCACTATATCTACTAAGTATAATTTATATCCCCATTTACATGAAAACATAAGAGGCTTCAAATCCTGTTAGGATACAAAGATGAAATGGAACCAATGGGCTAAAAAGTTGTCAGTGACAAAACCTTAAAATGGAATCTGTTTATATAGATTCATATAATAATAAAATAATAGTAAAAAATATTGAAAAAAAAACTAGGGTAAAAACTTTTGATAGGGATGGGAAATGCTGGTGGTAGGATGGAGAATGGTTTGCTAACAAAAGCAGTGACTGGAGAAGAATTAGTCTTGTCACTTTGGAGTTTGGATAGGGATTGAAAGGGATAACATGACAATAAGATTTTGGGAAGTGTAATTTAACAGAGGATTCCCTGCCCCCCTTTAACTGATGGCATCCTGGAACAAAAGCCCTTTTTACCTAATGCTAGTTGATTGCTATGGGGTCAGGCACTTGAGGCCAAGGACAGACATAGAACTATTGTAGAGAGTTTTGTGTTCATACATATGGGAGAGAAGAGTTACTCTTTTTTACTCTTTCTCCACTCCTTAGTCTCCTTTGCTGGATCTTCATCCAGTTCATGATCACTACCTACTGATATAACCCAGGCCCTCTGTGCTGTTTTGTCTTCTCCCTTTATAATATTTCACTGATGATGGTGATCTCATCAAATCCCATGGATTCACATTGTTCGTCTCTATTTAGATGATTCCACTCTTCTGACCTCTGATCTTGGATCTCTTGATCGCTAATTGGACATCTTGAATTATCCCACAGCCATCTTAATTGAACTTATATTTTCACTAAAACCCTTCTCCCTCTCCTGATATTCCTATTACTGTTGATCACTGCCATTCATCCATTCATCCAGCCTAGCAAGTTCAGTGTCATTCTCAACTCCTTACTCTCATCACTCCCATACCCAAGTTCTATTGATTTCACCTTATAAAATCTCTCACATATGCCCCCTTCTCTCCTCTGTCACAAACCATGTTTGAATTCTTGTAATAACTTTTAGGTTGGTCTTTCTGCCTTAAGTCTCTTCCCACTCAAGTCCATTAGCTATCAAACTGATAGTTCTAGAGCACAAATCTGACCATGTCACTCGTTACATTCTGTTCAATAAACCTCAGCATCTCCCTGTTATTTCCAATATCAAATAAAACATTCTTCATTTTAACTTTGAAAGGTCTTCACAACTAGCCTCTTCCTACATTTCCTATTTTCTTATTTTACTACCCTTAAGTATTTAAAATCATCTGACATTGGCTGATATTCCATCTCCGAATCCACACTTTGCTGGCCTTATGGGCCTGGAATGCTCTCCTTCCTTATGTATGTCTCCTGGATTCCTTCAAATCAGTCAGAATCTTACTTCCAACAAGAGACCTTTCCCAATCCCCCTTAATCCCAGTGTCTTCCCTCTGAGATTGTTTCCACATTATCCTGTATGTAATTTGTTTGTATATAGTTGTTTGTATGTTCTCTTCTCCAACAAGGTATGACTCCTTGAAAGCAGGGACTGTTTTTTGCCTTTTTTGTATCCCCAGTGTCTAGCACAGTGCCTGGAATATAATAGTATTTAATAAAAAATTATTGATTTGACAAATTCTTTCACAAACAAATAAAACAAAACATAAAGTCTTTCCAAGGATAATTCTTGATAAATGGTAACCTGCGGGGTAATGTGCAGAGAGAAGAAATGATTGTAGATTTATCCTCAAAGTTATTAATTTTGAGAAAATAAATACTATAATATTTTCCCTCAAAGTTCAATTATGAGTGGTAGAAATAATATTCTTTAATATAAGAAAGTTGATTTTTCCTTTTAAGAAAATTCTTCTATCAAAATGCTGTGATGTCTTTTCCTTATATGAAGGTTAGTCTGTCTTCTTCAGGACTTTGGCCAAGAATTACAAACTCCAGCAAATTCTAGCAAGTTGTAGAGGCTTCAAGGATGGACCCAGAGATGGATTGGTTATATGTTTTTTCCATGGACCAATTTAGCTAAGACCAGAGAAGCTCATTATTTAAATTGGCTGCATAGTTTTTTTTTTTTTGGGGGGGGCAGCATAATCTTATAGGTCACATGGTAAATCATTAAAGAATTGCATTTTTCATTTGTGGAGTGAAAGCTCCCACTAATTAGATCACATATCTCCCAAGTATTACTTTAAAATATCTGTTCTGTGACATAGTAATTGTTGGGACAAGCTATCAAAATATTCTTTGTTCCTCAAGCTTACCCAAAATAACCAGGAGGTGAAGTAGTGTACCTGCCATCTTTGTTCTGGTAGGTGATTGATTCACTGATCAAATGGGACTTTCCTGTCTGTACTCCCTTCCTTCTTTCCTTGTTTCTTTGATTCCTTCCCTTCTTTCTTTCCTGACCTCCTTCTTTTTTTCCCCTCTCTTCCTCTCTTCTTTTCCTCTGTCCTCTTCCTCTTTCTCTCCTTCCCTCCCTCCCTCCTTCTCTCCTTTCTTTCTCTCTCTCCCTTCTTTCTTTCCTTCCCCTCTTCTCCTTTCTCCTCCCCTTGCTTCTTTCCCTTTCTTTCCTCCCTTCCCTGCCTTTCTCCCTCCTTTAAAAAAAAATTATTTAAGGTTTTAGCTAAGCCCAAGGCATTTTGTTGACTTACATATTTTATCTGTATTACCTAAATAATTCACTAGATGGCAGCATAGAAATATTATTTTAAAAATATGTCAATACTGAAAGAAGTCATAGAATATTTTTAGCAAGACAAACTAACCCCTTGTAATTTGTTTGTCCTTCCCTAAACACAGGGGTGGACAATCAGTACGGTCATATGTGTTTCTCTATTGTGAGAGACAGAAAAAAAAAGTGTTTCTATATATCATTCTCAATAGTTGATTCTTTTCCTTGATGATGATGCTATGTAGGAATGAATGAGTGTGTAAATTCTTTGCCTTCCCTTTTTGCAGCATGTTCTCCTTCCTATAACAACTTACAGAACCTTTCCCTCTGCCGATTCAGTTTTCGATTATTTCTTAGGAGCTAATCTGTGATTTAGGCCTGACCCTGTGGCCATGTTCGGAGGAACAACAAGGTTCCAGTGATAGAATGCTTAGCTTTAGGTGTATATGTCTGAAACTAGAGGTATGCTATCTGATAGCATTGATAAATGAAATTTTAAAAAATGTTATTATTCTGTAGTATCTGAAACTGTTCTGTTAGCAAAAATAACAGTTAAACAGAAGTGTCTGCAATATCTTTTTTAGTCAATGGAAAAAAAAATTTTTTTCTATGAAGGCAGGTGTCTGTCTCCATTTTATAATTTTTGGGGTCACATAAGTTGCTTGATGAATTACCAAAAGATATAGAAACTCTTAATTTTTCTGTTATATAGTTATCAATGAAAATTGTAATTTATTATATACAAATAATAGGTTTTGTTGTTTTGTTTTTTTGTCAGGCCTTTTACTAGAGGATCTTAATATCCTAAAGTTACATGATTATCATGTGTTTACTGAAATTAGGCAACTGCAAATGAAATTAGCAATAAAAGTCCTCTGTTATGCTATGGCTGGAATGGGCAGAGTTTAACTAATAAATGTAGCACATTAATGAAGCATGAGAGATAGAAGTGAAAAAGCCCTGAATGTTTTTGCAGGATTTGAGAGAAGCTTAAATCCTGCAATGGTGGCAGTTAAAGACAATAGAAAGTGATTTTCTACTACCATAAAAAAAAAAAGTGTTGTATTACAATGAGTTTTTTCAAAGCCTTTGCATATCCTGTGGAGTATGCAACACCTGTGCTGCACAGCTTTTCCAAGCCCTCAATATTCTTTGCCTAGCTGTTCAAGGTGTTTGCTTTCATCTATAAAGTCAAATAGGATTGAAGTACTTGGTACTCTGGAGACAATGCTCTTCTCCAATTCTCCCATGGCACTGGAGATCAAGGAGCAAACAGACCTTGCTGAAAGTTTGAAGTCTAGGGACCCAGGGGCAGGGCATCCTCAGAGAAGGGAACATGACTCTGGAATTTCCTCCCTCCTAGTGGTCCAACAGGGCCCATGTCTGTTTGCCTTCAGGGCACAGTGGAGGACCCATCTGTTTGTTCAAGCATTTGTCTGAGTGGTAGCCTTATGCTGGCTCTCCTCAAACCCCTTTCCCCCTCCCATTTCCACCCGCCTTCTTCCCAATCTACCTACCCATCAATCTTGATAAAATGCGAATGAGTATTTAACATTTCCTCTTTAGAAATGGAGTATTTACCACACATGTTTTATCTATACAAGTATTTTTTAATGAATTAAAATGATATTTTTTGAATCAGGAAACATTATTATACAAAAAAGTTTAAAAAAGGATTGCATTTCATATCTTTTCACTTGCAATTTTATGTTTCAGCTAAAATTAGGCAGAAGTCAACATCCCATCTTTTATCTCTGTCCTCAAGAAGGCTATCCCTTTAAGTCTGGAATAAAGTAATTATAAGCAGTCTCTCCCTGCTTAAATTGATTTTACTTAACTTTCCACAGTAGAATTTAAGATCCTCAAGGGAAGAGACTTTTATTTTTGTCATTGTATTCCAGTACTTAGTACATTGTCCAGTAATTTTTTCTCAGTAAATTAATGTCTTAACCCCAATTGCCTCAGCAAAAAAAAAAAAAAAAAAATTAAAAAATAATAAAAAACTAACTTAATAAGTCTCGTAAGAAAAAAGCAGTGATTGTAGACTTTTATTGGACGAATGTTCTCAGTACCATTGGGACCTATGTTCAAATCCTGCCTAGATAACTTACTGGCTGAATGATCTTTCTCATTTATAGGCTTCAGTCTTTTCATCTATCAAAAGGAGGGTAGACTCAATGATTCCCTTCTGGCTCTTACTCCTCTGTCCCTCTGAGCTATGGAATCCCAGAATAAGAATGTAGTTCAACCTGAACAAGATCTCCTTCCTATCTCCTTTATCCACCTTTTGTGTGATCCTCCAACATAAGGAAACTCATTTGTTTATTCTCAAGATAGAACTTTTGCTATAGCTCTAATTTAAGACCTTTTTTTTTTTTTAAACTAAAATCAAGTTATACAAATACGATTGAGCCAACAAAGTGCTAGCTATCTCAGCCACATTAGTCCAATAGAACTTTTACTCAAGGATGGAGTTCACACTCACTATTTGGTTGATTAATGCTATTTGTTGGCAAAAGGACTCATTGGGAGGATGTGTACTTCACCTCCAGCCTCCAGATTGCCAAACATTATCTCATAGGAATCTATGGGTCTTCCATGAAATGGTTCACTCTTAATTTGGGTGACTGGAGGACAAAGTGTTGCATGTTAGAACTTGGTTTGGAGTCTATCCTCACTGGAGATCTTAGTTTTGATTAGACTTGTAAACACACTATTCAAGGTGAAGTGATGTGATGGTCTAGCTGAAAATGTTGATGATAAAAATACATGTAGTAGTATTAAGCACCACTACAAATTCCAATCCTGAACCAAATCCTGTTAGTATCACAAAGTAAAGAAAAAGCAGTTTTGAATAGTCCGATAATTCTCAGGTAGGCGACTTCAAATGAAGGTATACTCTTGCATGTGTTAATATAAGCAAAGCAGAATATAAAATTAAAAAATGCAAGCTACAGAATTATAGCTCACACAGTGTTACCCCAGGAGTCTTAAGGTAGAGATCCTATTTGGGTCAAATTGTGGAGGCAAGCACAGAAGAAGAACAAATCCAGAAAATAGCAGAGTAGGGACTCATGAATAGGGAGATATGCTCAGTCATGAAACCACTGAAAATTTACTTCCTAGGTTATAAGTATCTATGAAGGCCAGATCTTCTGGCATGAAGAGCAAAACAAATTTATTTCTGAAACTTCCATCCATTATTCCTAGCTCTTTTCACAAGGATCAAGCAAAATATCTAATACAAGTTCTTCATGCTGATTTTCAAATACATGAAAACAAATACAATTTCCTCCTTTTGTTTTCCTCTTTTCAAGGCCAAATATTCCCAGTTTCTTCAGTTAAATTTCATATAAAACTTATGAGGTTTTCTTTTTCCTAAAAAGAAAACAAAAAAGGAGCTTTAATATAAGAGGGTAAGTGGGAGAAGAAGAGGGAATGTCAGAGAGAAGGAAAAAAATACCATCATAGAATTAAAAAGCACATGAGGAAATAATAACGCAGACATATCTTAGAGATATCACAGTTCAATTCCAAACTATTGCAATAAATGAAAAACTGCAATAAAGTGAATCATATGAAAATTTTGATATATCAGTATATATAAAAGTTATGTTTACACTGTACTATAGTCTCTTAAGTATACAATCGAGTTGTCTAAAAAAGTTTATACTTTAATTAAAAATACTTTATTGCTAAGAAAAAAAAAAAGTGCCAACCAGCATTTGAGCTTTCAGTGAGTTGTAATTTTTTTTTTCTGGTAAAGGTCTTGCCTGAATATTGATGACTAATCAGAGTAGTGGTTGTAGAAAATCGGGGTGACAATTTCTTAAAATAAGACAATAAGACTGCATAGATTGACTCTTCCTTTCACTTGAAGATTTAGAGGCTTTTGTAGAGTTATTGACTGGAATAATATTAATTGTTTTTCAAGGAATAGGGAGACTCAAAGAGAGGGTGAGAGACGGGGAACCACTGGTTGGGGGAGCAATTATAACACTAATATTTGTTGAGTAAGTTGCTACCTTTATATGGGCACAGTTTGTAGTGTTCCTTCCCCCAAATTACAATAGTAATCAAAACATCAAAGATCACTGACCCCAGATGACCAGAATATGTAATAATAATGAAAAAGTTTGAAATAGTGGGAGAATTACTAAAATTTGACACACAGAAACAATGTGAACACATGCTGTAGAAAAATGGCACAGAAAGACTTGCTTCATGCAGGGTTACCACAAATAGCCAATTTGTAAAAAATGTAATTATCTGTAAAGCACAATAACACGAAGTGCAATAATCTGAGGGATATCTGTAATACCTAGTATTTCTATAATACTATATGCCAGGCACTTTACAATTATTATCTCATTTGATCTTCACAATATTCTTGCAAAGTTGGCACTTTTATTATACCAATTTTATAGATGAAATTGAGGCAAACAGTTAAGAGACTTGCCTAGGGCCTCACAACTAGTTAATAGACCTGAGGCCAAATTTGAACTCTGGTCTTCTTGACTCTAGTCCCAACACTCTATTGCTGCTCCTAGATGCATCTAAATGAGTGAAGAAAAACAAAAATAAAAAACTCTTATGATGCCAGGGATGCCCAGGAACATAGACTCAAAATTAAAAAGCCAAATTAAAAAAATTTAAAAAATTAAAAAAAAAACACCCACAAGCAAAAACTAAAAAAAAAAAAGTTTGCATATGAAATCAATTAGAATTCCTTGAAGACACAGTAATTAAAGTGACTATTAATGAAATGAAAACTGTGGAGCAGATTTAAAAATGGAAATAGACTACCTCAAAAATTAGAATGGACAAAGCAGAAGCTTAATGACACCAGAAGACAACAGGTCACATTAAAATAAAGTGAAAAGATTGAAAAAACAAAAGAAAATGTAAGGTACTTAATATTTTTAAAAATTGACAGCAGATCAAGAAGAAATAATCATTGAACTATCTGAAATGATCAAAAAAAGAACATTGCTATCATTTTAGGAGATCATCCAAAGAAACTATCTAGGTATGATGAAATAGATAATGTAAAAATAGAGTCTACTAATTACCTCTTGAAAGAAACCCCAAAATGTCTCACAAATGTCAATCATTGACAAAATCCAGAGCTTCCAGATTGAAGGAAAGATATTAAAACCAGAAAAAAGAATTCAAATACTGAAGAACTATAATTAGGATCACATAAGCTTTTGCAGGTAGCACTAAGAAAGGAAAAGAAAACATGGAATGTGATATGACTTAGGTGAGTAGACACACCTTTGAAACTCCAAAGGCAGCATTTTATTTTCTATCCTGAAGGGCAAATCTTTCCCCAGATTTTCGATTAATTGGATGTTAAAGATATAAATTAATTGGATGTTAAAGATATAAAGGATATAAAGGAACTTCCATTCTGGGAGAGGGAAGGGTAACAGAGAAAGGCTAAGGGCAAAACCTAAAAGATTCTTTTCAAATCTCAGGTCACCACCCCTGATTACAAAACCCAATCCCTTCCCCCAAGAAGCTTACATTTTTTGGGGAGAGACAACTTTCACCCTTCCTTATTCTTTGATGTCCTTGTGGGTTTCAATTTTCTAATTTGTTTCATTTCTCCAATTTAATTTTTATAACTGTGGAAACCAAATAAATGCCCATCCATTTCTCACAGCACTTTTGAAGCAATGTGCATAGGAGGCACCTTTATCGGTAGTCTTGATGGTATATTCAATCTCAAAACACAACTTAATTATGCAAATGACGTTTTGGGCCACATTCTAAGATGTCACATAGTTGACAGCATCATCTTAATTACAGGTTTAGCTTGGAACCAGTAAAGTCAAATGTAATCCTAACCACTTGCTTAGTCTCTGAAACTATGGTCCATTGCACTGATTTAGGGACCAACTTTCTGTATCTTGTCTGGTCACCAAAAGAATGGCATTCCTTGGAGATAAATTAACATGACATTTTACCACTATGCCCCTAATGTTTCTTCTTACCTTTGACTGGCTTATGTTATGTACTGGTTTTTTAATAATAATAATTTAATAAAATTAATAACCTTAGGAAAGGAAAAGGAAGTAATATATAGTAGGACCATAGATTTTAGAACCACAAATAACTTAAACATCCTCTAATCCACGATCTTCATTTTACACACAAGTAAAAAAATCCCAGAGAAATTGTTTTGTTTTGTTTTGCTTTGTCTTTCTCATTCCTAACATACAATTAAATAATGCTTGTTGGGTTGAAGTCCTAACCCATATCCTGGGACTCAAGATCCAGTGCTTTTTCCACTATGACACATTTTGTTACGGTTTTGTTGTTCCTCCAGTTAGGTAATATGGTAGTATAATGAGAGCACAGGTGGCAGCAGCTGCAAGAATGTTTTTCTGGTAGTAAGTAGGAGTAAAAATCCAAATGAACTCAGCTTTTCACATGAAATGACAGGGTGGAGGGAGGACCTAAGGAGTCTGTCCTTGTATATGGGTCATAATGTGGGAGGAAAATTACTTTTGGAATAAAAAAAAGAGAATAGATAGACCCATTCTTAGATCAGGATCAGAAGAACTCAGAATTAATCTTCTCCATTGTTTTGAGAACAGCAGATGGCAAAAATGGATGAAGATAATGAAGGAGAGTCTCGGGAAACCAGGCAGCAAAGTAGAGACACTGAAAGCTTATATCCTTTTTAAACATGGACTTTGCACTGTGCTGATTTCAATTAAAATTATGATTAATTCAAAGAGTAAATTATAATGTTTGCTTCCTAAGAGAGAGAAATATAGTGTCTCTGAGGTTTCTAGATCAGGCAATTGGGAGAATGTGGTATCAATAGAGAATACAGGAGGAGAGACTGGGTCTTTGGGAGATGAGGTGAGTTCCAGATTGTTGAGTTTGAGACAATTGTGCTGGGAAATGTTTAACAATTGACTTTCTGGAAAAAAAAGTACATAGCACACTTTTATGTTTATTTTTCATTAGCAACCATTATTTTTACATCACTTTCTTAAGGCTAGACAGTCAACAAAATAATAAACCAAGCCCTAATTTTGTAGCAGTTGCTGATACCTAAGGAAAAATGATCACATTCAAAATTAAACAACCAGATCTTGTGAACTAGTTGGAACTAGTTCTGGCACACCACAGGTGTGGGATCAGTGAGATTCAATTTAGAAGTAACAAATTTTGCAGGCAATAAGGAGAACTTCAAATATAAAGAAAAGGAAATTCCAATAACAGAGATTATTCTGCTCCCACCAGAAAACATGGGAGGGAATGGAATAATTTGTCTTGAAGAGAATTTGAGCTCAGGATGCAGTCTAAGGTGACCTATCCTTCAAATCCAAACAACTATAAATCTTAAAAAAATTTTTTTTGAAGTATTCTTAGAAAGAAAGCCAGACCTAAGGAGATGTTTTTTTGCCTCCAGAACACTCTAAAACAATAGAAATGTAGGAAGAGTGCATGAATGTAAAAACCAAGCACAGTAATAGCAACAGAGTTACAGTCTAGTAAGAGATTTGTTTCTAAACATACACAGAGACCAAGATGAAGAAGTAAGATGGAGATAAGAATGAAGAGATGGGCGTGGAGTATTATGGTCAGAATCTGCTGACACTTGGTAAATCAATTTTTTTTCTTTCTGGACTATAGTACAAAAAGATAGGGTGAATAAAGGGATATGGGAACCTTATGTTGGGCATATTCTGGGGAATTGATGCTTGAAAAGATCTTTTGTCATCCTATGGAGAAGGGGAAATTAAAACTGCACCTAGAAGAGAGCATAAACCTAGGGAGGAGAATTGAGGCAAATGGAAAAAAGGCGGTGATTCCTAGAAAGAAGAGCACAGAATATGTACTTGGGCATTTTGATTCCATGAGAAACACAAAGAAGAGAGAGAGATATTAGATAATTATAAGGCTCAGGAACCAGAATATGAGGGTCCAGGTAAGACAGACAGAGAAGGTAGATAATGAAGAGTAAAATAAAATCTTTTTTGGAAAGGGGTTAAAAAAAGGAATTAAAAAAAAATAAAACAACCTCATGAGCAGGATTAAAGTGAAGGAGAGGAAGGGGAAATCTATTTGATAAAGGAAAAAAATAAATCAGATAAAAGTAAGGAAGAAAAAAATGACTAAACAAAACTACAGAAACACAAAAGAGGAGATAATAAAAAAGGGGATAAGATAAATTTGAAAAAAATGCCCATAGAAACAACTAAAACCTAGTTCTTTTATTTATATATATATATATTTTTCGGTATGAACATTTATTTATTTTTAACTTTTTTATTAAAGCTTTTTAATTTTCAGAAGATATGCATGAACCCTGCATTAACTCTGCAAAACTTTGTGTTTCAATTTTTGCCCCTCTTCTCCCTAACCCCTCCCCTAGACAGCAAGTAATCCAATATATAATAAACATGGTAAAAGTATGTTAGATCCCATATATGTGTATATATTTATTCAATTATTTTGCTGCACAAGAAAAATCAGATCAAAAAGGAAAAAAATGAGAAAGAGAATAAAATGCAAGCAAGCAACAAAAGAAATGAAAATATTATGTTATGATCCACATTCAAGTCCCACAGTCCTCTCTCTGGGTGTAGATGCTTTTCTTCATCACAAGATCATTGGAACTGGTATCAATCATCTATCTCATTGTTGGAAAGAGCCATGTCCTTCAGAATTAATCCTTGTATAATCTTGCTGTTGCTATGTACAATTATCTCCTGGTCCTGCTCATTTCACTTAGCATCAGTTCATGTAAGTCTTTCCAGATCTCTCTGAAGTCATCCTACTGGTCATTTCTTACAGAACAATAGTATTCCATAACATTCATATTACACAAATTATTCAGCCATTCTCCAGTTGATGGGCATCCATTCAGTTTTCAGTTTCTTGCCATTACATAAAGGGCTGCCGCAAACATTTTTGCACATGTGGGTCCCTTTTCCTTCTTTAAGATCTCTTTAGTATATAAGCCCAGTAGAAATACTGCTAGATCAAAGGGTATGCACATCTTGATAGCCCTTTGAGCATAGTTCCAAATTGCTCTCCAGAATTGGTGGATCAGTTCACAACTCCACCCACAATGTATTAGTGTCCCAATTTTCCCACATCCCCTCCAACATTGATCATTGCCTTTTCCTGTCATCTTAACCAATCTGAGAGGTGTATAGTAGTACCTCAGAATTGTCTTAATTTGCATTTCTCTGAATAATAGGGATTTGGAACACCTTTTCATATGACTAGAAATGGTTTTAATTTCTTTATCTGAAAATTTTCTGTTCATATCCTTTGATCATTTACCAATTGGAGAATGGCTTGATTTCTTATAAATTTGAATCAATTCTCTATATATTTTAGAAATAAGGCCTTTATCTGAACTTTTGAATGTAAAAATGTTTTCCCATTTTATTGCTTTCCTTCTAATCTTGTCTACAATAGTTTTGTTTGTAAAAACAACAACAACAACAACAACAAAAAAACTTTTAAACTATTAATCAAAATTGTCTATTTTTAGTTCAATAATGATTTCCAGTTCTTTTTTGGCCACAAATTTGTTCCTTCTCCGCAGATCTGAGAGGTAAACTAAATTCTTCTAATTTGCTTATAATATCATTCTTTATGTCTAAATCATGAAGCCATTTTGATCTTATCTAGGTATAGATTGTTAGGTATGGGTCAATGCCTAATTTCTGCCATACTACTTTCCAATTTTCTCAGCAGTTTTTGTCAAATAGTGAGTTTTAATCGCAAAAGCTGGGGTTTTGGGGTTTGTCATGCTAAATTACTATAGTCATTGACTATTTAGTCCTGTGAACCTAGTCTATTCCACTGATTGACTACTTTATTTCTTAGCCAGTACCAAATGGTTTTGATGACCACTGCTTTGTAATATAGTTTTAAATCTGGCATAGCTAGGCCACCTTCATTTAAAGCTAGTTCTTTTAAAAGACTAATAAAATCAATAAACCTTTGACTAATCTGCTTACAAAGAAAAGGGCAGAAAATAATATCAATAAAATAGTAATGAACAAGGTGAAATCATAATAAAATAAAAATAAATAAAAAGAATAATTAGCAGATATTATATAACTATGCATAATGTGTGGGACAGTAATGTCCACAAAACAATTAGAGACTCTCAGAGTAAGAAAAAGCAAAAAGAGGTTTATCTGAGGAGAAAGGGTATCTCCCATTTGACAAAGTGTTAGTGAGGGAGGGCAAAACATAACTTCTAAATACAGCATTAAATAGCCTAAATGCAGAAACCCCCAAAGTCCCACCCTTTTAGGCTGGCCTTTTCTCCTATCATTTGGGGAACTACAGACTAACATTCTAATTACAGAAATCTAATCTGAAAATAAAAGAATACAAGTCAATAATAATAAATTCTTAATTTAAGTTTTCCTAGAGAAAGATATATAAGCAGATATAGAATTCAAAGCCATCATCACTTTTAAAAGAAGAACTTAAATGGTAATTAAAAGGTAGTGGGAAAATAGAAGGGGACAAAAAAGCAACTTTTTGCTATAGATCCATTTGCTATTATAAAGTCTCAAATCACAATTAAAGTATAGTTTAAACCTATATTTCCATGAGAGGGTCTTCACTTAATTAATTCCTCACTAAAAAATTTGAGAATTCAAAAGAAATAGAGAAAGGCTTTCAAAAATGTAAAATAATCTAGAGTTTATCAGAAAACCAGATAAAGATTTTAAATAATCCAATTTTAAAAAAAGAAATAGTCATATCTATAATGGAACAACCAAAGAAAAACACTCATGGTCCTGAGGAATTTACAAGAGAATTCTATAAAATTTTAAAATAAGAATTAGTACCAATAATGTGAATTTTGAAAGTTCCCTCATTAGGAAATGCTAAAATGGGATCTTGGGATCTTAGTTTACCAGTCTGTCTTATTACCATAGTTAAGTCAACCAAGATGTGCCAGACTGTTTTGATTAGTATCTTTAAGATACCTTTAAAATATCTTTGGTGGGAACTTTCTGTAATGTTCTTGTTTGGTTTTCCTGGAGGTCTTGGGAGCAGCCTTCTTTCAGCAGAGTAATCACCACAAGAGTAGCTAGATGTTAAAGTCCAAATCCTTTATCATCTCCTTCACAATCTAGTTTCTTTGCCTGGGGTCTGGGCCATTTTTATTAGAGGCCTTCCTTCTGGAATCTTGGTTTCAGTGGAGAAGCTAAGTAAGACAGGCTAGCTGCCACTGTACTGTGAGATGAAGTGAATGAATCTGTCTCTGAGTTCTTGAACTTGTGTGTCAGCTTCCAGTCAGCTTGTCTTCTCTGGCTCTTCTGAGTCTCTTTCCAAGCCCTTCTGAGTCTTGCCTCTGTCTCTGACAGGCCTTGGTCTTGGGGAAAGTGCAAGAGGCCAGTCCAGCTAAGGTTCTGATGAAGATGGAATGAACCTGTCTCTGAGTTCCCCCTGGTTTATATGTTCTATTCTAAGTATAAACCAATCATTATATCACTAGGAAACCCTTATTCGTTGTAAGATTAAATCAATCATACTGAACTTAGAGAATTATTAAGCACCATGCTAAACTAGATAACCATTGTATCATCAATTCTACTGATTTAACACCTTGTAAGAATCCTTGTTTCAGAGTTCTGTCCCATTAACAACTTTCCAGACTGTTTTGTTAAGCCCCATAGAACCAAGTTTTTCCATATTTTCTTTAAGACAGTCTCAATATCAATACACATCCTTTATCTTCCCAACTCTACCCTGGTATTTCCTTTCTCTCCCCTGAAAACCCCCATAGTACATATATATATATCTCCTCTATAAAAGAGGTGCTTATGATGAAGATTTCTGCTAAGTCCTTTTCAGGGTTAAGCTTGCTAATGAGGAACTCTCTTTATTTTCATAGAATTTTCCTTTTAATGGAATCTTTCTCATTATTATAGCTAATTCTGGTTGTTATCCCAGAATTGACTGGGATCCAAACAAGACCAAATGGGGCTTGACCTAAGGCCTATTGGAGTCCAGTGAGAATCAGATTGGTTTTGGTTTAAGGCCTGGTCCTTAAGAAAGAAATATAGCCAGAAACCAGGAACCCTGAGGGTCTTCCCCTCCAGATTCATTTATTTATTTGGATTTTTTCCCCTAGATTAGGTGAAAAAGGAGATTCTTTGCCTCAATGGCTATCTAGCATTAATAACTGAATGGGTATGGCTTCAGTCAAACTATAATCTCCTGTTGAAGAATTTAGCTTAAAAAGGTTTTAGTCTCCCATTGCATCCAGGGCCATCTCCAGTCATTTTGATCTATATATAGTCACTGGATGCAGATGGCTCTGGAGGAGAAAGTGAGGCAGATGATCTTGCATAGCCCTCCCTCACTTAAATCCAGTTTACTTGCCTGTCATGGCATCATCTCCCTGATGTCATGATTCTCTTGGAGAACAACCACAGCTAATTCTGGTTAGTCTGCTAAATTCCTCTATGGATTTAACCTGCTGCTCAATGGCATACACCTTATGGCATATTCCTTTAATGACTTTTTCCAAACCCCTTTCCTTGCTAACTCTATTGCTCTTCTGAATCTATTTCATATTTATCAGTCCTGGTGTCTACTTTACCTTTTCATTTTGTCTATAACCTCTTCTCTTACGTAAAGATACCATTTGCTAAAGAAAATGCCCTTATAATTTCGTCACATGACCTTGCACCTTGTACTTCGAACTGGGTTTTGCTACTTTGACATCATCACCAATGTTTCACAAATTATTCTAAAAAATTAAGAAGGAAATGGTGCAGTGGATAGAGCACCAGCCTTGAAGTCAGGAGGACCTGAGTTCAAATCTGACCTCAGACACTTAACACTTCCTAGTTGTGTGACCCTGGGCGAGTCACTTAACCCTAATTGCCTCAGCAAAAAAAAAAAAAAAAAAAAAAAAAAAAATTGAGAAGGAAAGGGCCCTACTAGAATCCTTTAATGAGAAATATAATTTTAATATTTAAAACAAGGAAAGATAAGATAGAGAAGGAAATACAAAATTTTGTCAAATACATTATGGTAACTTGGCCAAAAAATCATTATGACCTAATTGGATTTATGTCAGGGATGCAAAGATTGTTCAAAATAAAAAAACAAAAAACAACTTATCAACATAATTATAATAAAAACCAAAATGTCCAAAATTCACATTATTTCTCAATAGATATAAAAAAACCTTCAACCAAGTAGTAGAAATACTACAAATTATGGATACAAATGGGCCTTTTTTAATATAATAAAAAGTATTGCTCTAAAACCAAAAGCAAACATGCTATATAATGGTGATATTCTAAAACTTTACCCAATAAATAAAGGAGTTAAACAAGGATGCTCCCTTTCCCCACTATTATTTAATATAGTTCTGGAAATACTAGGAACACAAATAATGCAAAAATTAAAGGCATAAAAATTGTCAGAGGAGATTAAACACTACCATCACTTGCTGATGATATGATCATATATTTGGAAAATATTAGGGAATCAACAAAGATATTAATTGAGAAAATAACTTCAACAAATTTTCAAGCCACAATAGAAACCTCCCAAAACCAATTTCTATACAAAAATAAATAAAATCCAAGAAACAAAAATAGAAAGAGAAAATCCCATTTCTTTATTTTTTATTTTTTATATTTTTTATTATAACTTTTTACATATAAAACATATGCTTGAGTAATTTTTCAACATTGACCCTTGCAAAAACTTTGTTTCAGCTTTTCCCCTCCTTCCCTTAGATGGCAAGCAGTCCCATACATATCAAATATGTTAAAGTATATGTAAATACAATATATATATACATATTTATACAGTTATGTTGCTGCACAGAAAAATCAGATTTAGAAAGAAGGTAAAAATAACCTGAAAAGAAAAAACAAAAATGCAAGCGGACAAAAACAGAAAGAGTGGAAATACTATGTTGTGGTCCATATTCATTTCCCAATGTTCTTTTGCTGGGTATAGCTGCTTCTGTTCATTACTGATCAATTGGAACTAATGTGGATCCTCTCATTGTTGAAGAGAGCCACATACAACAGAATTGATTATCACATAGTATTGTTGTTGAAGGGTGTAATGATCTCTTGGTTCTGCTCATTTCACTCAGGATCAGTTCATGTTAAGTCTCTCCAAGCCTTTCTGAAATCATCCTTCTGGGCATTTCTTACAGAACAATAATATTCCATAACATTCATATACTTATTCAGCCATTCTCCAATTGTTGGGCATTCATTCAATTTCCAGTTTCTAGTTACTACAATAAGAGCTGCCACAAACATTTTTACACATACAGGTCTCTTTCTCTTCTTCAAAATCTCTTTGGGATGTGAGCCCAGTAGTAACATTGCTGGATCAAAGGATATGCCCAGTTTGATAACTTTTTGAGCATGGTTCTAAATTGCTCTCCAGAATGGTTGGAATCATTCACAATTCTACCAACAATGCATCAGTGTCCCAGTTTTCCCACATCCCGTTCAACATTCATCATTATCTTTTCCTGTCATCTTAGACAATCTGAGAGGTATGTAGTGGTATCTCAGAGTTGTCTTAATTTGCATTTCTCTGATCAATAATGATTTGGAACACCTTTTCATATGACTAGAAATAGTTTCAATTTCTTCATCTGAAAATTTTCTGTTCATATTCTTTGACCATTTATCAGTTGGAGAATGGGTTGATTTCTTATAAATTAGAGTCAATTCTCTATGTATTTTGGCAATGAGGCCTTTACTAGAACCTTTAGCTATAAAAATATGGCCAATCTCATTTCAAAAAACCCCCCAAAACTATGACATATAAAATATGGAGAACAGACATCTCAAAGCATACAAAAGACTAGTATAAATTAAATTACAAAGTGTTCATTAAAGAAAAAACATCTTAAAAAGCTAAAAGAATATTTAGTACTCATGGCTAGGCCTTGCTAATGTAATAAAATTTTAATTATTCCAAAATTAATTTACAATTTTAATGCTAAGACAATCAAATGGTTACTTTATAGAATTTGCTAAAATTGTAATGAAATTCCTTTGGGAGAAAAAAAGATGTCTAGCATATAAAAGGAAATGATGAAAGAAAATAGAAATAAAAGGGGAATAACACTTCTATACCTCAAACTATGTAACAAAACAGCAGCTATAAAATCCATCTAGTATTAATTTAAAAATTGGACAGAGAGATCCATGGGAACAGACTAGATAAGGAAGAGAAAGAAACAACCTCTCTAAATAGATACACAAACTTAACATTCATGACCATATTACAAAAAAAGAAGAGGAGAATCTATTTTTTTCATAATTATTGGTAGATGTGTTCTTAAGCAAACAAGAGATAGAAGCAATTATAAAAGATAAAATAAATTATTTTGGTGACATAAAACTAAAAAGCTTCTGCACAACATCAATGCACCTAGGATACTCCTATGTTTTCTGACTTTCAGAAACCTTGTATAGAAACAAATAGATTTATAGTCATACACAGGTGCATATATGCAAGATCTCTTCAAGAAAAGGAGAAATGTCTGTGCATGCATACATACATCACACATCTCTGTATACACAGACACACACACACATATATGCATACATAGCTAGGTGGCTCAGTGGATAGAGTCTTGGACTTTGAGACAGGAAAAACTGAGTTCAAATCCAGTCTTAAACACTGTGTTTGGCCCTGGGAAAATCACTTAACGTGGAGAAGGAAGTGGCAAATCTGTCCAGTATCTTTGCCAAGAAAACTCTATGGACACTATTGATGTGATACATTTCATGAGCATGATAAGTCAGACATGACTAAATGTTTGAGCAACAACAAAACACACACACATAATGTATGTATGTACATATATACTATACAATTCCAACTTCACAATAGATATACAAAGAATATGAACTAAAATAGAACAAAATAGTTCTAAAAGAATTGTAAAATATTCAGAGCCAAAGAAAAATGCAAATTAAAGCAACCTTGAGGTTTCACATTACATCTTGCAAATAGGTAAGCAGAAGTAACCCAAAAATGGCAATGTTAATTGTGGAATGATACATACTAATTCATTGTTGATACAGTTATAAGACTCCATTACACCAAGAAACTATTAATAAGAAGAAAGTCTCCATATACCTCAAAATATTTATAGTAGCATTGCGTGCGCGCACGCACGTGTGTATATGTGTGTGTGTGTGTGTGTGTGTGTGTGTGAGAGAGAGAGAGAGAGAGAGAGAGAGAGAGAGAGAGAGAGAGAGAGAGAGAGAAGAAGAAGAAGAAGGAAGAGGAGGAGGAGGAGGAGGAGGAGGAGGAGGAGGAGGAGGAGGAGGAGGAGGAGGAGAGAGGGAGAGAAAGAAGAAAGGGAAGAGAGAGAAAAGATAAAGAGAGAAAGAGAAAGATAGAGGAGAGGAATGAATTGGAAATAAAGAAGATGTCTATTGGGAAATGTCTAAATAAATTGTGGTACATGAATGTAATGAAATATTATTATACTGTAATAAATGTGTGTGATGAATATAGAGAAGAATGGAAAGAGCTACATGAACTAATGCAGAGTGAAGTAAGTGGAGCCAGGAAAATAACATACAATAAGTACAACAATGTAAATGAAAGAATATATACCCCCCAAAATTAAAAAAAAAATGAATGTAACAAAAGTATGCAAATCAAGCATAACTTGTGGATCAGATCTTTGTGGAAGTAGGAGATTCACAGGTATTCCACATTCCACATATTTTTGGACTTTTTCAGTGAATTTGATGCACTGATTTTTTTCCACTTAAAAAATACTATTAATGATATAGCCTAGCTCCAAGAAGCAGAGAGAAAAAGATACTAAAAATAATTATGATGAAGTAAACAATTCATCAATAAAAACTTATTTAAAAAATAAGATACTTATGATTCACAGACATGAAGAACTCTTTTTTCATTTTTTGGTAATGTATTTTGTTTTTATATTACTTTGCACATAATACATATATAACATATATACATGTAGCCCCCACCTTCCCTACTCTGTGAACCTTTCCTTTTAAAAAAGATTAAAAAAAAAAGAACTACAGAAAAATCAAACAAAGCAATCATGTCTGATAGTCTATATACTACTTTTCTTTTTAATAAAGAAAGAGAGGTATTCTCTTGAGTAAACATTGGTCATTAAAATTGGACAATATTCAATTTTTTTCTTTCCATTTAGATTATTGAAGTAATTTAGTATATTGTTTTCTTTGTTCTGTTTCCTTCATTCTGTATCAGTTCATATAGCCTTCCATATTTCTGAGTTCTTCATATTCTCTGTTTCTTATGATTAATAATAGTCCATTTTATTCATCTGCCAAAGTTTATTATCTGTTCTTCCACTGATGGGCATCTATTTTGTTTCTAGTTCTTTACTAGCATAAAAAGTTCTGCAGTGAATATTTTGATATTTAGGGGGAGCTTTCTTTCTTTTCTCAATTTCATTGAAATATGCTTAGAAATAGTCACTGTCTTGTCATCCATCCTGCATGTCCCTGAATGTTCTGGACCAGTAGATATTCTTGTGGCTGCTTTGACACAAATTCTTCTAATTCTCTTCTTTTTCTTTTTTCCTAGTCTGCCATTGTTGCTCCAGAAATGGAGGGAAGATACAAGTTTTGATGGTCACTTTGTATTTTTATTTGTTTCATAAGTGATGATCATCATAAGCTTTATTATCTAGTAGCCATTTTTCCATGAGCCTCTTAGCATTTAACAAAATTGGTCCTAGGGTGACAGACACAGATTTTTAAGGGGAGTTGTACAATGATCATTATTCCTACCCAACTTCTTTCCTATTTCCTGAGTGATTTGAATGGCCCATGACTGACAAGGTAGAAGTGGGAAAAGGTGGAGAGAAATTTTTGTACCCTAAATCAAATAACAGGTCAAGTTTAGGAAACGTCAGAAAGAATGAAAGGAGTTCAAAATGCAGATTTAATCTGATCCTGAAATTCTGCTATTTGGCTGACAGATTTGAGGTTTAAATCATAAAAGAGAGAAACAGCCTCTAATTTAGCTTTGTGCTTGAAGAGCTAAAATATTCCTTGTAGGAATAGAAGCTACATAGCATAGAAGTTTAGTGGATAGCACAGCAAAGGACAGAAAGTAGCCTACCCAAAAGGGACCCCAAATGGTAGTACAGAAGAGAGGAAAAACTCAGTAGTACAATCTAGAAGCTTATAATATAACATCAGTAGTTCTGGAGGTATAGCTAATGGCAACATCAATGGTGGAGAGGTATTCCAGCTAAGATGCAATACTAGAATTGCAAATTCTGGTAATGTATGTTTCTTATATATGTATCTTCTCTAATATGTTTCCTGGCTATGTATATTCTTTTTTGCATTAGTAGTTTGGCGATTTTTGGGAAAATCTATAAGACTTTATATATGGGACTGTAGGAAAGGAAGACTTTTCCCTTATTATTTTTCTATGTTGTATAATTTGATGTATTTTGCTTTAAATTACTATGTCTTTTGCTTGGTCTCATAAAAGGAACAGTAATTAAGCTTTATGTCCAATGGATCTCAGGAGAGGATCACTCAAAACATACATTGAACCTATGATAACCTTGAGGGCAGAGAGTGCAGGGCAGCTATATGAAAGGGAGTGGCTGGATTATTTAGATAAAGAAAAAGAAGTGAGTTTGCAAAGAAACAGAATATATGAAAACTGAAGATAAACAATATAAAGTTATTCATCCTAATACCTTTTCCAACATGCATTTTATTAAATGTCTTTTGGAAATAAAAACCTAAATGCTTTGACTACAGTTTAAGAGGTAATGATTTAAAAATTTTCACATACCAGCAAGAAGTTTCTATCCCCAAACTAAATTTGTACATTACCAATAAGCTTGTACTAGATTTATCTGACTTAAAAAACTAATTATAAGTGATTGATGTTCATGCCCAAATATTGTCATCAACATGTCAGAACGAGCTGGCTATGAACTTTATCGAGATTACTTAGTTCCCATTTGTTGTTTGTATGTCTTTTTGTTAACAAAAATATCCAAATTTTTATTTCCTGAGTGATATAAGGACCCCGAGGTCAAAGGTATGTTAAAAGCCTTAAAAACTAGAACCTCTTAAGTGGACTTTCTACATCTAATATTAGCCTTCTCCACTCCAATTTTGCTGTTGCTGTAGCGACTAATTTTTTTTTTTTCCAAAATCCTTTTTAAATCCTTAAAGTGAATGGTTTTTCATTTCCCTAGTTAGATAAAGTCTCTAAATTTTTAAACTCTTTCCTGGTGTGCTATTTTTAATTCTTGCCTCTTCTACTTATCTCAGAAATACCTGTTCAAAATTATTTGTTTACACTTCCACACCTATTTCTATTCTTTCTCCAAAGTAGCCTCTCATGCTTGATATATTCTTTTCCCAACTCTCAGAATGTCTCTCTCATGACCTTCTCTATTTTCAGTATTGGCTAATTCTCCAGAAGTTCATTGCTCTTCATCACATCATTCCTCAGGAGCTCCAGCTGTTCCAAGTTTAGTCTTACCTGACATGAGGCCTCCAAATGAATCCATTTTCTCAAATCTTTAATTACATCTGATGCATAGGGGAGGTACCTCCTAAGGCCAACTGGGAAGGCTCTGTGAATATTAAAATATTTTTCAGTTAATTTAAAGAAATTTACTTGGGAGCAGCCTGTGTGACCAACTCCCAAACTACCATACATATAGGCATTTGCCCGAGTTACTTAGATATTTAAGAGCTGACAGTCCTCAGATGTTTGTGTTCCAGATCCTCAGATTTCTACTCAGAAATTAAGTTTTCACAGTGTGCCATCTGGGCCCTGGATGAAGGGAAAAAAATTTCTCTAATCTTCAGTACTACTTTTTCAAGACAAAAATAAAAAAGGGTCATTTACAGAGAGAACCTGAGAAATGGTAGTGTTTTGTCCTAAAATATCACAGTTGTCAAAAGTGTCTTGGTCCCCTGGTGATAGGTGCTATATAAAACTACGGAAAGACCAAAAAATATCTATCCTATTAGATTTGACAGAGGCACTTCTTGATTTAGAGTTTTTTGATGTGGATATTTGGAAATTTTTGTGATATGATACTGGAATCCATAAAAATGTCCTTGCTGTCCTTATTCTTGTGGGTGTTTTGACAGTGGGGTAAAAAATATTAAGCAAAGACCTTTTCAGGTTATTCTAATCAACTATTTTGAATAATTTTTAACATTTTCAGATAATTGCCATAATTCTTATAGACTTTGTCAATAAAAATGTATGTAGTTATAAAAATATAAGTGGTAAAGTTTGGAGAAACTCTAGGTGGGAAAGGATATGGATAATTGAATGCATGGAAGAAGGAAAAAGAAATAACCAAACCACAACCAAAATGATAATAGTAGTAGTTCCTGTTCTTATAAGCCATTTGGATGAATAGCATGAGACATTTCAGATGAACCTCTATTCAGTAAACCCTTTTCTCCACTGCCATTTAGAGTATCAGACCAATCCTTTGTGTTTGTGCCATGTGTAGTTAGTTCTGTTTAAAATTGTATTTTCTAAAGTCATCTCTGCATTTCATAGGTTACCAGGGCCAAAGCATTCATCATCAAGTGATTAGACTATTAGTGACGAACTTTTCTGTACCTAGCTAGGCCTATTGTGAGAAAACAGACTTCATCTATTTCCAAGATCATACTCAAAGTCTTTTCAATGTGGTAGAAGCTGCCGAGGATTATACTGTTCTGGCATAATCTCTGAGAAACCTGAGGCAAATCTCTATCCCATGACAAGACATCAGAGTAAGGGTTTGTTCTATAAAATGTAAATTGTGCAAGTGAACCATTCAACTGGAAATTTATATAAAAATATATTTTCTATTTTCACCATCATGGAAACTATACTTATATCTTGTGCTCAGTTCTTATAGCAAACTTTCCTTTATCCAATAATATTGTCATGCAATGAAAATCATGTTTCATTGAATTTTGAAAAGGAAAAATAGGAGGAAAAAATCAAGTGAGCACTGGATTGGAAATTAGGATATTTGGAGTGCTATTTAGAACACTTGAGTGCTCAGATCTTTCTTATATGTGACTTTTGGTGACTCAATGTGACTTTTTTTCCCCTCATCTTTAAAATAAAGGGATTGGGAACAGCTAGATAGAGGAATAGATGGAATAATGACTTTGGAGTCAGGAGGACCTGAGTTCAAATCCAATCTCAAATACTTACTAGTTGTATGACCCTGGGCAAGTCACTTAAGCACATTTGTTAAAAAATAAAACAAAACAAAATAAAGGGATTAGATGAGTTTTTCTTTAAGGCCCATTTAGTATCTGACCTACAATTCCATAATTCATACATAAATGTACATATTTAAAAATGCGCATATTTATTCCAAGGACCTACCAACAAGTAATAAATTTTGGGAGTTGAAAATAGTATAAATTGGTGATGGTGATGCCAGCTTTTAAAAAAATATCTAAATTATATAACTATAAATGTATTAATTCTCATCAACAGAGAATTTTGAGGGTTTTTAACCAAGATGTTCAACTAATTGCCTTTTCCTTTCTCCCCAATCTTCAGCTTGTCTTAATAAATTAGTTCTATGTATTATTCAAATACTTTTTTTTCATATTAGAGAAAGCAAGCTGCAGCTCCCATGAGTTCAATTATCTCTGCGCAGACAACTTCCTAATCTATATCTCCTGATCCAATCTCTCTCTGGAACTCTAGTTCTGTATCACCAACTGCCTGATGAATACCCCCTATTCAATTTACTATAGGTGTCTCAAATTCAACCCATCCCAAACAAAGTTTATTATTTATTCTTAACCTTCCCTTTCTCCAAATTCCCCTATTTCAGACCATCTTTGCAGTCATCTAGATTTTTAACTCCATTTTAACTCCCTTGCCAGTTCATTCTCTTTCAATATTCCATGTATAAAAGAAAGAATCCTAAAGGGGAAATACAAAAAAATGTTACAGGGAGTCATTTGTCCTGACTGTTCAGCATAGAGAGACTGATAACGAAGTCTGTGGATTCTGGGGACAGGGTAACCATTTGGAAAGTACTTCAGAGCCAAGAAAGAAGCAATGGTTTAAGGCAAAAAGGAGATTCCAGATTCTTACAAGAGGCATAACTTAGTGCATAACAGGGCACTGTGTCATGGATAGGTGAGAATTGGCATTTGTGTTGCCCACTATTTAATCTTGGGTCATAGATACTGGGTGGAGTGAGAAGATTTCTGCAGGGTGTGGTGTTTTCTAGTTGGGAGGCCTTATATTACTATAGTAAAAGGTAAAGAGATGTTGTAGTGTTAAGGAAGCTCAAGACACAAACACAGAAAAGAAATATTAAAGTTAAAAGGACTGAAAAAAAAAACAGAAGAAAATGTAAGGTATCTCATAACTTAAAAAAAAACTGGTCTGGAAAACAAGATTGAGAAGAAAAACAAGTTAAGAATTTTTGGACTCTCTGAATGTTATGACCAAAAAAAGATTCTTGATATCCTATTTCAAGAAATATCGAAACAAAACGAAACTGCTCAGGGTTCTTAAAACTAGAGGTCATAGTGGAAATAGAATTCACTGTTTTCATCTTAAAAGGAAAATTAAAGGAAAACTCCCAGAAACAACAAAGTCAAAATCTAAAATTTCCAAATCAAAGTAAAAAATACTACAATAAGATAGAAAGAATTCAAGTACCAAGGGACTACAGTCAAGATAATATGTGACTTAGCTACCATTACAGTACAGAAGCAGAGAGTTAGAATAAAATGTTCTAGACATCAAAGGAATTACCATAAGGCTTATAGTTAAAAACAAAACAAAACAAAACAAACAAACAAAAAACTTGCCTGGAAAAATTAAATGTAACAAATCAGGGGAAAAAAAATAAACTCTTAATGAAATAGAGAACTTCTAATCAGTCCTGAAATAGAAAACTTCTAGTCAGTCTTGATATAAAGACCAGACCTCAGAAGAAAATTTGAAGTTCAAACATAGTGAAGAAAAACATAAACAAGCAAACAAAACTGCAAAATAATAAAGAAATCAGAGACAGAGCAAGAATTGAGTGAAATAATAGCCTGGAGAGAAGATGCCACAGTTATGTTGCCACTGTGGCTGCAGAAGCACCAGTATTTCTGCCTTTCCTATTTGCTCTTGCTCCCAAAATAATATGGAATAAAAAGAAAGAACTTAATTTCAGGGCAAGACTCATGGTCAACAAATTTCTCTCCCATTCCATCTTGATAAACAGAATTTTTGGGAATGAAGAGAAACAATTACTATTTTTCCCCCAAAAATCTGGTACATAATTAAAAGAAAAAAACCAAATCATGAAAAAAATGATAAAGGATTAAATAAAGATAAACTCCTTAGATTAAAATATGAACAGACGATACATGTTTTTCCTCTGAACTCTATCATCAGGAGTCATAGAGGGAATTTAATTAGACAACACTTGCAAGTGGTTTTGTTACATTTTGATGATCTTAAGAGAAACATGGAAAAAGAGGGGAAGAGGGATATATTGGGAGGAGGAAAGAAAAAGAAAAGGGAGAGCAAATGATACTTGAATATCACTTTCACATTGGTCAAAAGAAGTAAGAGTGCACACACACACACACACACACACACACACACACACACACACACACACATACAGAGTTCTAGAATTTGTACATATTTATTCCAAATTCATTCCAACACACAGAAGTTGGGTAAAGACAATTTACTCAACAATGAAATGAGAGAAAGGGGAAGGGGATGATTAGAGGGAGAGAAGGTTAAGATATAAATTAGTCCTAAATAAAACAAATGATAAGAATAGACATGAATATTTATAGCTCTTTTTGAGGTGGCAAAGAATAGGAATTTGAGGAGTTGTCTGTATTAAGGAATGAATGAACAAGTTTTGGTATATAAATATGATGGAATATTATTATGTTGAAATTCTATCAGCGTAATGAGCTACCAGGATTCCAGAGTGCAAATGAGGAAACATGCTATATAACTTTTTACAGGGAGGGAGGGGGAAGGACTCAGAATGCAGATGAGATAATTTTGTTTGTTTGTTTTCTTTTTGTTTTTTCTTTTGCATATGGCCAATGTGGAAAATTGTTTTTACTGATTTTATATATAAGTTTGTAATAGGTTTTGATTTTGGTGTGTGTGTGTGTGTGTGTGTGTGTGTGTGTGTGTGTGTGTGTGTGTGAGACAAGGTGGCATTGAGATGGAAAGGTGAGAAGGTAGATCTTGATTGAGTAAAACAAAGTATTTTTTAAAAATATGCCATATATAGTCAGTTGTAATGCTGTCTCCCATCCTATGAAGGTACTTCCTCCTTACTTGTACATCTTAGAATTTCCAGTTTCCTTCAAGGATCAGCTCAGATAATATCTCCCACGTGAAGCTTTTTCTGATTTCCTTGGGTATCAATGTTCTCTCATCAAATTATTTTGCCTTTATTTATCAGTATATAAGTTGTACTTCTGCCTCCTATATCCCAAGTAAAATAATAGGTTCCTCCAGGGTAGGATCTATTTAGGATAGAATCCTCTACTCTCCATATGAGAGTAGAAGACTATTTTTATATAACCAGTGCTTAATACTTTACCTTATCAGATAGTGGTCAATGTATATATAGACTTTCCCATTGTCTGCCATATTCATCACCTTTAATTAATGGTTCAGCTCACACATGAGTATACTATTCCACCTTCTTCAGACCCTAACTCTGCTGAATTCAGTGTGGCTAGTCCTGGAGTCCACACCTAGGAGTAAAGAACTTATAAATAACTAGTTCTAGATTATATACCTACAATTGTGGATTTACTAAAGGTGTATGTGTACTTAGGGATTCTCTAAACCTTTACCTAGTTCTGGGTTCTATACAACTGGAGGAACTAATATCTTTGCTTCCCACCTACCTGGAAAAGTTCACATGATGAAATAGGGGCATCAGGATCTAGGGTCTTTTATTCATTGATTCTTACTCAAAATATCATACTATCTGCAAATCTCTTATATGACTTCATTAGGGTCTTGATTTCACACTAGAGGCAAAAGAATTGGTAAACTTTGTTATTTTTTAAACAAGGAACCCAAGGCTTTGAAAACTTAAGTATCTTGTCTGAGATCACATAATTGCAGAGTTGGGTTTGGAGGCAGGTTTTCTGACATTTTTTCAAAATTCAACTGGTTCTTACCACCAATTTTTGCCATTTTATGTTCTCTGCCACCTTTCTCATCTATGCCCTGATATGAACTATATACATACATACATATATACATATACATACACACACACACACACACACACACACACACACACACACATATATATATATATATATATATATATATATATATATCTCCTTATACATAGAAGCTCTCAGCTTCTAGTTAGAACAACATTTTATTGAATTCCTGAATCTTGACTGGATGGCAGGTTTTACATATATGCCAAAACTGATTATAAAAAATGCTAACACTGCCAGCCCAAAATGGGAGAAAAGTCCTGGGCAAAGATTATTATTGATTACAATAATTGATTTCTTATAAATTAGATTTCTTATAAGTTAGATTTCTTGATTTCTTATAAATTAGAGTCCATTCTCTATATATTTTGCAAATGAGGCCTTTATAGGAAACTTTGACTATAAAAATGTTTTCCCAGTTTATTATTTCCCTTCTAATCTTATCTGCATTGTTTTGATTGTACAAAAACTTTTCAATTTGATATAATCAAAGTTTTCTACTTTGTGATCAATAATAATCTTTTAATCAAAAGTCCTGGGTAAAGATTCAAAACATTCTCTCTATTCATAAAATGTTAGAGGATTGTACACAAAGTCCCTTCCTGGGCAATATCAGAGTGCAGTTGATATTGATTAGGTATAGCTCTGTGAATAAAGCCTCATAAAATTTAGAGAAGTATTTAGGGGCAGTTAGATGGTGCAGAACATAAAATGATGGTCATGGAATCTGGAAAACTCTTATCTTCTTGAGTTTTGTCTTGGTTTATTCACCTGTAAAATGAACTTCGGGAAAAAAATGGCAAACCACACCAGTAACTTTACTAAGAAAATCCCAAATGTGCTCACAAAGAGTTGGACATGACTTAAAACAACTGAATAACAGCAAAAATATTTAGCAGACTAGACCATACACCTTGAATTAGGTCTCTGGGAATGGGAAAAAGATATAGGTATGCACTGAAAGATACCAACAATTAGAAGCTACATTTAGATTATATAGAAATCAAATTTGCGGTGAAAAAAATGTGGCCTCCATTTGTATTAATGTGGTAAAGTTTCTTTTGGATACAAATAGGCTTCTGCTGTATAAATGTTAAGGTGAGTAGAGACTTTTGAGTTTTCTCTTAAAAATATTTTAAAAGAGGCAAAATTGATCAGAAAACTTCCTTAATTAATTGTAATATAGAATTACTAAATTTAGGAAAAATTCTCATAAAAATTCTCTGAGCTTTGATGTGGTTCTATTTTCATTGGTATTCCTGTTTACCCACATCCTCTCCAGCATTTATAATTATCTTTTCTTTCCATTTTAGCCAATCTGATAAATGTGAGGTGGTATCACAGAGTTATTTTAATTTTCATTTCTCTAATCATTAGTGATATAGAGCATTTTTTCATATGATTATCAATGGCTTTTAATTTCTTCATCTGAAAATTGCCTTTCATATCCTTTGATCATTTATCAATTGGGGAATGACTTGCATTTTTATAAATTTGGCTCTGTTCTCTAGATATTTGAGAAATTTGCCTTTATTGGAAATATTAGTTGTAAAAATTGTTTCCCAGCTTTCTGCTTCCCTTCTTATCTTCACTGTATTGGTTTTGTTTGTGAATGTGATTCTCTTTTCACTTTAAATTCAATTTAATTCATTGAACATTTATTAAGCACTTATGGTATACAAGACACTGCTTTTCCAAAAGTATTACTTTAAATAAGTTGGTTGGTTTTTTTCCCCCTGAGGCAATTGGGATTAAGTGACTTGCTCTGGGTCACATAGCTAGGGAGTGTTAAGTGTCTGAAGCCAGATTTTTTTCAGGTTATCCTGATTTCTGGGCTGGTGCTTTATCCACTGCACCACCTAACTGCCCCTAAATAGTTTTAATATATATCTTAAGACCTTCCTGTTCACAGTAGTTAAGAATCTGATTACTGGTAACTTCTGAGCAGCCAAGTTACCCACCCTTCTGAAGATCTTCTCAGGAAGGGAGGATAGTTGTTATGATTTACAAAATTGCATTTTTTGGTGCAATTTATTCAAAGGTACATTTTTTGCCCCCTAAAAATTTCTGATGTTCTCAACTCCCCACATTTTCTCTTTAATCCTACTTGGAGATGTTATAAAATACCCCATCTCATCTATTTCCTCTAGTGAGATATTTCACCTGGGTTATTATCACAACTATTTTGCTACGTGCAATGAAATTATCAGTGATTCCATTTGTTGAAATCATATGTAGATGGCAAGTACTCTCTGCCTTATTACCAAATGAGTACAGCGTAACCTTCAGTAATTCTCTAAACTCTCAAATGCCTTGGAAATAATATGCTGGAATATTACTGAACTGTGACTGAAGCACCATTTGTGCTAAATGTGACAGCACACAAATGATATTCCTCTATAAAAGTTCAAACTACATTAATCTTTTAGGGAGCTTCATTGACTGGGAAGATGGCTTTAGATACAAAATGAAGATACTCAGGCCCATTTTTGGAGGTTTTCTGATCTAGTTTTCTAGAAGCGAATGTGTGGTTTAGCCCAGTTTAACTCCATCTCCCCAAATGGAAACTAGGGTGATGTGTGAATTTGATGCTAAAGTATATAATAAGTATTAGGATATAATGACATTTGTCATTGATCTTAGATATCATTGCTGAGAAAAAGTGAAAATAAAAACACAGATACTTAGGGGCTGAAGCAAACAGGCAATATATTTTGCTGTTGGGATCTCTGGATCCAAGCTAGATGAGAGTTCACAGGAAAATAAATATGCATGATACTTGTAGGTCTAGCTTTAAAGCCTACTGTGGATCAGAAAATAAGCTATGCTTTTTTTATGCTGTGTGGGCTGTATAATGCGTTTGGTATCCTTCATTTTTCTTAGATGTGTTGATAGGGTCATATAACCTGGGACCAATAATCTGGAACTCTGGTGGGGGTGTGTGGTAAATGTTTAACGGCCTATGCTTTGTAAAAATAAAAAGTCTGCATGACACATTTTAAAGTTTAATATTATTAATTATTGCATTAACTCTATTAACATTTAATAGCATTATTAATGATTGCATTATTAACATTTTCTACTTATTTTAAAAGTGAATTAATTTTAATTTCCTTCTTCACTTAACTCCTTTACTTTTCTTAAGTCTAGACAATCAACAAAACAATAAATCATGCTTTGGCTTATAGCATTTACTAGTCTGGGAGGTGTAAATGCTCCTCCTGAGAATTTAACAATGATTCAAGGTGGCTCTTACACACCCCTCCTGCTGATTCTGCTCTTTTGATAACACTCTGACTTCATGACAACATACTTTTCAGATAAGCCTTCTTGACACCAGCTATTTGATGTGATCAGTCTTTTGGGGTTTTGCTATCATTCCTTCCTCTAGCTTTTTCTTCTATAAGATCCTTGAGAGTTGAGGCCATTGAGTTTTCTCCATTTTATCATTTTTTTCCTGTTGCTCTCTGAAAGAATATACTAACCTTCTAGATATTTTTAAAAAGGAATTATTGAGTTCCAGAAAGATGACAGAGTAGAAGATAATCTAAGTCAGGATTCTGCTTACCACCTAAAAATTTGATGCTAAAAATGCATCAAATAGGCAAAATATCACCCAAAAAGCAAAATATAGGGAAAGAATTCCTATAGGTAAGTTCCCAGAGAAAAATATAGCAGAGATAACTTTCAAGATAAGTCACCCATACCACTGGCTGGGACTTAGGGTGATGTATTAGAAGTGGGGGAGAGTCTCAGCAAAGACCCAGTCTCCTACATCCTGTTATGTGCCCCAGATAAGTAATCGGTTCTTCATGATTTTTTATAAGCATTGACACTATTTATTCACTCTTGATACTCTCTTCTCCCTTGGATTTTGAAACACTGATTTCTTCTTGTTCTCTTCCTCTTCTGTTTCCCTTATTGGATTCTATCCAGATCACTCTTCCTAATCCTAGGTATCCCCACCTTTGATCTTTCTTATCCTTCCATACTATTATACTTGGTGATCTCATCAGCTTCCATAAATGCAAAAACCATTGCTCTGTTGATGATTCTTAGTTCTGTTTGTCCAGCCCTGAACTAATCTTTTTTTTTTTTTTGACCTCTACTTTTGTGACTTCAGCTGTTTATTAGACACCTCAAACTACAAATCTCAGAAACATCTTAAGCTCCACAAGTCCAGAACTGAATCCATAATCCTTCCATCATCCCTCCTTCTACTCCCCAGTCTAACTATTATTAGTGATGGGTACTGCCATAAACTAGTTTCACAATTTAGGAATCATCCTCAATTCCTCACTTAACTTTCACTTCATATAGCCAACTTGTTTAGACTTCTTGTTTTTACCTTCAGAGAAACTCTTGAATTCGCCTAGTTCTTCCCTGCCTCTGCTGTCATGGCCCTTATTTCCTCATACCCAGATTGTGACTATAGCCTGCCAGTTGGTTTCCCTAGCCCAAGTATCTCTCCTTTCAAATTTATTCTCTAGTCATTGCCAAATTGATCTTCCATCTGCATAGATCTGATCATGTTGTACATCTATTTCAGGTTGTCTGCTAAAAACTGGTTGACTCATATGGCACCAGTCTCCCAGTTTAGGCTTTTGGGATGTTACTATTAGGGTTAACTTTATTAATTCACTATCTATTCTTCATCCCTTCTTCCATGCTCTTCATTCTAACTTCATCAGGTAACTCAAAAAAGACCTTTATAGGTCCTATAATCATAGATCAGCCTCCCATTTATCATACAGGCCCTTTATTTCAAATGCTATATTAGGTTAAGTCCTGACGATCCTAAAGCCTTTTACTAGTGTAGGTAGGCTTCCTATAGGCTGCTTACTGCAAACATAGAGTCCACCCACAGAGACTGTCCTTATAGTAATTGTTTTTCTCTTGTGAGTAGCAATAAAGTTTGTTAAAGCAATTTCTATGTGGGATGATTTTACATTGATGATATACTCCATAAATTCCAGCGGCTTCCCATTACCTGACTCATCAAATATAAAATCCTGTTTGTCTTTCAAAGTCCTAGTACTACTCTAGACTTTACTTCTTTTTCTCTACTTTATAATTCAGTGACAGTGACACACATACACACACATGTTATATGTACATAATAATTTACATTTTTTTCTTTAAAATGTCAGCATATTGATAGCAGGGGCTGTTTTTTGCCATTCTTGTATCCCTAGGGCTTAGCAGAGTACCCAGCACATAGGTCAAGCTTGATAAGTACTTGTTACCTTGATCCATATTATCTTTCCTAAGGTCAGATCACATTACCCTCTTCCTTGTGCCCTAGGAGGCAAGGAGAAACCAGAATCACATAAATTGAGAATTGAAAGGTCTTCTAGTTTAACCCATATACACAAGGAATCTCTCATAACAACCCCAACAAGTGACATCTTTGAAGTTCTCCAAATAGAAGGACTTCCCCCTTCCCAATCCTGAGGCAGCCTATGTCACTTGTAGAGAGCTTCTTCTATCTGTTGGGAAGTTTTCTCTGACATTGAGCATATATTTATGCCTCTGGAGACAAAACAGAACAAATCCAATCCTTTGAAATTGTAATTATATTCTCTGTGTCTTCTCTTTTCTAGGCCAAACAGCCTCACTTCCTTCTACTTTTCTGAATATAAAATGGACTCAAAGTCATTCACCATCATTGATATCCTACTTTGTGTTGTGGGCATAGCCCCTTTAAGATTCCTTGTCTGATCTACCTTTGAGAAAAGATCCGTATCTGAGCCAGTTTGGGCTGTACCCAGCCCCGCGTTGGTTTGGGTTTTCAGCCCCCTTTGATACAAGATCTGGTCAAACTAGTTTAGGCTGTACCCAGTCTTCCCCCCCTGCCCCCCAGATCTGAGCTGGCTTGGATAAAGCCCGCCAAAAATCTGGCCTTCAAGGAATTAACCTGAGCTCCGCCCGTTGCTTCTTCAAGCAGATAAAAAGAGGAAAGCTAGAATCATTGGGGGTCAGAGATTTGAAAGATGCCAGCTAAGATGTTTGCATCAGAGATTCTCTGTCCCCGAGGCTTATATCTTCCTCTATCTAATGCCTTTTACTAACCAGACCTTAACCTTGCTTCCAAACCTGGCAATAAACATCTTTTACCCATCTAGGTTTTCGGCCTGTAAATTCATTTCCAGGGGACTCTCGCCGCCACTAGACCTGATTTAACTTTATATCCTTGCGCTGAATCCTAAGGGGGTTGCAGGGGAGCTCCATGTGACTCCCTGTACCCTGAATCCTGCCACTAGACTTCACTTAATCCTATTGAGATATATACCTCATTATTAGGTATTTACCTCATGATTTGGTTCAAGTTACCTCATCATTTTTGAGGTTCCCTATTACCTCATCACTTTGGATATTTTTCAATTTATCAATGGACTCTGTGCCATATGTATGTTTTATGTCCTCCCAAATAGCCCCATCCATTAGGAACTCAGTGGAGAAGCTATCCAATTACTATTAACCAGGACTGTTTTTCCCTATTGTCTCCCTATTGTCTGTGTACTCTGGTCTCACACAAACTTGCTATCTCTCTTTTTGGGGTTTTAGATCTCTATGTTTTGACTTTTGGCTTTTTTCTCTCTCTTTCTCTCTCTTTTTCTCTCTTTTCCTCTTGTCTCTTTCTCTCTCGCTTTGTGTCTGTTCTCTGTATCTGTCTCTGTCTCTGCTTCTCGCTGTCTTTCTCTTTCTGTCTCTCTCTGTCTCTGTTTCTCTGTCTCTGTCTCTATCTCTTTTTCTCATATATTTCTCTACTCTGGCTGATTTGCTTGACATATCTTCCTTTAACCATTTTGTTGCTGGCAGGAATTGTGCAACAAAGAACACATAGGAAATAGCTCCATGTAGCCCTTTAGATCTTATCTTAAATTTGATTGGTATGATGATAGAGAAAAGGATTTTAGAGAGGATTATGGGAATATGGTGGACTAGGACTTCAGATTTCCCTCACAATCAGAACAAAATTGTACTTGGGGAGACCTGAGAAAAACAAACAAGACTTGGGGCAGAACAAAGGTCCTTCTAGGAAAACCTGAGCCTGGAAGAAAGACCTCAGGACAAAAGATTAACCAGTGTAAAGTATAAACACCTCCAGACTAGCTCAGCTAGAAATAAGAAGGGAACCCTGGGACTAGCAGGGTTTGAAGGTAGCTTATAAAGTAAAGGTATTTTCTAAATTATTGAATAAGGTTAGGATATAGAGCATGGAAGAAAGGATGAAGAACAGATAGGGAAGTAAGAAAGTTAATCCTAACAGTAATATCCCATCAAGCCTAAAATGAGGTACTGGTGCCATATGAACCAACCAGTTTTCAATAGATAACATAAAACAGATGCATGATGTGGTCAGACCTTTGCTGATAAAAGATCAATTTGTCAGCTGAATGGAGAATAAACTTGAAAGGAGAAATATTTAGAACAGGAACTTTTGTTTCCCAGACACTATGAGAAGTTGGGGGTTTGAGCTGGGAAAGAAACCTCAATGATAAGGAATATCAAGCCCAGATGTGCTACTGAAACACATTTCTGTGTGAGAAGGAATGACCACACCTGGTGAGTGCAGAAGCTTTGGGACAGGAAACCTTGCTGGCTACTGCACTTGTTGGAGGGTAGGGTTCTTAGTTTTGGGTTCCAGGTCAGAGGGGAGAACTTTAGTGAAGCCAGAAAGAGCATACTCCCCTCCCCCTGGAGACTATTACACTAATAACTTCTTATTATTTTTTAAAAAAGAGCAGAAAAAGGAGCAAGAACCCAACCATAGGAAGTTACTATGAGAACAGGAAAGACCAGGATTCATCTTCAGATGAGGCTATTGAAATAAACAAACAAAAAAAAGCATTCCCTACCCAAAAGAGTAATGCTAAATGATTATCTGCCTCTAAATAATTTTTAGAAGAGCTTTAAAAAGACTTTTAAAAATCAGATGAGAAAAAGTGAGGGAAAAAAGAAAACATTCCAAAAAACCCAAGATGATTATGAAAATCAGGAAAGGAGATCCAAAGTCTTAAGGAAGAAAATGGCTTTTTAAAAATCAGAATTGGGCGAGGGAAAGCCAATAAAGCTATAAGGACCAACAAAACAAAATATAAAGAATGAAAAAATAGAATAGAATATGAAACATAAGAAAAGCAAAGATCTGGAGAATAGATTAGGAAGAAACATAAGTCCAATTATGGACTATCTGAAAGCTATGACTAAAAAAAACCTTGATACAATTATACAAGAAATAATTAAAGAAAATTGTCCTGAAGAAGTAGAACAAGAGGAGAAAGTAGAAAAAAAATCCACCAATCACCACCTCAGAGAGATCTACAAGCAAAACACACAGGAATATTGCTGCCAAATTGCAAACTCCCCAGATCAAAGAGAAAATTTTACAAGCAACAACAACAAAAAAGAAGTAATTCAAATATGTTGGATCTACCAAAAAAATGCACAGGATTTATTTGTGGATACAATAAAAAAACCACAGGTCCTGGAATAATATAAATCAACAATCAAAAGAAGTAGGGTTGTGGCCAAAAATAGTATATCCAGCAAAATTAAATATAATGTTAAAGGGGATAAAAAGGACATTCAGGAACTGCCAGATTTTTAAGATTTTATCTCAAACAAACCTGAACTCAATAGAAAATTTTACATATAAGAGCTAACATAAAAAACTAATTTCAAGGGACTCAATAAGGGCAAATTGTTTGTTTATACATGGAAATGTAACCATATGTCTAAAATTGACATTAGTAATTGAGTAGTCCAAAAGAAAGATTGGGGTAGAGCTGAGTATGATGTGATTCTAAAAAGCAAACCTGTGTAGGACAAGATAAAAATATAGTCAGTATGTTATTTGAATGAGGTGCAATCACAAGAAGAATTAGATAGGGAGGAGAGCTGTTAATTTTAAAAACCTACTTAAACTGGGAATAGGTTAAAGGAGTGTGTGTGTGTGTGTGTGTGTGTGTGTGTGTGTGTGTGTGTGTGTGTACCAAGAAAGGTATAGTACCTTCCAAAATTTATAAAGAAATAAGGGGATGAAACTAAGTGGCACAGTGGATAGAGCACTAGCCCTGAAGTCAGGAGGACCTGAGTTCAAATGTGACCTCAGACACTTCCTAGCAGTGTGACACTGGGCAAGTCACTTAACCCCAATTGCCTCAGAAAAAAAGAAAGGAATAGAAGGGGGGAGGAATAGGATAAAGTGGGGTATAGATGAGTGTTTAGATTAACAGGTGTGTAGATTAATAGGAATGGGATAAAGAGGGAGGGAAAAGATACAAGGAAGAAGATAAGGAAGGGATGGTGGCAGCAGAAAAGATGAACAGTTATAAATACGATGTCTTCTATTATATATGCTTTCTTGAAATGGAAACTTACTTTTAAAAATTTCTAATAAATATTTTATTTTTATAAATACTTATAAAAATAGTTTTCAACATTCTTTTTTTGAAATTTGACATTTTGTTTTAAATTTTTCTCTCTTTATTCCTTTACTCCCCTCCCCAAGATGGCAAACAATCTGATATAGGTTAAAGATGTGCAATTTGAAATGGAAATTTATTGTTACATATTTTGAATCATCCCTGATGTTCTGCTGGGCATATGACAATGTTTTTGTTTGTTTATTTTATTTTTCTTTCTTTTCCTATTTTGTTTTTTTCTAACTTTGCATTTATTTTAAATAAATAAATAAATACATTAATTTTAAAAATTCTAAAAAAAAGAAAGAAAGAAAAAGATCTTCTCATCCTAGAGCCACATAGCATGTTTACATTTTGCTAAATATTTTGGGTTGTTTTTAATTGACACATACCAATGGCCAAGAACTCCTAAGTTTATGGCATATAGGAGATTGGGTTTAGGGAACCTCAACCCAACATGGTTGACAATGATATAGAATAGTGCAAAAGACAAATACCTTTTCTAGGTGACTAGCTATGTGTGACTGGTTGGGTTTTAATTCTTGAAAGAGCTATTGTTGGCCCTTGGGACAAGTCCAGCAGAGAATAGGACTTCAGGGAGTACAAAACAACAGAAAGCCACAGTTCAGTAAAGAAAGCAGTATATCAACGTCACCACTAAAGGACACTGGCAGAGCTTCAAAATTAGAGACATAAACTTCTAGTAATGTGACTAGTGAGATGGAGTACTGGGGACTTTCTCTGATTCTCACAATATGTCAAACCTCTCCAAAATAGGGAATTTGTTAAGGCAATTTCAGCTGCCTCCATAGTCAAAGACACCAACAAATCTAATGAGGTTACAACACAATGAACATGGAGCATAAGCAGATAACCCAGCAGATTCAACATTAGATGTTTTTAGACATCATTGAATAATATTGCAAGACAAAAAAAGATGAGCCAACATAAAAGGAAGAAGAGGACTCCCAAGAGCATGGAACAATAGCAGGAATAAGCCTGAATAGTTTAAAAGAAAAAAAAAAGTATTATGAAAACAGAATTTATGGTCTATACAGCAGAAATAGTGAACAGAATGGAAAAACTTGAATCCATGATGGCAAATCTCACCAAAGAATTAGAATTAAAAGCGTGAATTGGCTTATCTATGTGTAGAAGAGTAAGTTTTTCTGGCTACACACATGTCCTGGCTATATATGTTCTCTAAATGTGGATCTCTTCATGCATTTTTTATTCCATGGGGTCTCTACATGTACATATCCTCCACCACTGATGGTATGGTGAGAGAGCATATGTTGTATATATAGGAGATTTTCTAGTTACTTATTTTTTTTTTTTATGTTTAATGAAATGTCTTTTGCTTTGAACTAATGTGTCCTCTGTCTGATAAGAGACACATTAGTATGTGTACTATCATTTTGGGTAGATGTTGACCAATACACATAATCTGCTTTAATTCTGGGGAGGCTTTGAGGATTTATTCATTTGTCAGAGGGACTATAGTGACTATAAAATTTCTGTTTATGGACCATCTAACTCCTCAGCCACTTGTATTTTCACTCTCTAGTAACCCAAGTTTTTAATCTGATTTGCCCTTTTTAATTGTATTCCAATTTAGTCTCTGTTCCTTTTTTTTTTTCCAGAAAAGGATTCATATCAAATTCCAACACTGGGATTAACCATAATTATCAAAACATGTCAATTCCTTCAAGGGACAAGTTATTGTCTGATTCTGCAAACTAACTGTGGTAGTAGATCATATCAAGGACATGGTCTTATTGCAAGGTTCACAATAGAGACTTCTAGAGACCATAAAACTGGAAGTGGTTGTTGGGACAAACCTCAGAGAAATCTGAAATTCATTAGGTTAGGTGTATATACTAAAAAGAAAGTCTCCTAATACAGACAGCAATTAGAATGAGCTTTTCTCATATGATGACTTCAAACCCTTTTATCAGCGCACAGATGACCTGTAATATTTCCTGATTCAATGCAAGTTATTTATGGAACTTTGACTCCAGAGATTTATCATAATTTAGGTCAAAGTGGCCTTCATTGTAAACCCATCTGGCAGGGCAGACTGCCTGCTGTGCCACCTTCTTCCTCACAGACAATAGGTGAAAATGGAAAATATGGAAGAGTTTCTTTTAGGAATTCAATGCTGTTTTGGACATGTTGAGTTTAAGGTGTCTATGGGATATTCAATTTATATGTCCAATAGGCAGCTGTGGATATGAGACTGAAGATCAGGAGAAAGGTTAAGACTAGATAAATTGATGTAAGAATTGTTAAGATGAAAGATGAATCCTTAAGAGCTGATGAGGTCACCAAAGTGATAATATCCATAGGCCTAGATGACTAGGAAGATGATAGTACTCTCCTTAATACTAAAGATGTTCAGAAGAGGGGGAGAGTTGGGAAAAAGGAGATAGATAATGAGTTCCATCATGAACATTTTGAGTTTGACTGTCTACTGAAAATCTAGTTTGAGATGTCCTAAAGGTAGTTGCTGATATGTAAGTAGCTTATGAGAGAGAAGATTGAACCAAGAGAAAGCAGAATCACAAAATCCAGAAAAAAGAGAATATTTTGGAGGTCATCAACAATGTCAAATACTGCAAGGTCAAGAAGGAAGAGGATATATAAGATAGCTTTTTCAAGATGTTTGGCAGAGAAATTTAGGAGAGATATAGGACAATAGTACAATAGTTAGGAGGGATGGTGGAATCTAATGAGCTTTTTTTTTAGGGGGATAAGAGAAATTCTCCAGAATAATGAAATCTATTCCCCCACCCCCTCCATGCAATTGGGGTTAAGTGATTTGCCCAGAGTCACCAAGCCAGGAAGTGTTAAGTGTCTGAGACTCAGGGAGACTCAGGTCGTTCTGACTCCAGGGCTACTGATTTAGCCACTGTGCCACCTAACTGCCCTAAATAATGGAATCTTAATAGAAAGAAGGAACAATCAATAGCCTAGTCAATCAGCAAACATTATTAAGTGTCTACTATATGTCATGTACTGAACTAAACCCTAGGAATACAAAGAAAATAATAGAATATTCTGTGGTCCATTCATCTTCATGGATTTTAAAATCAGTACTCTTCTCTAGCTTGTTTATGTGTTTCCTCAAATGAAATGCCCTAAATCAGACCAGAGTTAGATTTACTAGAGAGAATAAAGCAGAAATATTATTTCTATTATTCTGGGTAGTACACTTTTCAACGAAGCTTAGGATAACATTAACATTTTTGGCTTCCATATTACATTAATCCTGAGCATGCAATTTACTTTTGGTTTTATATTCTTAGTTTGTTGTATACCATTTAGGACATAGTAGAAGTTTAATAAATGTCTGCTAATTGATTGATTGGTTGATAGTTTTAGTTCTGATGTTAACTAATACTGTGAATTTGTGCAAATTAGTTAATCTCTTAAATAAAATTTTATAATCTTTATGGTAACATGATAGTTGTATTAGATAGGTGCTAAGGTTCTTCTAGCTCTAAAATTCTATGATTCTATAAGAAATGGATAAGCATTCTTCATAATGTTTTAGAAATCTTAATAGTCACCCAAAGTTCATCTGAATGTGATGGTGCCTCTTTGTAATCCCATATACCAAGGAAGCTAGGGCATGTGGATCTCTTGAGTTTGGAAATTCTGAGCTGCAGTGTAACAAGCCAATCAGATATCCAAACTAATTATGTCATCAATGTGGTAAGTTCTGAGGGAAAGGAGGCCAAGCTTCCTAATATAGGCCAAACAAAATTCCCGTACCAATTCCACCTGACATATGAAAAAGCATCTTGCCCTTGGAGGCAGAATGCCTATATAGTGCAAAGATGCTAAACTTAGAGTCAGGAAAGACCTGGCTCTTACCATCTATATGATCATGAATAAGTCACTTCCCTCCTCTGGGTATAGTTAACTATAAAACTGGGATAATAATGCTTGTAGAACATAACTCAGAGTTGTCAGAGTCAAATGATATAACACATGTAGAGTACTTTGACACCTCTATCATTTACCAGAGTGCTGTGATTAATAAGCTCATTTCAACCTCCTAATACACCTCAATTATATCCTTCTTTGAGGATCCAACCTTAGGGCTGCCTTTCTTATTTTGTTTTCAGGCTACTAGAGGTACTGTTCTTAATAAACTTTTCCCCACCAGAGGAAAGCCTCAATTCTCTTCATTCAGTCTTCTCAGCCAAAGTCTGGGAAAGTCTTCCTCTAAGCCAAGAAAAAAAATCAGTTTTATTTTTGATCTTAGAATTCTTATGTTTGACTTTTCTGTGAATTCTTTGACTTCTTTGTCTTGTTTGATAAACATTCTTTTATACTTTCTTCTGAGTCTCTTAATTCAACTCTTTTCTAAATTATGGTCAGAAACTAATTTTCCTTTATAGGTCTTGTCTTTCTTTCTCCTCTTTCTGTCCTCCTTATGAAACAAATATCTCCATGACTATTCTTTCAAATAAAACTGTTGCTGAGTGATACCATGATTTGGAAATTCTTTTTGCCTCCCTAACTGTTTCATGTTTCTCTAATGTATGTAAATAGCAGCGCCTGTGTAGGTTTTTTAAAAAGGCTAAAAATACTATTGACTTTTGCCTCATTTTTCTCCAACACATCACAACCTGGTCTCACTCAGTTTTCAGAAAGCTTTACATAAAGTATATATTGAAATCCTGTCTGGCTTCTTGGAATATTTTGGAAAGGTTGTTTATTTTATTGTGCAGCTGAGCAAAGTTTTGAAAAATAGAATGCTTTTATCCATAGTATTTCCAGAAATGTATCTTAGAAATGTCAGCAACATGCATGTAGGTCTGTTTATTGGCAGGACAAAATAATCACTCTTCTTCATCTTTAAAACCAGCTGTCATAGACATTAATTGCCGTGTCACTTAGACTCCTTAAAACAGTACCATTTGACAATGGCAAGCACTTAAATTTGTTAGCTGAATTGAGTTCTATTCTGCTTGATATCACATCTATTGTAAATAGCAAGAAAGTCTATAACTACAGTTAGCTTACATTTCTATTCAACATATTAAGATTCCAGAGCAGATTTTATTTGAGACCATCATTAATAATAATTTGGAAAGAAAGCTCATTGATCATGGAAACTAAAGTTTCCCATGATGAAGCAAAGCTGATATATCTATTCTGAGGCCGATGCAATTTCAAAGGCTTCCCACTTCCTACCAACAAGCCCTGAGACCTTTGTGGCTTTGTATCAGCATTAGTAATGGCATATCTGATGTACGTCTCAACCTATTTTCCTCACTTTATTAGTTCTACCTGCACTAAGTCCCTGAGAATTAATTCTCTGTCATCTCAGATACAGGTAATATCTCTCTTCCAAACAACAACAAACAAACCCAAACCCTAAACCACATAGCTTTTTATTATGTAAATATTATGTATGGTATATAAATTTGTAGGGTGGTAATGTGGTACAGAGGAAGGAGCTCCGGTTCTGGCATCAAAGGAACTGGGTTCAAATCCTATCTTGATGCTATTATTTTTGTGACCCTGGAGCAGGTTATTTAACCTCCTGTATGTGAGTTTCCTCATTGTATAATGAAGGGATTGAACCAAATGGCCTCTGAAGTCTTTTCTAATTTTAGAGCTACTACCTTATAACCCACATTTGCTTTCATTGCAACAGTTCCAATAAATTCTACAATACAATTTCAGCAATCCCTTTAATTGCAAGTCTGGAAATAGTTTTTGAATATACTTATTCAGATCTGGTGAGTGTAGGCAGTGTGGTCCAATGCCAATGATTCCATTTTCTTTTGTGATAATTTATATGACTTATATTTTAAAAATTGAGGCACATTTATATGTAGCACTTGTTCTTTCTGGTAGAGCCTGATGATCCCAATACCTTTGGCTCTACTCACTCTAGTTTCAATATTTAAAAAATAATATTGTTCTGTAGAACTTTCATGTAACATAATGTTATACCATTTAGGGGAGTGTAGTAGTGTGATTTTTCTTTTGTGGCATTCTCCTTAGTTACATCAAAGTTCAGGGTACTGTTTAAATCACCATCTATTCAAAACTATAGCTTGAGACCTCACCAATACAGCTCTGAAACAGATTGTACCAAATGCATGTGAATTCAAAAGCAAAAATGCATTTCATGAAAATAGAACAATGAGGTTAATAACAATGAAATAAATCAGATATTTAATATTTCCTACATGTATATACAAGTGGTTGCATCTCCTATACCAAGAATTCCTGGAAGAGTTAAAGAAAGAGATAAGAATGGTGGAGAAAAAAAAGGGAAAAAATAAGAGAGATGCAAAGAAAAATTATGAAAAAAAGAATTAACAGCTTGATTAAAGAAGCATAAAAATACTGAAGAAAATATCTTAAAAAACAGAATTGATCTAATAATAAAAGAGGCACAACAAAAAAACTTTAAAAGCAAGAGTTTGCCAAATGGCAGGAAAATGTTCAAAAGCTCAATGAAAAAACCAATTCCTTAAAAAACAAGTAGAAGCTAATGACTCTATAAAACTCTAACAATAAAACCAAGTCAAAAACTGAAAAAAAGAGAAATATTTCATTGGAAAAAACAAATGACTTGGAAAATAGACAAGCGAGGATGTAAGAAATGTTGTACTATCTGAAAGCCAAGATTTAAAAAAAAGAGCCTAAATGTAATATGTGAAGAAATTACAAAAGCAAATTGATTTGTTATTTTAGATCCAGAGTGTAGAATAAAACTGGAAAGATTCTACTAATGACCTCTGAAAGAGATCCCAAAATGAAAACTCAGAATATTACTGATGCTCTTGCTTTATATTATTGATATAATTGAACCATCCCATGGACATTTACCTAAAGCAATTTTTACATAATGTGAATTTGCCCATGAATATAGAGTAGGGATAGAGGGAGGATATGGAAAGAGCCAAGTGGGGACCTAGCCAAAGATGAAAGGAAGAACATACAGGGGGCAGTCATATGGTAGCCCAACATGGACATAGACAGGAGAGGACAGGTGAGACGGGGAGAGGGGGTGGGAACAGACATGGTACCTGAGCGAGGATGGAAGGCAAGACAGACACATGGGAAGGTCGATAAAGCAGGGTAAAGGTTTCTTTTCTTGGCACTAATGATCTCAAATCAAGTCTCTAATCTGGTGGCATTGACAGTGGCAGTCTTTCCCCTTGTCCATTCTTCTGCTTTCATTTAGGAAATTTGTTTGTATAGGGGGTGGAAGGTCATAGGAGTGGAGAAAGAGAGCACAATACTGTTCTGTAAAATTAGCATAGGTTTTTTTTAAATGCAGATTTATTTCTGAATTCTTTACATAGTCAAATTTGCTTAGTACATTTTACATAAAATGAAAATTGTCTGTGTAGCCAAATTCCATATTCCCACATCAAGGAGAAAATACTACAAGCAGTCATAATGAAACAATTCAGATATCAGGGAGCCACTCTCAGGATCACACAAGATTTCCCACCTTTCACATTAAAGAAACAGAAGGCTTGGAATGTTATTCTAGAAGACAAAAAGCTTGACTTACAAACAAAAATAACACCCTCTACACACCTACTCAGAAAAACTGATTATACTGCTTTAGGGGGAAATGAATATTTAATGAAATAGAGGACTTCCAAACAATCAGGACTGAATAGAAAATTTGATATTCAAACAGAAGATTACAAGAAGCATAAAAGGGTTAACATGAAAGAGTAATAATGAGGGACTTATAAACTTGAACTATTTATATTTCTGAATGAGAAGATGATACAAGCAATTCCTAAGAACTTTTTTTATTATTAAAACAATTGGAAGTTTACATAGAGGGTGTGAGATTATGGTGGGAAAAATGTAGGGATGAGAGAGAGATGCACTGGGAAAAGATGGAAAGGAAAGGTAAAATGGTGAAAATTTCTTATATAAAAGAAGCATGTAAGAAAGAACCTTTAGGGTTGATTGGAAAATGGAGATGTGGCAGGAAGAGTTTGAACCTCACTGGCATTGGTTCAAAGAGGAGTATGTAAATATATAAAAATATAAAATTTATTTAAATATACACATACATATATATAGAAATATATATGAATAAACTTAGTTGGATATAGACATCTTTTTTTTCCCCCCAATATGGGAATGAGGGGAAAGAGATTAAAGATAATGGGAGGAGGGGATAACAAAAGGGAGGGTGGAATAACGGAGGAAGTTGTCAGAAGCATAAAAATACTTTTGATGAGGAACAGAATAAAAAGAGAGAGATGAAGATAAACAGAAGAAAATAGGATGGAGGAAAATATAGTTAGTCATCATAACTGTGAATGTGAATGGGATGAGCAAACCCATAAAACAAAAGCAGATCACAGAACGAATTAGAAATCAGAATCCAACAATATGTTGTGTATAAGACACACACTTAAAATAGAAAGGCACACACAGAGTTAAAATTAAGGACTGGAACAGAATCTATTATGTTTCAGCTGAAATAAAAAAAGGCAGGGAGAGCAACAATAATCTCAGATAAAGCAAAAGCCAAAAAAAAAAAAAAGATGTTATTAAATGAAACTACATTTTGCTAACAGGTACCAGAGATAATGAAGTAATATCAAAACAGTTTTATAGCAGATTTCTCTGATAAAGACCTCATTTTTCAAATATATACAGAAGAGAGTCAAATTTATAAAAAATATTGAAAAATTGCTTAATGGTCAAATGATATGAATGGGTAATTATCAGAAAAAATCAATAAACAACTATAGTCCATATATCTGTAGTCATATAAAAATGCCCTAAGTCACTATTGATTAGAGAAAGCTAAAGTAAAACAGATCTGAGGTACCACCCTATTCCTATAAGAAATAAAAAATTCTGGAAGAGATAAGGAAAAATAGGGACATTAATGAATTGTTGTTAGAGCAGTGAATTGGTCCAGCCTTTCTGGAGAACCATCTATACCCAAAGAGCTATAAAATTGTGATTACCTTTTGATTTAGAAATAGCACTACTAGATCTTTACCCCAAAGAGATCAAACAAAAATTTAAACAACTTATAGGTATAAAATATTCATAGCAGCTCTTTTTGTGATGGCAAAGACTTGAAAATTGAGGGGATACCCACTAATTGGGGAATGGCTGAACAAGTTATGATATGTGCTTGTGATGAAGTAATACTATGTTATAAATAATTAGAGGATATAGTTTCAGAAAAACATAGCAAGATCTATATGAACTGATACAAAGTAAAGTGAGAAAAACTGGAGGATTTTGTGTACAATAATGGCAATGTTATAATAATGATCCACTTTGAAATTCTTGGCTACTCTGATCAATAAATTCTAAAGGATCTATTATAGAAAAAGAAAGTAATCTACTTACAGAGAGAGAACTGATAAACTCTGAGTACAAATCCCTCCCCCAATATGGCTAATATGGAAATATGTTTTGCATGATTTCCTATGTATAATTGATATATTGTTTGCCTTCTCAATTGGTGGGAAGGAGAGGAAGAATCTGGAACTCAAAAAAAATGTTAAATACATTTAACACAGAGGAACACTTTAGCTAATATTGTGAGAGTAAAGGGAGGAGATGGAAGTTCTGAGTGAGCCTGTGAGAGAATATATGTCATTTTAGGTAGATTTAGGATAACTGAAAACGTTGGCTTTAATTTGTCAGTAGTACACATATCTTTCAAGTAATTTACCTCTAAGGAGCCATTTTTTAGAGTTAGAGAGCACAGTTAACACTGAGAGAGATTATGCAGGGCTTTGCTGAGAGAAAGACAATTTTGAAATCAGAAGGAATGTTAGATGGCATCAGGACAATCTGGGATTTTTTCTATTGTTTGATAATAGTGAAATCAAAGGGTGATGGTGGGTAACATTATAACTAATTGGATTTCAATATATTTGTGATGAAGGTACATAGAATTATAAAATTCCAGAGCTGGCAGATAACTTAAAGGTTATTAATCTAAACCTTTCCCAGATCATTATTCTTAGTTATATCATCCCTGACAAGTGTAGGATGACATAGGTAGAATTGGCATGATAGAATGCTGTCCTTGGAATTAGAAAGCTCTGGGTTAGAATCCCATCTCTTATATTAGAGTGTGACTGTGGACAATCATTTAATCATGTTTCCTCAATTATAAAAAGTTTATTACAGTAATAGCTATAGTATATTAATTCAGGGTTATTGTGGGATTCAATTTACGTAATATATGTAAAGTACTTTTTTTTTTTTTTCTTTTTTTCCTTAGGCTGGGGTTAAGTGACTTGCCCAGGGTCACACAGCTAGGAAGTGTTAAGTGTTTGAGACCAGATTTGAACTCAGGTCCTCCTGAATTCAAGGCTGGTGCTCTATCCATTGCGCCACCTAGCTGCCCCTAAAGTACTTTTCAAAGTGTAAAATGCTATAAAATTGTCAATCTGTACTTATTAAGCTAGGAAGACAACCAAAGTAGAGATAACCAAACATTCACTGGAGACAAAATTCAACAAAAGATTAACAGTGACCTGGGTATTTATACACAAATGTAGAAAATAAGAATAATAAGCAATATGAACCCAAACTATATCTTTGGAAGGTTTTGCCTTTTGGAAAAGGAATATGATACATACATAGTGAGTTAGAGTAGCTTGTATATCAAGAAGATAAATAAAATGGGGAAATCCAGGAACTGAAGTAAATATGCATAAATCAATTAAAAAATTTATTAGGTGACTACTGTAGAAATGAATGAAAAATCATTGATCAAGTGCTTACTATATACCAAAATACTGTGCTAGATGTTGCAGATACAAATAGAAAAAGTAATGTAGTTCCTGCTTTCAAGAAGAGAAAATCCCTCTAATGGTGTGGGGGTGGGGGAGGCAACACATAAAAGAAAATTATGCTATGAGACAGATCCTGAAAGTCTTGAGCCATTGAAGTTCTAAGACTACTGTGGTAGGGCAAATAAGCAAGGCTCAAATCTTCTTTAGATAGTTCATAAATAGGCTGCTGAGAAGACTTCAGAAAGTAGAGTTAAAATAACATATGATAAAATATAAGTTTTATATATATTTATAATAATAAATACATAATAAGAACTAAGACAATAGTAATTTTTATTTTAGTAGTAGGACTATGATTTCATTGCTGGAGGGAGCTCTTGATGAGGATTTCCTTTGGTACTGTCTCCACAATTTGGAGTGGCAGTGATTTACTGGAACAAGGAGAAGTTAAGGGATTTGCCCAGAATCACATAGTAAAAGTAAAATTTGAACCCATGACTTCCTGACTCCAAAGCCACTTCAAAATGCTACAAAATGCTACTTCTTATCTACTGCAGAGAGAATGAAAGTAATCTTTTCTCCTTGGAAATATCTGATAAGGACATGTTGCTTGACTTTTAGGCGCCTTGCTTTTTTGCTTTCATTACATTTAAGCCTAGATCATATTTTTTATTTTTAAAATTTACCCTTTGTAAAACATGTAAAACTATTCATTTTCATATTACCCTTTAACTGTCAATTTTGTCTTGCTATATTGATGATCATATCTTCTCATTTGTATCTTTGTCTTTTAAAAAAAAACTTACTTAGATTTTGTGAGATTATGGAATCATAGACTTAGAGCTTTCTGGTGGTCTTCTTCTTACAAATTCTTAAAGTTTCATCAAATCCAGGATACCTTCTTCAGGATGCCATGGGGCCGGTCATCCAAGAGAGAAAGAAAGAAAATATATTTGTGCTTCCTTGGTTGAATTCAGATTTCCTCAAAATGATGAATCTTATGCTTCTGATGTGTTGCCAAATTCAACATTTATTAAATAGCTACTATATTCGATCATTTAGGCTATGAGAGTGACAAAGTCAAAGAAATATCTGCTCTCAAGAAAGGGAATGAGATATATAATGTCAATGAATGTGATGAAGGTCCCATATCAGACAGGCATCACTCTTGGGCTAGCAGAAATGAAGGGGATTTTATAGGAAGGGATGGTAGATGGAAATTTTTTGGGTTTATTTTCTATTATTCTTTAACATATTGTCTTGTAGAAGCAATAGTTTTCATATGGTTTCCTTCTCTGAGAGTTAAAGCAGGGGGAAGGAAGTAAGGCTAATGTTTTGTATTAAGGAAGAAAAACAACATGAGGTTTATTGTTATTTTCTTTAATCATGACTACCCTGAAGTGTCTTGGTAACAAAGCATTTTATTTAAAAAAATATTACATGCCATCTGTCACTTCCACCCACTACCAAAAAGAAGAGACATAGTTTTCTTTGGGAGCTGGATTAACTACTATCTCTGTATTCCAGTGGAGGTCGTCCTAGGCAGTCCTGGCTCTCTCTCTTTTGGATGCTTTAATAGACATAGACCCCAGCCATCATCATTTCATGTGAGTGCTCTGGATTGCCCTGTGACAGATGAGTTAAATGCTCTCACTTAAGAGATTAACCTGCTATTTCTTAAGCAGTAATTACAGTGGGAGCAGTGTGATGAAGTAAAATGGGGTTACTTAAATTGGAGCTTCAGCTATATTGATAAATCCATTCACTTAGTCTGACCTCCTGATTCTGAGTTACAGAACAATCCTCCAGCCAGTTTAGTCCTTGGATTCACTGAACTCAGCAGGCTCACAAAAAGTGAATGAATGTGACCCATTTTAAAACAAAGCCCTACTTACCAAAGTTAATAATTCTTCTGTCAATGATGCCATACTTAAGACCTCATTCAGAAGAGACCTATGGGGCCTATATGTTTTTGTTCGCCTTTTCATTATATTTAAATATGGTTGATTAGTACATTTGGATAAAGCATTGTGCTGAAGCCAAAGGGTCATGAGATAGGGCCTGTGTAAGCCCACTGGCTTTATTTTCACCCATGGCTGCAGATTGCATCCCTCACTGGCCAACTAGATCTAAATGTGCACTGCCATTTATGTAGGGAGAAAGAATGGACCAGTACAAATCTATTGCCATGACCAGAAAAAACAACTCATAGTGCATGTCCCATCTTTTGGGAGGATAGCTAAGCTAAGTGGTGCTACATGAATGTGATGGAATATTACTGCTATAAAATATGTATAATTTAGAAAAATGTGAGAATATGTATATGACCTGATAGAGTGAGATAAGCAAAATCAGGAAAACAGTACATAGAATGACTATAATAAGGCATAGGGAGAAAAACAAAAACAACCAAAAAAGAAAAAATAGTATATAAGTCAGTTCTATAATCTTTCTACATTCATGTTTTATAGATGAAAGAACATTGGAGTTACTTATTACTCAAATATTATAAAACTTAGAAGACAGCAAAATACCATTTTCATTTATTTGGAAAATTTCAGGATGTTTTGTTCTCTTGCTCATAATCTTGGTCAAAATATTAACTTTTTAAAAAACATAATATCATGGAAAATTGAGAATTCTTGCCTTTTTTATTGAATGATAGTCTAAATTAGCATTTACTTTTACTGTATTTAAAATGTTTTACTCTTGTGTTTTTTCTCTTTCCATTCATTTAGAGATATTCCCTATGCTATCCTTTATAACAAAGAAAACCAGTTTGGCAAAACCACAGCCAACACCGTAACCTTGTCTGATAATATATGCAGTTTTCTGTATCTGTGTTTCCTGATCTCTCTATCAAGAGGCTGAAGTTTCTCTGAGCCTTCATTGATCATTCATTATAATTACTCCGTTAAGACTGATTCAGCGTTCTTTTCATTGATATTGTAATCATTTTGCTTGTTGTTCTCCTTTTTCTCCTTCCTTTATTCAATCAACCAACAAGCATTTATTAAGTGATAAATTTATATTTTTCCTTCCTTTCTTTACTCAGTCAACAATCAATTATTAAATGATAAATTTATTAAACTTACTGCATACCAGGCACTGAAAGTACAAAGACAGAAATACATGAAAGAAATTTTTATCCAATTTAATTTAACAAACATTAAGTACGTATAATGTGCAAAGGCATAGTGTTGGAAGTCAAGTTTGTTCAAAAGAAAAAATAGAAAATGATTTGGGATTTGAAAATGAAAGATTACAACTTTGTATTCCCTATCTCCAATATCAAGATCACTATCATCACTCTTTGTTTTTTGTTTTTTTTGTAAAAAGCAGTGGAATGTTGATTAAAAATAACTGTCTTAATAAAAACTCTCATTGGGTTCTGATAAAGATCTCATTTCTAAAACATATAGAGAATTGACTCAAATTTATAAGAATACAAACCATTCTCTAACTGATAAGTGGTCAGAGGATATGAACATGCAATTTTGAGATGAAGAAATTAAAACCATTTCTAGTATAATGGAAAAATGCTCTAACTCACTATTGATCAGAGAAATGCAAATTAAGACAACTCTTAGTTACTACTACATACCTCTCAGATTGACTAAGTTGACAGGAAAAGATAATGATGAATGTTGGAGGGGATGTGGGAAAACTGGGACATACATTATTGGTGGAACTGTGAACAGATCCAACCATTCTGGAGTGCAATCTGGAACTATGTCCAAAGGGCTATAAAACTGTGTGTACCCTTTGATCCAGCAGTGCCATTATTGGGTCTGTATCCTAAGAAAATCATAAAGGAGGGAAAAGAACCCATGTGCTTTTGTGCACATAGTGCAGATTGCATCCCTCTGTGGGGATGTGTAAAACGTTTGTAGCAGCTCATTTTGGAAAATGAGTAAATGCCCATCAATTGGGGAATGGCTGAACAAGTTGTGGTATATGAAGGTAATAGAATATTACTGTCTGTAAAAAATGATGAGCAAGTTGATTGTAGAAATGTGAACTGATGCTGAGCAAAACAAGCAGAACCAGGAATACATTGTACACAATAACTGCAAGAATCTGCAATGATCAACTATGAAAGGCTTGATTCTTCTCAGTGGTTTAGTGATTCAAAGCAATCCCAATAGACTTTGGAAAGAAAATGCCATCTACATCCAGAAAAAGAACTAAAGAAGCTGAATGTAAATATTCACTTCTTTTTTTCTGTCTTTTTTTAAAAAAAAATCTCTCCCATGGTTTTTCCCTTTTGCTCTGATTTTTTTCTCTCAACATGATTCATAAAGCAATGTGTACTAAAAATAAATTTTCTACAATAAAAAACACAAAGTTAATTTCCTAAGAATACTGTTGGAAGAAAAGAATCATTTGTACAAAAATATCTATTGAAGGATGCTTTTATAATGTCAAAAACTCATATTTAACTTATGTGTTTAGCACTTGGAGAATAGCTAAATGTGTTGTGATAAAGAAATGTAATATTATTTCAGCATAAAAATGACAAACAATGAGAAAAAAGAAAACAAATTATGCAAATTTTTTTTGATTGCAGATTACATTCATATACTACCACTTGTTTAGTCATTTTCCAAATGATGGGCATCTACTTTGTTTCCAGTTCTTTACTGCAAAAAGAATTTCCATGAATATTTTGGTGCTTATAGATTCCTTTCCCTCTATATTTATTAAATTTCCTTAGGATATTAAACTTCCTAAGCAGTGGAATCTCAGGGCAAAGAGTATGGACATTTTAGTCAATTTTTTTTACAATAGGTTTTTATTTTTTTCAAATATATGCAAAGATAGTTTTCAACATTTACCTTTACAAAACCTTGTTTCAAGTTTTTTTCCCTTCCCTCTTCCCTCCTTCCAATAGACAGCAATAGGTTAACCAATAGGTTAAACATTGCAATTTTTAAAACATATTTCCATATTCATCATGCTATGCAATAAAAATAAAATTAAAAGGGAAAAACACAAGAAAGAAAAAAAAAGCAAACAAATAATAACAAAACAGTGAAAATAATATGCTTTGATCCACATTCAGACTTCCTAGTTCTCTCTAAATGTGGATTTTTTTTTCATCACAAGTCTATTGGAATTACCTCGAATATTTTAGTCACTTTTTAAACAAAAGTTTTGAATTACTTTCCATAATGATTTGATCCATTCATGGTTCCATCAACACAAGTATTGTTGTTTCTGTGATTTTATAATATTGACCATTTCCATTTTTTGTCATCTTTGCATATTGGTTGTATGTGAGGTAAAAACTTTAGAATTATTTTTGCTTTCAGTTTTTCTCATCATTAGTGATTTGGAATATTATTTCCTATTGTGTTAAATCATTTTCAGTTCCTTTGAGAACTCATAAAACACTTTAAAGTTTGCAAAGGGCTTTCTAGACATTTTTTCACTTGAATTTCCTATACACAAAGGCTGAATAATTACTCTTAATTTTATATCACAAGGTGTTTCTTATAGCAGTGGAGATGGATTAGATAACCTTTTCACATCTCTTCCAACTCTCTTTTAAAGATCTTCAAATCCTATCATCTCCCATAGGCTTAGACCCAAGGAAGTATGAGGTTTCAAGGAAAATACTAATTTTCTTTCTATTTGGTGATGCCAGTACTCAGTACTGGCCCTAGCTAATGCATTGCTTAAGGTGATCAGTTCTTTAGAAATAAAGAGATTTGCATGTGTTCTATGTGGGAGGGTATCACCATCAGTGTAGGTGGTGAATGATAAATTAACTTGTGTAGGAAATCTTACATAAGTGTTCCCCTCCCCATTTTCTCCATAGAAACATAAGAATGTGGCCGCTGGTTTATGGAGTGGGGAATATCCATTAGTCTCTGGTGGCTTGAGCCAACATAAATGATTCTTTAGAGCAATGAGATGGAAAACTAGAAATCTAACTAACTGTATTCAGGCCAAGGACTAGGCTTCCTCCCATAATTAACATATGAGGTGTGAACATTGTTCTTTATAATGTCTGATGGCCTTCTTACACCCTGTAGCTCCTTGGAGGTGAATAATGTCTGCTTGTTTATCTGAAAATCAGAAAGTTTATCTTGGTCCTATCTTTACACCTCATTGCTCCTCCATTTCTTTTTCAAATCTCATTTAGAAGATATTTAGGTATTTCTCCCTTGTCCATCTCTCTTAATTTTACTCGGCCTCTGTCAATGGCCTTGTGACAGTACATTGCAATATTCAGTCTCTTTTACCTTCTTTTGTCACTCTGGGCCCATTATTAAATGCATAAAAATGTATTCTGTGAAATTCTGCCAAAACCTTTAGAATATAGTGGTCTAGAATGGGGATGGGGACAGGTAAAATGTGGCTACTTGCATGTATCAGTCTATATACTAAGCAACTGCTTCCATTCTCAAACATTCATTATCAAAGAAACAATTATGGATCCAAACACATGATAGTAGCATGATATTTAATTTTGCTGAGTCATTTTTCAGTCAAGTCTGACTCCTTATGACCCCATTTGGGGTTTTCTTGGCAAGGATACTGGAGTGGTTTACTATTTCCTTTTCCAGCTCATTTTTAGAGAGGAGGAAATTGAGGCAAGCAGAGTAAAAGTGATTTGTTCAAAGTCACACAGCTAACAAGTATCTGAGTCAGGATTTCAACTAATAAAGGAATCTTCCTGATTTCATTCATAGCATTCTATCCACTGTATCATGTAGCTGCCCAATGATATTTAATAGCTACTGTAAAGCCAAACTTCCTTTCTTTTTAAAAGTTTATTAATAAATGCTTATTGACTGACATGCTTTCTTCCTTTTTTTCTTTTTTTTTTTTTTTTTTGCTGAGGCAAGTGACTTGCCCAGGGTCACACAGCCAGGAAGTGTTAAGTGTATGAGGTCAGATTTGAACTCAGGGCCTCCTGACTTCAGGGCTGGTGCTCTACCCACTGCACCACCTAGCTGTCCCCCTCCCTTTGTGTTTGCTAGTGAAGGACTACTTTGTTTTTCACCTGAAACTGTGATTAACATAGACTATGGGATTGTAACAAAAACTATATATGGGTTGGGGGATGATGATGGAAGCACTTATGATATGAAAGTGTGTTTTATATATAAATGTTTATAAGAGATGCTGATTGATATGTTCTTACCAGACTTATAACCTAAAAGACTTCAGGGACCATCTAATCTAACCCATACCTATGTGAGAATATTCTCTATAACAGTTAAAACAAATTGAACATCCACCCCGGAGCTTGTTCAATCCCATAATGCTAATAAAAATGTTCAATGCCGTGAAGGTAGCATACCATCAATATCTGTGCATATTCCTTTGCTCTAGCAAGAAGGCATTCAAAGTCCTGGCAGCCACAGGTTCCACAATTCCTTCTTATAAAGTAAGGGCATTTCAAAATGTATACCCCAGAGGAGAGAGGCACAAGCCCCTGGGAGGCTGATCAGAAAGTCATGTTTGAACTGAGCTTTGAAGAAAACTAGGGATTCTAAGTGTGGAGGTAAGGAGAGAGTATATTTTAGGCATGAGAACAGCTTGTGCAAAGATACAGAGGTGGGAAATGGAATCTCATACAGGAGGAAATGCAAAAAGGACAGTTTAGCTAATCTGAGTGCATGAAGAAATATGTGACAAAAATCTGGTTCAATACACAGAGAGGTGCTATCCTAAGTAAAGTTAGCTTTTGGCTCAGGTCGCAGACTCATGAACGCAAGAATATTTTTCAAATTGTCATTTGTTTCCTGCATATAATCTTTTTCATTTCATGAGCCTTTGGGATAGCAGAAATTCCCTGAAGGCTGACAGGTAAATCAAGACTCAGAAGTGGGAGTGCGATTTTTTTCCCCTGCCTGTGAGTGGGCTGGGAATTTCAGTTTCTGGGCTACCTTCAAACTTTGTGAATGCCAACATGTTTGTCTGTATTATTCTTGGCAATATTGGTCCTGGAAAGTGTTTCTTGGATAGATGTTGCATTGCAGAAACTGTGGATTCGTGGCCAAGGTGACACCATTCCAAAGGAGCTCTGCCTTACAGTGGCAGGCTTTCTGGGAAATTGGTTCGGGGCCATTGTGCACCTGGGGGGAGGTAACATTGTCTCCAGAGGGGGCCTTTTGGGAGGAATTGGCCAGAAACAATTTTAATAACAAGGGAAGAATTTTCTCCATCCCAATACATCTAAGAGTGAATTTTCCTGAAGAGTTAAGGTTGTATATTATCTCTCTTATTTAAATCATTACAGCATTACCCAAGGTTAGCCAGAGCAGATGAATGAGATTATAGTCAGGAACTTGATTAGGAACTCTTTGAAGGCAGGTACCATAGCTAAATTACTTTTTATCATTTCTCTCAGGGCCTAGACAGTATTTGGCACATCATAAGTGTGTAATTTTTGTTGTTTGTCCTTTGTTCTCAAAGAGAACAAAGACATCAGGGAGGGGATTCTGTAACATTCAAGTGAATTGGATTGGAGTGAGGGAGGGCTGAGCAAGGTCACCTGCCTCCCTTTCCCCTCCAGAGCCATTTGAGTGCAGTGGCCAGATACAGATCAGGATGACTGGAGATGGTCATGGATGCAATGGGAGATCTTGGCCTTTTTAAACGAAGATCTTTTCATATTTATTGATTTGTGCTGTAGGTATTTTTGTGATAATCAGTCATAGGGATCACTTTGTGAAATTTTAGGTTTCTTTAAAACAGGGGTGTTTAATAAATATTTATTGAATTGTAGGTATATAGACGATATAGGAAATATCTGTTCAGTCATGTCATACCCTATTTGGGGTTTTCTTGGCAAAGATATTAGTTTGCCATTTATTTCTCTAGCTCATTTTACAGATGAGGAACCAAGGCAAAACAGTTAAGTGACTTATCCAGGGTGACACAGCTAATAAGAGTCGGAGTCCAGATTTGAACTTAAGAAGTTCAATTTTCCTGACTTTATTCCTGGCACTCTATCGACTGCTCTGCTTACACAGCATATGGTAATTCTCAATAAGCTAGAAACAATTTTGATAGAAGAGAATATTTTCCTACTAGTCAAAACTCTAGCTCCTGAGTCCTTTCTATTGTGCTTCCCATTAAGTAAGTCAGCCAAGAGAACACCATTAACTGTTAATCAGAAACATTTACTAAACAGAAGGGAAAGCAATGATAATTAATACATTCCACCCATAAACCTGGGACATACACTACTACAAATATACACAATTTTTGAGAGAGCAAGTAGACATAAACTTACTGAATCATAACAGGCAGCCAAATGAACAGGATACACATGATTAGGTGTAGGTGGGGAAGGAAAACTAGAATAAATCTCCTCTCTCTTCCACATAATTCTTTTTATTATATTAAAAAAATTCAATGACAGCTTTCAACATTTATTTTTTAAAACTTTGTGTTCTAATTTTTTTCCCTTCCTTCCCTCATCTACCCCCTCCCCAAGACAGCGGGCATTCTGATATAGGTTAAATAAGACATAATTCTTTAATTTAAGTAAGCCTGTGGCAACTTAAAACATTAAACTTCCCATGTGATGGCTTCTCTCTTTCACGTATAGTCTATGCTATTCATGATAGACAAACTTACTTCGCTGCTGGTTACTCATCTTCAAGATTTCTGACTCAATGAATAACTTTTTTATCAAAACAGTAACACTAAGTCTTCGGTCAGCAGAGACTTTCCAAATCTGTTGCCTTAGGTTCTGACTACTTTTAGGTAGTAGAAGTTAGTGGGAGATTATATGTAGAGCAGTTCTCTCACTATTCCAAATACTAAGATTTTCTCCCTACACACTGCCCAAGCATCATAGTCAGCTCTTTCATGTAAGAAATTTTAAATTTTCACTCCAATCAGCTCCTTCAAGTGGCAAGAGTCAATGCAGAGATTCTGAAGTCTGGTGGTAAGACCAAAATTCTGATTACTTCTTGAATCCAATTAGATTGTAAACTCCCTGAGGATAGGAACTGTGTTTTTATATCTTTTTGCATACCCAGAAGTTAGCACAGTATCTAAAACATAGAAAGCACTTAATAAATGCTTATTGACTGAAGGAATGATTGAATTCATCTCTGATGATAATTTTTGGGACCATTTGGAGGTCTAGTCTTGAACAATACTATTCTCCAAAGCAGGTTTTCTTTTATGAAATGACCCACCCCAGACTTATAGTAAAGAATGAAAATCCATATTTCTATCAGTCAAGCAACAAATAGACAATATTCAGTTGTTCTTTAGTTACCAAAGAGTTCTAAGTATCAAGGTTTCCCAGGTTTCACCTTTAAATTATCCGTTTAATCATATGTAAATTCCATGCTGAGAAATAGGTGGAAGTATGCCAGCAAATGTTTAATAAAATTTTGGGGGGAAACTATATGCATGACATACTTTTAAGTTTAATCTATATTAGTAGCATTGTCTCCATTGCTTTTCTAAGTTTAAACAAACAACAGCAACAAAAAAACCCAATATATCAAGTGCTTCTGTTTAATATTTGACAATTCCTGAGGTATATATGCTCACACCAAAAATTTAACAACTGACTCTCAGGGTTCTTTGAGCTGGTTCTAGCTATGAGTTCACACTTTTCTTCTTAGGGGATGTTTTTTCAGTGTTTCTCACACAGTTGCCCTTATTACTTATTTTCAATTGTGCCCTATTTTAAACAATAAAGTTGTCCAACTCAAAACAGGATACCTCCTTAAAAAAATAAAGATTTTTCCTTGAAATATCTCAGTTTAATTTAAAAATATTTATCAAACATCTCTTGGATTTTAAAGTACTGATAATACAGTCTCTTATCTTAAAAAGAATATATTTTACTGGAGGGAAAGAACATGTAACAAGATAAATTTAAACACGGTTCTATGAGATAGTAAGAAAGCACAATAATAATTAAGAGAACCAAGAAGGATTTCCTATAGGAAATGACACAAAAATGGGGCCTCAAAAGTTGTGAAAGATTATGAAGCTTGAAGGAGGAAGTACATTCTAGTAATGAGAGGACAGCCTGTGTAAAGATATAAAGATAGAAATAATCAAAGTGTCTACATGGGGATTCCCCCACAACTTTCAGGGCTGGTCATCTAGGAAGTGGTTTCCCCAGGTTTAGGTTACTCTGTAGATAGATCTGTTCCCTAAAACTAGTTCATGACTTCTTCTTAGTGATAGCTTATCTTTAACAGTTGGCTAGAGGACACAATTAGTTCAAAGCATAAGCATTTAATGAAATGAAATAGTAAGAAAAATAGCGATAAAGCATTTTTCCCACAAATCTAAGGTGCGTTCTCCCACAAATACTCATAACATCAATGAGAAGAAAAGACTCCTAGGGAAAATACATACAGAGGCATTCTGTGTGATAGGGGTATATACAGGGAAAGGACATTTATATGTACACAAGCACATTAACACTGGAGTGTATATTTATACCTTCTAGTGATGTCTTTATATTGGTCCCATAGTCTCTCTTGGATAGATCTGCTCTCTTCTCTGGTGGTCTCTGTAGTCAGATTCTACTCACTGTCTCTAGCTCCTAGCTCAGCTGAAGTCCTTGGTTATACATTTATTATTGTTGTTATTTCAGTTGCCTCACTCTTTGTTATTCCATTTGGGATATTCTTGCCCTGAAGGGGTTTGCCATTTTTTTTTTTTTTGGTTCATTTTACAAACGAGGAAACTGAGACAAACAGAGGCAAATGACTTGTTCAGGTTAACACAACTAGTAAATATCTGAGGCAATATTCAGACATATCTTCGTGATTACAGGTCCAGAACTTTAACCATTAAGCTTTCTAACCCAGAGCTTGTTAAAACTGTGGATTGTGAACCCAGATAGGGCCATGTAACTGAATATGGAGAATCTTGAAAAATTTGTTAACAATAGATTATTCTGCCAAGATTTAATTCTTTATGTAAAAATAAATAAGCACAATCTCATTAGCAGGTGAATTTACTTTCATCTTTAATAAGTGGTAAAATTATATATATCAAAGAATTGTTTTAAAGTGAATTTCCTTATGATTTAGTGTTAATGTTTGATTTGTGGATCTATTTTATTTATTTTTATTAAAGCTTTTTATTTTCAAAACATTTTCATAGATAATTTTCAACATTCACCCTTGAAAAACATTGTGTTCCAAAAATATTTCCTGCCTTCTCCCTATTCCCTCCCCTAGAGGGCAAGTAATCCAATTATATGTTAAACATGTGCAATTCTACTATACATATTTCCACAATTATCATGTTGCACAAGAAAAATCAATCAAAAAGGAAAAAAATGAGAAAGAAAACAAAATACAAGTAAACAACAACAAAAAGAGTGAAAATGCTGTGTTGTGATCCACACTCAGTGCCCACAGCTCTCTCTGTGGGGGCAGATGTTTTCTTCCTCATAAGAGCATTAGAACTGGCCTGAATCACCTAGCTGTTGAAAAAAAAAAACATGTTTATCAGAATTGATCATCTCATAATCTCACTGTTGCTATGTACAATGATCTGTTTTACTCACTTCACTTAGCATCATCAGTTCACGTAAGTCTTTTCAGGCTTTTCTGAAATCATCCTGCTGATCTTTTCTTATAGAACAATAATATCCCATAACATTCATATACCATAATTTATTCAGCCATTCTCCATCTGATGGGCATCCACTCAGTTTCTAGTTTCTTGTCACTACAAAAGGGGCTGCCACAAACATTTTTGCACATTTGAGTCCTTTTTCCTTTTTTAAATGATCTCTTTGGATATATATACATACATATATATATATATATGTGTGTATATGGATAGAAAAAGTTAATAATTTTTTAAAATGCCAAGAAATAACAAATTCATAGATACAAAGCTAAGAGGCTCAGTAGCTATCTAATCTTATCCACTTATTTTATAGATGAGAAAACAGGCACACAAAGTGACTTGTTCAGGATTACATAAGTAAAAAATATCAATGTGAGATTAAAACCCAAGTTCTCTGACTTCAGTCTCATTCCCTCCTCTACCTTCCCCCCGCCCCCCACAATATACCACATTGTCTTTTTGGGTTAATTAATACCTAAACTTGCAAGAGGCTCTTTTTTGCTACATAGAATAGGATTTTTCTTTTTTAGGATGGCTTCACTTATTTTTCCAATAGCATAGCTTATCTCCTAGAGTTTCATTCAGTTCAGTAGCCTTGGATGATGATGTGTCTTTCTGGAGATGAAAGTTTCTGGCTGAGGTTGAATAAGCTCCTTTGGAAGACAGATGTTTGTTCTTCACATATATAATAGAAAATCCATTCAATGTCTCATCAGCACCAGGCCAATGATGTGATTCAACTTCAGGTACTTTGTCTCTACATAAACTTTTTCTATTATTTTACAGATGGAATGAGGGTCTCAAATTGGATTTGGGATGATGATGGAAGTTAGTTCCCACCTCATTGCTCTTGTAAGACCTTCACACTAGTCATTTTAGTCACCCAGTAGAAAAGTCTCTCTTTTATCTCCATGATTTTTTTTTAAAGCTATCCATATCTTTAAGCTTTGCTCCCCTTGTTACAGAAAGGCCACCATTCTACATTCTACAACCAATGTGATGGATAAGCATGTAATTCTTCTCTCTCCACTGATTGAATTTTGTCATTCTCTCAGATGTGACCTAATGGTAGGTCAGCCATCAACTAACACCAGTTTTTAGTTACAAACCAAATTGCTTCAGCAATGGCAACTTTCCAGTCTCTATCATTATATTTTCTTAGTGAATAGAGCTTTTTATTAAGCAATGTGAACAAGAGTATTAAGTCAGGTTAAAGTCTTAGTATCTCTCTAAGCATGATCTGCTTAGTCCTCTGCTGAGTTCTTTGGTACCACTGCTTTCTTGCTGACAAATTCTCCTTTATATTTGCTCTCTTAAAATAAACATAGCCCACACTTAAGTATTATTTTTATTACTTAATATTAATAAGTTAATAATACTATTATGCAAATAGTATGTCGTTGGTCCTCACAACCCTGGGAAGTGGGTACTAGTACCATCCTTATTTTATAAAGAAGTTAGTTTAGGCAGATCAAGGTTAGCTTACTTGTCCAGGGTTATATAACTATTAACTGTCTGAGTTGAACTCAGGATTTACAAACTCCAATTGTAGCAATCCATTCACTATACCACCTTCTTATTTATATTCTTTCTCCAGCCCCAGCCCATTCTGTTTTTATTCTATCCACTTCTAAAAAATGCACAGCTCTCAAGGCTGGGCACAGGAGTTTACAGAATCATTACTCCCACTGTTCTGCCACCATTCAGCAATCATTTTTCTTCTTCTTATATACATATTATCCACTATTCCATCCTTTCTTGATCTTTGCTTATGCTTTCCAGATCCTATCCCATCTCCTTCTTCAATGTCTTTGGGGCTTTATTTAAAATCTTTTCTACTCTAGTGTCGTCAGCATTCTAGGTGACTTTTATATTTACATTGGTGAACTTTCTAACCCATTGATTTTTTTTTACTTTTTATTATTAAAGTTTTTTTTATTTTCAAAACATATACATAAGTAATTTTCAAAATTCACTCTTGAAGTATTTTTTTCCTCCCTTCCTCCCATCCCCTCCCCTGTATGGCAAGTAATATAATATATGTTAAACATGTGCAATTCTTCTATACATATTTCCACAAATATGCTGCACAAGGAAAATCATATCAAAAGGAAAAAAAATAAGAAAGAAAAGAAAATGCAAGCAAAGTACAATAAAAAAGTGAAAATACTATGTTGTGATCCACACTCAGTTCTCCCAGTCCTCTCTCTGGGTGCAGATGGCTCTCCATCACAAGACCATTGGAACTTATAATGTCCAGAGTAGCTCTCTGGAGGGCCTCAGCATCAGTCAGAGTCAAGATCAATCACAATTTTTTAGGGGGAGAAGTGAAGGAGGCAGGTAAGCTGCCATGTGGCTTGTCAAAGATGGATCCTGGTCTCTGAAGTCCAGAGCCTGAAGTCTCTCTCCTCTACATTCTATGGCAGAGTGACTCTGACCTCTCTTCCCCAGCCCTCCAATCCTTGCTTAAGATTACCTCACCACCACACATTCAGTAAGCACCAATGGTGAGGAGAGCCATCACATCATCATCTCATCTAAATGTATGTATATAGAATCATTATCTCACATCAATTAGGTAATTAGCCATAAGTGTTCTGCTGTCTCAGATTCAAGTATGCCTTTTCAGAGTTTCAGCCTTCTACAGGAACTGATCTGAATAATCTCATTGATGATTGAAGTGAGCTACATCCATCAGAATTGATCTTTATATAATCTTGTTGCCATGTGCAATGATCTCCTGATTCTGCTCATTTCACTCATCATCAGTTCATATAAGTCTCTCCAGACCTCTCTGCATTCATCCTGCTGGTCATTTCTTATAGACAATAATATTCCATAACATTCATATACCATGATTTATTCAGCCATTTTCCAATTGATGGGCATCCACTCAGTTTCCAGTTTCTTGCCATTTTTTGTCAATTTATACATTTGATGAGTATGAGGAAGAACCTGAGTTGCTTTAATGAATATTTCTTGTAATTAGTAGTGGATTTGAAGTATTTTTTCATATGACTATTGATAAGCATATTTTTCTTTGGAAAATTGCTAGTTCATATTCTTTGTCAATTGGAGAATGACTCATTATTATGGATTTAAATCAGTTTCTTAAATATTTTGGAAATGAGACCTTTATCAGAGAAACTTGCTTCAAATAGTTTTTTCTGATTGTTTCCCTTTTCATCTTATTTGCTTTGGATTTATTTTTGCAAAAGCTTTTTTGATTTTTAATATTGTACAATCAAAATAGTTCATTTTATCTGTTTTACTCTTCTGTGTTCCTTGTTTGGTCATAAACTCCTTCTCTATCAAAAATCTGAAAGATCATTTTAAAAATTGATTCTGTTTATGATGTATATAATGTACCTACATCATGTATCTTTCTTGAGTTTATCTTGGTATACTATATAAGGAATTGATCTAAAACTTATTTCTGCCAGATTATTGTCCAGTTTTTCTAGCTGTTTTTGTCACAAAATGAACATCTATACCCTAATAACTGGGGATCTTTGAGTTTAACAAACACCAGACTATTATGTTTATTTGTTATTTTATTGTGCAAGTGTGTTGATTCCACTGATTGTCTTCTCTATTTTTGATTGATGCTTTGCACTATAGTTTGAGTTAGGGTATTGTCATATCTTCTTTTTATACTAATTTTCATGATTTTCCTTGAGATTCTTTATCTTTTATCCCTATAGATAGGCATTATTTTTCTATCTCTATAAAATTATATTTGATATTATATTATTTATAATAAAATAAGTAAATAAAAACATTGACATTTTAATTCTATTGGCTCATCTAACCATGAATAACTAATATTTGTCTGATTATTTAGAACTCCGTTTCTGCAAAGAATGCTTTGTTCTTTGTATTCATGTTATACCTATGTGTGTTATGGTAGATGGATTTCCAATTATTTTATATATTCTGTAATTATTTTAAATGAATTTTCTCTGATTTTTTTTTGTTGTTTTTGAAACTAGGAATTTTGTCCTTTGCATTTTGAATATATTAAGAGCCTTTAAAAAAAGTTATATGCATTGGTTGATTAAATTAGAATGTTGGTTTCAGGTTGGGTTTTGGCATTCATGTATCTGCAATGGTTTTAAGCCTATAATTTTTGGTGTATGTGAGTTTTTTCTTAAATAGATATAAATAACTTCATCCAGATCATAATTTTAGTAACAATTTTTGCATAGAATGCTCTACATCCTTTTTATTATATTGGTTGCCTGCTTCTGGACCTATTCCCTCTTTACTAACACTTTCTTTACATGTAATGTCCAGAACTTTGCATAAATATTCCAAATGTGGTTTGATCAGGAAGAGTGGAAGTATATACTTTACTTAATTTAAGATAGCATTAACTTTTTTTTTTTTTTTGGTTGCCATGTTTTTAACTTATACTGAACTTGCCATACTTTCATCAAAAGTCTTGATAAATTTTTCTAACAGTATGAAATCAAGGATAGTGGAGACCCTTCTTTGGAGAGCTTTCTATTTGATTTTTATTAATAACTTTTTAAAAAATCTGATCATTCAATCATTTCTGAATCTATTGAATTATATTATTTACATACATCTTTTCATCTTGCATTGAACAATAAATATTATTCGATTATGTTGATTGCATTGCTGATCATGTTATAAGATTATATTAAATGCATTACTGAAATTAAATATATTTATAGTTACCATATTGAAAAAGAAAATGAGGTTGATCTGATATGATTTGATGAAGCCATGACGACTTCTATTGATAACTGCTTTCTTTCTAGATGTTTGTAAGTTATTCTGTTAAATAATGTCTTAGAATTTTGTCAGAATAGAAAGCAAGTTCACTGGTAAAGGGTTTGCAAATTGTACTTCTCTTTAAAAAAAAAAGGGAAAGAAAAAGAAAAAGAAAGAAAAGGAAAACCGTAAAACAACAACAAAAAACCTGCCTGTTCTTTTGTTTGTTCTTTTCCAGTCCCATAGTTTAGCTTTCATTCTAGAAAGTCTATCAAAAATTACCTGTGATAACTGAGAAATTATATGTTAATTTTTTAGTGCCATAGTGCTAACAGGCCCTATCTGGGCCTATTGACACGAACGTCCTGAAGGCAACTAAATTTTGTCAGACCATCCCTTTACTTGAGTTTCTGTTGCTTGTTATTCATTTTTGCACTATCTTTCACAGTCCAGAATTTATTCTGGTTGAAAGAGAAAACAAAAAATAAAATCTTATCAAAATTTCAGCCTTCTCAATCCAACTTCCTGCCTTCCTTCCCTTCCAGGTGGTCTTTTTGATATTCCCACTAAGTCAATTCAGCTAATGTGCCAACAAGACCTCATCATTTCTTCCTTCCTCTTACCTTCCTTCCTTCCTTCCTTCCTTCCTTCCTTCCTTCCTTCCTTCCTTCCTTCCTTCCCTCTTTTTTCCTTTCCTCCCTCCTTTTCTCCCTCCCTCCTCTTCCTCTCCCTTCCTTCCTTCCTTCCTTCCTTCCTTCCTTCCTTCCTTCCTTCCTTCCTTCCTTCCTTCCTTCCTTCCTTCCTTCCTTCCTTCCTTCCTTCCTTCCTTCCTTCCTTCCTTCCTTCCTTCCTTCCTTCCTTCCTTCCTTCTTTCCTTTTCTTCTTTCTTTTTTGTCTCTTTATGTCTCTGTTTCTCTTTATGTTTCTTTTTCTGTCTCTATCTACTTCAGAAGTTTATTCTGTAAAGTTCCCAACTCTTTGTGAGTAACTTCTGCAAATTATTGAAATTGCTTCCCCTAAATCTAGGGTGCTTGTCGCATGCATGCCTGACTTTCCTCATTTTCCTTATATGATAGAATGGCATTTCACACAAATTCATTTCCCTTTTATACAATCCATGTTCCAATTAAATTGAACTACTAGCTACACTCTGATATTGTACTATTCTTAACAACTATATATATATATGTATATATATATACATATATATATATATATATATATATATTTCTGTATAGTTTACAATTTGTGCCTGGACCCTGTTTTTCTCTACTCGTTTGTTCTACAATATACTTGTATCACTGCCTTAGTGTTACTTATGCTAATTAGTGTGATGGAAACCATAATAAGACTTATCTTTCTCAAATCATGCAATCAAATTTTATCAAGTGTGCAAATAATATTTTTAATAAAATCGTATTTTATTTTTTCCTTTCACATGCAAAGACAATTCTTAGCATTCATTGTTTAAAAATTTTGAGTTCCAAATTTTCTTTCTCCCTTCTTTCATCTCCTCCCCATTCCCAATAATAGCAAGCAATTTTATATAGGTTATTTATATGCAATCATGTAAAACATTTCCATATTAGTAATGTTGTGAGAGAAGAAAACAGACCAAAAGAAATAAAACCCATAAAAAAGTAAAGTGGAAATAATATGCTTCCATCTGCATTCAGACTACATCAATTCTTTCTTTGGATATGGATGGCATTTTCCATCATTAGTCCTTTGGAATTATCTTGGATCATCGTATTGCTATGAAGAGTTAAATTATTCAAAGTTGATCATCATACATTGTTGCTGTTACTATGTATAATATTCTTATTCTGTTCACATCAGTTCATGTTTCCAGTTTTTTCTGAAATCTACCTGCTCATCATTTCTTATAGAAAAATATTCTATTGCATTCATATACCACAACTTGTTCAGCCATTCTTCAATTGATAACATCCCCTCAATTTCAAACTTTTTGTCACTACAAAAATATGTACCATAAATATTTTGTACATATGGGTCCTTCCCCCTTTTTTTTATAATCTCTTTGGGACACTGGCCTAGAAGTGGTATTGCTGTATCAAAGCATATACACAGTTTGATTGCTTTTTTGGCATGGACAATACTCTTCTTAAAAACAGACCATTAAACTTATTTTTAGAACTTCTATTAGATTAGATTTCTTTTGCCCTGGACTCATGACAAAATTGTGTCTCCTTCTGAGATGGTCATCCAGCGAGTCTCGGTTCATCAGCACTGTCCTTAAATGAACACAGCCTGCTTGAGTCTCAAGTATAGCTAAGCAGTCTTACTTATATCCCATGAACATACTGATGCCTGAGACTGTTGGTGGGTTTTTATATCTTTAGATAAAATTGTTTCTAAATTGTTTATCACACCATTTAATTGGTGGCTGTTTGCATGATTACTGATAAAGTTATCTAAATATTTTTCCCCATTGGAAGTCTGTCTTAAAAGAGGGTTCACATATGTTTATAAATTGTTTAAGAAAAATTATACAATTTAAAATGACATAATATCACAAAGTTGCTTTTTTTATTATTGAAAATCAATTTATAGAAAAAACCCAGCTTATTCAGAACTGCTTAATCACAAATAGAAACTTAAAATAACAAAATAGAATTAGTTATAAGTTGACAAGCATTCCTACTGTTTTTTTATTAAAGTAATAAAACTTATTTTGTTCTCACTATGAGTTGTTGAAATCCCCCTTGCCTTTTTTTTCTCTTTAAGGTTCAGTTCAAGTAACAATTCCATGAAACCTTTCTTGTTCTTCCCACTGCCCAGGTCAAAGTAGCTTCTCTTTTCAAATTTATGAAAACATGGGATCTGGAAATCCCTTTAATTTTATTACACTCAACCTTGAATCCTACTTATTTGTATGAATGATGTATCTTTTAATATGCAAACCCTTTACATGTAATCCTCTTATTGATCTCCTTAGCTTCCTTTAAACCCCAACCAAAATTCTACCTTTTACAAAGGAAACCTCCTCCAATCCCTCTTTTAATTATTTCTTCTTATTTTTTGGCATGTAGCTTCCTCTTTATTCATTTGTTTACATGTTGTCTCTCTCCCATTAGATTGTAAGCTTCTTGAGGGCCGGGACTGCATCTTTTTCTAAAACACAATAGGCACTTAATAAATATTGATTGATTGACTCTGTTTAAATTCTTTAAGGTCATAATTTAGGCACTATACCCTCAATATCTTGTATAGTGTCTAATAAGTGATAAATCCTTATTGAATTAATTTGAATCTGGAACTCGATATGATATTTGAAAATGGATTTATGTGTTAAATTCCACATTGATCCATTATTTAAAATATACTTATTCTTACCACCTTATGTGAAATCTTCTATTCTTTCTAAAGCTTTCCTTTCTCATTACTTAATGGAGCATAGTACTGGGATGGGATAATGTGACCTAATGAACTTCCAGGAACCAGAATTTCTCTTCACAGTTTAAGATTCCTCTTCTATGTAGCATTCATCACCCCTGACTAATTTATTTTTCATTCTATACAGAAGATGAAGACTCAAAATTTCAAAGCCTTTAACAATAAATGAAATAAACTAGCTTGTATGGTTTGATGTGGGGTTTTATGGTTCACAACGGCCGGGCACATGCTTATTGCAGGCTCATTCATTTCTCTTATGTTTGAAAACTTAGCCCTGAATTGCCTGTAATGTAAGATGCTTGTGTAATATTGAGGTTGTTGCTCACTGTACCATCACTGATGTGCAACATTCTGACCAAATGACTAACTTTGCAAATAGACTATTTATGCCGAGTAGGAGCAAAGCTTCTCCACCAAAGTACATTTTTAATGATCTACTTTAAGAGTAAGTGGGCTTAGAAGTAGCTGCCCAGCAGTCTGATTGGCTGGCACTGACGCCACTTCCCGTAATTACCCAATAAACCATAAGGGCTTCTTTGGCACATTTATTCATGTCTGTCATGTTAGCCCAGCTGCCACCCAGCATTCTAGGTCTACTTCTAATACCCTCTTTAAAATCTTTGTGGAGAAAACTCATAATTATATACCACAAAGAATATTTCCTGATGAGATAGAGTTTTCTTTTTGATATGTTCCCATAACCACTGAAATTATGATTTGCACTAAATTATTTACATTAATACCACAACAGTTCATGCATACCAAAAACTATGGGCATAAAACTATGGTAAAGACATGGATAACCAAATTTCATCCTAAAATCAGTTCTCTTAAGATAACTAGCCAAAGTATGTTACTAAATAAAGTTAATATGTCCTAGAGAAGTTAACAATGATCTGTTCAGTTTCCATGGAGAAATAAAAAAAAACCCAACAACATTACAGTAAAGCATTTTAGGCTGTGACCACAATATTATTATTTTTTATTTCTATAGAAAGTTGAGATGTATTTGCAGATTAAAGATAAAAAAGTCCCTTTATCACCTTAATATTTCTGGTCTTTGCTTGCTTGACATGTTTAAATGGATATTTGAATGACTTGTAGACAGACTTTGTCTTGGTATTTGTATTGTATTTGCAGTGTAGATTTTTAGAACAGACCATTGAATCTTAGATTTAGCACTTTGAGAGACTTGAGAGTTCGTCTAGATTGTCTCATCCCCTTTTCCTCCCATATTTCGTTTTATAGGACCAAAGAAGTTATGTGACTGTCCAAGGTCTCAAGGAGCTAGGATTTGAGTCCAGGTCTTCTAATTCTAAATATAGTACTATTTCTACTGCATCATGATAAAATAACTGCTAAGGAAAGTTGAGGGTCTACTGATGTCAGCTCAGGTGACCTCATGGGTAAAGCTAGAATTTGGTCCTTGAAAAAAAAATCTGTAGAACTGATATGAATTCTTGAGCTTCAGCTTCTCTTTAAATCTAGTTAGTTTAAACCACAGAATCATAAAATCATAGATTTAGAGCTGGAAAGGAGCTCAGATATCATTTAATCCCAACTCTTTCATTGAGAAAATTGTTTACTTGGAGAGCCTTGGATGAATAGTGTTGTTTGTATAAATATTGTCCTTCATAAACCTGTTTTATTCTTTATTATGAGAGGGAGACATAGGTTATAGTAAATTAAAAGGCAATTTAGTATTGTTTGGAGTTTGGCTACATGGAGACATGGAGACTGTAGCAATAGGAACCCAGCAATTTGGGCTCTCTCACATATACACTCAGCTGTGCTTATTGCATAATCCATGCTTGAGCTGCAAGAAGCTGAAAATGGAGTAGCTGAGTGCAAATCAGGGGGTTCTGAAGGCACTCTTAAATTTTTTGCAATTGTCTTCTCAGAGAGATGATGTAACATCTTAGATACTGCATGGGTGATTGTAGACAACTAGAGCAACGTGAATTATTTTTTTTCCTGTCCATTTCTACCAGCTTGTCTCTGCTTGTCACACTTTCCACACTGTATTAGAATATTATGAAATGCTTCATGGTTGTGTTGGTCTTCTGACCAAATAAATAGTGGAAAGTATATTGGGAGACTAGAAAGAACCAGCTCCTACCAACTGTGGTTGATTTGACAATTCCAGAGGGAAAAAAATTATTTTTACCATTTCAGAGAGATTGTGCTACCCTAATATGTCACTGGATGAGCAACTTGAATAATCCTAAATCAAATTTTGTTTGTATCTACCTGGAACCCCAATTCAGTGATATTTCTTCAACAGCACACCAGGACCCATAGGGATGAGAATATTGGCAATGGACTAATACATAATAGAAGAAATTAAATGCTCTTGACAGTAATTGCCTGAAGAAAATTCAGGAGATGCGATAGCAGCAACAGAGCACAAACAAAATAACACGATTAAGAACACATTAGCCATATGTCTCTATTATATTGAGAAAATCTCAAACCAAATAACTGGGTGGTGACCTTGACCTAAAACTCCAACGCAGTTGACTTGGGCCATAACTACATTGGGGAATTTGGGAGTGCTGCCCATTTATAGAAGCACACACTTGAGTTGGAAGTCTCCTAATATTTTAGGTGACCCATAACTATTTTGGATTCCCTATGGGCACAATATCCTTGCACAAAGTTCTATTGTTGGACTGGAAACTGAAGGGTATACAAAGGAAGAGGAAATTGGAAATAAGAATTGGAGGATATGAAGAATTGGGACCATGTGTAAATTATAGATGATAGTAGCTAGATAAGTAAATGCTAAAAGTCAGATAAACAGCTTCTAAAATAGATTTAATATTCTGAGAACTAAATGAAACTAATAACTTAGGTCTCAAACTAAATTTATTTTCTAGGTAAATTTTTAGTCAGAAAATATCTGTGTACAAGCCACCAAATATTTTTATGCCAATAGTCTTTTTTCTCTCACTTGGGAGTTTGGGAGTGTAGAAGGCATTGAGGATTTCACCTGTGATTTCATTGGTTATATAGAAATTTCTGGTGTAGAAATTCTTTCCACTGAAATTTATAACTTACAGGTTTAGGCAGTTTCCTGGAATCCAGAAAAATAAATGATTTTCATATCCTTGGCTTTCTTAGAATTCTTTTTAAAGTGATATATCTATTGTTTTTGGGCTATGGTTGAGCTTTACTTGCTGTAGGGAACTGTTGTGAGGAAACTTCCCTATTGGTTCTGCAACTTATAGTTCTACAAAGGTGAAAAATACAGTGAAAGGTTAAGTGATTTGCCTACAATTACATATTCAGTATGTGTCACATGTAAGACCTTGAATATATGCCATTGTGATTCTGACTAACTTCTATATTCTCTCATCTATATCTGTAGATATATAAATATCTGGCAATCCATCAGTCAAAAAGCATTTATTACGAGCTTGCTATATACAAAGAATGAAACTATACTCACACATATATTTTTCTCTCTGAATACATATGTGTGTATAGCCTATATATGTTTTATTTGTATACATATTATGTGTTATTTCTCTCTGTGTATATGTATATGTAATGTAGTTTTGATCTTTAAAATTTTTTTTTTAATTTCAATATTTCCTGGTAAGGAAATCCCTTCTAACAATTAAGACCATTGACTTCTTTCCACCTTCTAGTCTTGAAGAATTGTTTGGTTTCCTGAGAGGCTAAATAATTTGCCCATAATTTCATGTTTGAGGCAAGACTTGAACATAACTCTTCCTTCAAGGCTGACCTTCTATCCACCACTACATGCTTCTCTTAATCATGTATTTCAACCTGGGTTCAAATTCTGCCTTAGACATTAGTTATATGATCCTGGTCAGGCCAATTGACGTGACTCTCACTTTCTTTGTCTATAAAATGGGAATAACAATTGCAACTACTTGTTAGGGTTATTGTGAGCTCTAAAAAGTTAGAGTATTTTTTAAACTTTAAAGAGCTATATTTAATGTGAGCTGTCATTTTATTAAAGCAAAATTATTCTTTCAATTCAAAGAGGTTATTACAAATGAACATTGATGTGCAAAGACCATGGGTTAATCTTTTAGCCAATGGTCTGCTTTATACCATGCAGGTATAATACTCTCCCTTCTATAATAATTTCCTTTTTAGTGAGTCTGTACTCCTCTGTACAGTCTGACATTGTTTTCAGCCTTCCTTTTTAGATTCCCATTCTTCCTGACATCTTAGCTCAAAATATCTATATAACTAAAGTACTGAAATGATAAAGGGGAGGAGAGAGGGAAGAGGAGGGCCATGTCCATCAGCTATTATCTGAATTACCTGGACAATTTAATTCTAGGGAGTGAAGTCCTAACACGTGCTCTATTAGCAGTGGCAGGATGATGAATGTCATTATAACTTATTTATAAGTTGTTTGGTAGATGAGCCCAGATGGAGCTATTGAGAATATAAAGCTTCTCTATGAAAGTTTTTGCTTACATTTCAGTGCACCTGATGTAAAAGGGTTGTAGCTTCTTTTCCTAGCATCTTCCTCTCTGAATCCTGCCCACCTTCTGCCCCAATGTCAAGATTAGTCACATGTCTAATGTAGAAACATCTGCTAGAATTCCATTAGTTGACATAATTTAAGACTTTTTGTTCCTGTTTATTTCAGTCTTTCCATGTGACTTGTCTTCTTGCCAAAAAGGAAAGAAAGAATAATAAATGTATTTTTTTACGTTAATTTACAACTGGAATCAGCTTGGTGTTTTGAGGATAGTTATTTTAGAACTCTGGAAAAGGAAATGGAAAACCTCTCTAGTTTCTTTGACAAGAAAAAAATCAAAAGAAGTCACAAAGAATCAGACATGACTGAATTGACTGAATAACAACAATGACAAAGACAGTAATTTTAGAACTACTTAAATTTTGGATGTAGGAATGCATGGGTTGGTTCTGTGTACTCCAACTTGATAATTCCAAACCACATGTATTTTGCATAGAAGCAGCATGACCTAAATGGAAGGTATATTGTTAGATCTGGAGTCAGAAAGGCCATAGGTTAAAATTATCATTCTGAAGCTTATTAGCTATGTGACCTTGAAGAAGTGACTTATATAATCTCTTTGGGACTTGCATTGTTCATTTGTAAGGGGAGATATAATAATATCTCTGGAGCCTATGGCACAAATTATTGTAAAGATCAAGTGAGATTATGTGTGTAGAGTACTTCATAAACCTAAAAGAACTATAGCAATGTCAGCTTGTTCTATTTGTAGTTTGAAATCAACTCATTAATCTTTAATATGAAGGAACCACTTCTTGAATCATGATAATAAATCTACTAGGATCTCAGATTTCAGATTTGGAAGCTTGGTTTGTAGGCACCAAGAAAAAGAACTGGAAAATAGGAAAATATATTCTTGGCTAACATAGGGAGAAAAGAGAAATTATATATTTATATAACCTTTTTAGTTTAGATGAGTTATTCCAAAATTAATAGAAGAGTGTCATATGCAATTAAAAAAAAGGGGGGGCAGCTTTTAAATTGGAAACTGCCAAAATATTATATATGAAATACTGGGCTAAGGAAGCCTATCTATAGCTATGATTTTGATTCTCCAAAGGACCAATTATCTGACTTGCCAGACAAGCTAATATTGGTGGGTACTGAATGAGCTAAAGATGCAAATTCTGAATGGGATGGAAAAGAGAAGTGGGTCATGAGTAGGAAGAGAGAGAGAATAGATTAGGTGGGATGGATCTAATGAAGTCAGTGTAGATTTTAATAGCAAGTAGTTAGTCAGAAAGGATGTAGCTATACAATATAATAAAGAGAATTTGTGCCCTGGCAGATAAGAAAGTTTGTAATCTTATCAGATAATTTATTGTCGAATCTGACCTTTGTTAAGTTTTGGAGACAGTACTTTCTTATTGCCTGCTAATTCTTTCCTTAGATTTTATGATTTTCTTTAGTTTTAAAATTAAATATTTAAAATATATGAATGACTTAGAAAATTTACAAATGCAGAAAGAGGAATAACCAAGTGGATATTTATACTATGAACACAAGAGAACACGGGACTGGAGTCAAGATTTAGAGCACATAGTATTTAGGCCAGACAACATATGTATATCTCTTTAATTTTGGATTAAAATTTTGGAAAAAAATTAAAAATCAACTTATGTTGTGTTTTGAGTGTCCCTTGTAAACAAGTGGCTTGGACAACTTGCTTATCCTTTGGAATAATATTGATGAAATATTGATGGATTAAATGGATAGGAAATTGGTGGATTTCATATGTGACTTTGGGGCACAGAATCATAACTTGGATGGTTCCGCTGGCATTTTAATCCAGGAAAGAATATTCAGAGGGTACCAACACAATATTATTATCATCCTCTATCCAATCTCCTTTCTTTTCAGTTCCAATTACCCTCCTGATCCTTTGTGATTTCATTTGGAATTTTCTTGGCAAAGATACTGAAGCAGTTTGTCATTTCCTTCTCCTGTTTATTTTAGATATGAAGAAACTGAGGCAAACAGAGTTAAGTCATTTGCCTAATGTTACATAGGTACTGAGTTCTGAAACAGGTTTGAAATGAGGAAGATGAGTCTTTCTGATACCAGGCCTAGGACTCTATCTAGCTGCCCTTTTCTTAACCACTGATTTCCTTAAGAATCTATCCTGGACTTTCTTTTTTCCTCCCTCTAGATTATTATTATTATTATTTTTTGCTGATCTTAGCATCCATGGATTCAATGATTATTTCTAGGCATGTGATTCTTGGACCTAATTATCCAGCAATAAGTACTCTGCTGACCTATCTTGCAACCTAACTAGATATAGGTATCTTGAACTCAAAATATCGAAAACTGAGCTCATTTCCCCTCCTAACCTTCCTCTTCTCACAAATTTCCTATTACCAGTGAAGGTACCACTATCCTCCCACTCATCCAAGTTAATAGCTGGGTATTATCTTTTCTTTCCTCATTTTTTTTATCTCCTCCTATCCATACTTATTTTATTGGTGAGTCTTGTCAATTCTATCTTAGCAACATTTCTTATATGTGTTCCTTCGTTCTTCTAACACTGCCGCCATTTTGGTTGTGTGCCATTATCACCCAGATATTGAATTTTTCCCCGAGTTTTCTGTTTTCCTTCTGATCTTGGCTACATTTATTTTATTTGTATAAAAACTATGTTTGTGAGACAATTGAGGTTAAGTGATTTATCCAGGGTCACATATTAATAAGTATCAAGTGTATGAGGCCAGATTTGAAATCAGTGTTGGTTCTCTGTTGATTGTACCAACTAGCTACCCCTGTATAAAATCTTTTTAATGCAATTCAATCAAAATTAACCATTTTGCATCTCACAACACTCTTTATCTATTGTTTGTTCATAAATTATTTGCCTATCCATAAATCTGATAGGTAATATGTTCTATGTTCTTCAAATTTTCTTGTAATATCTTCCCTTTTCCTCCATGTTTCCATAGTATATTATTAAATGTAATTTTTTTTATTGCATTGTGGTTTATAAAAGAAGAGTTTAATATTTCTGCTTTTAGTTATAATGTTTTAAATATGTGGTTAATCTTTGTAAAAGTACCATGTACCACTGAGGAAAAAATATACTTCTATTTCTATTCAATTCTCGCTACATAACTAACTTATTTAAAATTCTATTCATTTTCTTAACTTCTTATTTATTTTCTGCTTACATTTGTCTAGTTCTCAAAGAAGAAGATTAAACCCTCCCACTATTAAAGTACTACTATCCATTTTTAATTGTGATTCATTTAACTTTTAAAAATTCAGATGCTATGGTATTTAATATATATAAGTTTAGTATTGATATTACTTCATCATCTAGGGTAGTACCTTTTATCATAATGTAGTTTACCTGTTTATGTTGAGGAGGCTAGTGACAGTCAGAGAATTAACACAGGTTCTTCATGAAAGAATTTATGAAGCCCTAAATATTAATTGGCAAAAATGAAAGTTTATTATTGGATAGGAAGGCCAGTTTTGCTAAGAGTTTGCCTTCTATAGTGGCAAAGTCCTATTAGAGAAATGGGGGCTGACACTGAGAAGAGAATGCTTTCTTAGCGGGCAGGATCCTAGAAGCAGAGTAAGCTGCTTGGGACCTTCTGCAAGGAGTGAGTTTAGAAACTGTCCTTTAAAAGGAGTCTTGAGGCTTCAGGTTGAAAAGGAAGCCAAAAGTTTCCAGGCCTAGATGCTCATGGGTATCCAGCCCAGATCTCCTATTGGAATTAACAACACTTCAAAGGGGTGCTTTTTGATCAGAATTTCTAATTGAATCAAAGGGTCTGGCATCCCCAAAAGATAACTTATCTGTGGGGAGACTCCAAAAGGGATCACAGATCAAAAGGGAACACAGTTTCAGTAAAGGGAACAGTTTCCTTCCTCCTTAAATGTCTTTTAATTAAATCTGTTTTAGCTTTGACTTTCTCTGATAATGTGATTGCTCCTCCTGCTTTTTTCAACAGCTAAAGCATTATACATTATACTACATACCTTTATTTTAATTCTTTATCTCTCATTTAAAAATATTTCTTATAAGCAGCATATTGTCAAATTCTGATGTTTTATCCCATTCTGCTTTTTTTCCATTTTATAAGTAAATCCATCCCATTTAAAACTTAATTTTTTTTTATATTTCCTTCCATTCTTTTTTGGTCACCATTTTCCTCAATGTCTGCCATTATCTTCTAGTTTAGTTCTAATCATTACCACCTATACCACATTTATTTAACTTATCTCTTCCTTATCCTTTCTTCTAATTCTCCTTTTCCTTGTTTTACCCATTCCTCTAAGGATCCTTCCCTTTTCTTCTCCCCCACCCTCCTAAATAATCTACCAACACTTCTAACATCCCCCATCCTATTTCCTTACCCTCTTACTTCTTTATAAATTTAGAAGACCTTTATACTTTTCTAGATTTATGTGTTCTGTCTTTAAACAGATGTGATAAAAATAGAGTTCCAGCACTACCAGTCTGCCATCCCAATCTGATTCTTCTGTATCAGTTCTTCCTCTCATGCCTCTTTTTACCTTTTCTTATACAATTTTGCTTTTTAGAATCATCCCATCATACTCAACTTATCTCCCTCCACCCCTCGTCTTTCTTTCAGACTACCCAATTACTAATGATAGTCTGGAGAATACAGTTTACATTTCTCTGCATTAAAAAACCCCCAACAATAAACAATAAAACAAAAAACAGTTTGTCCTTATTCAATCTCTTGTAATTGGTCTTTGATGTTTAACTTATATTTCAGGATCTTATATGGCAAATTTTCTATTAGGCTCTGGTCTTTCTGTGGCAAAAACATGAAAGTCTGTTAATTTATTGAATATTCATTTTCTTTTATTCAGGATTATTCTTAACTTTCCTGGGTAAGTTATTTTTAACTGTAACTCCAGTTCTTTTGCTCTTCAATATATAATGTTCCAAGATCTGTGGTCTTTTAGTGTAGTAACTGCTAGGTCTTGTGTAATTATAATTGTGGCTTCACAGTATTTGAATTGTTTTTTTTTCCTTGTTGCATGTAGTATTTTTTTTCCTTAAGCTGGAGGTTTTGAAATTTGGCTATGATATTCCTATGGGTTTTCATTCTAGGATTGCTTAAGTGGTGATCAGGGTTTTTTTTCCTATTTCTACTTTCCCCTCTTGTTTTAAAACTTCACGTTAATTTTCTTTAATTTCTTGAAATATTGAATCAAGATTCTTTTTTTTTATCATAACTTTTAGTTAGTCCAATTATTATTATTTTTTCTCTTCTTGATCTTTTCTCCAGTACAATTGTTTTTCTTACAAGATGTAGCACATAATCTCTTTTTTCATCCTTCTTTTTTGTTTTATTATTTCTTGGTATCTTATGTCATTTGCTTCCCCTTGCCAAATTTTAGTTTTCAAGGAGTTGTTATGTTTTCAAAATTCTAGATCTCGTTTTTCCGGTTGGTTTACTTTCTTTTCATAATTTTCTTATTTTTTCTTATTTTTCCTCAATCCCTCTTATTTGATTTTAAAAGTCCTTTTTAAGAACTCCTTTTGAGAATATTATATTTGGTTTTACTCTTTGGGGTGAGGAAAGTTTTTTTTTTTCGTTTGTTTCAGGACCCTCCTCTGAAAATAAACTCAGATCTTGTGTATCCTTTAGCAGCTATATATAGTTGGATTCTTTCTCCTTTGCTTACTCCTTTTAATTAATTAATTAATTTTTATTTTTAGTGATTTGTTATTATAATCACCTCTGGTCCTGGAGTGTAAGGGATGGTGCTTCTGGTCGTAGGTCCTTCTTACTGTTCTTCTGAACTTTGTCCAAACCTAACTTTGGCACCTCTCCCCCCCTCCAAGCCATGGCTAGGACCTCCAGCCACCTGGAAATGTTCTTGCTCCCTGAGGATTCTCCAGGAGCTATAACCTTCATTTCTGCCCCCTGGTCTGGAACTAAAGCCAAGAACTCAGTTCTCCTATAGTGCCCTCAAACAATAGCATCTCCACCCCACTGCTTCTGCACTCACAGGGAACACTCTGATTCCTTCTCATCTGGATGAGTCTTGGGCCTGGCATCCCTTGGCAGCGGAATGTCCTTCAATCTTATTCTTCTCACACAAACACTGTGGCTAAGGCTGAGGCTGCCTCTCAACCAAGCTGCCTCCTTGGCTTGTTGATTGTTGTTTCAGTGAGACATAGCCTAGAGATATTTGTACTTTACTCAGGCCAAATCTCTGTTCCTGGGGTCTTTCCTCAGGACTTTTTCAGTTGACCCAGGAGGACCTTTACTGTGATCTAATTTTTGTTTGTTTTTGCTTCTGTACTTTCACTTTGAAGCACAGTTTGGTCTTATTCGTAGAGGAAATTTGGATTCCAAGGAATTTTCTGATCTACTCTGCTATCTTTCCAGAATCCCTTTCTAGACTGACTTTTAAAAAATTGAACTTCACTTTGGGTAGAAGGATGTTTTGTTTTGTCTCCAATAAGGGTACAATACATGCTGATGTATTTTCCCTCTGGCTTCTGAAAGAATTCAAACAGTGCTGGGGCTTTCTTGTGTTTAAAATTTATCCATTAGATTAGGTGGAAGGGTCATAAAGCATTCTGTGAAATCAGGCACTGATATATCACTCTTGAAAGGTGTTAATTTGGTTCTCTAGCACTGATTTGTTTAGTAGAACATATTAATTGCTTGGTGGACAGAATTAAACCATTTTATGCTTCGAAAAAAATGGGTAGCTCTGAAAAATAAATAGCTTGATGTTAGCAGGGCATTTATTCTGATTACAGCAACCTGGTGGTCAGATGATATGAATACATTCTCTTAGAGTGCTTAACAATTGTTTTAAAGTAGGGCACAACTGTTGCTACAGTTCAAAGTAATGTTCCTATTCTTGATTTTTTGCCAGAATAAAAAAATAATTCTAGTCTTCAGAATATTGTGAAGGAATGATATTGAACTGGACAGCAGAAAGCATTATTATATGAATGTATAATAATTAAGAAGAAGGAAGGAATTTGGATTGGACTCAACTGTATTCTGCAATTTTAATAGAAATTTGCTAGTAGTGTTATTTATGGTTATAAATTATTGTGCTTGATAAAATAGTTACTCATGTTTCTGAGTAAATGGAGCATTCTACTTGAGGCAACTAATTTCTTTGATCCCTACCATATATTTGTTACATTTCTTCTTAGTATTTATTGGTAGTGCTCTTAGGTGTATAAATATTATAGGAGAAATATATAGTCTATATAGTCTAAACTAGGTGTGGCAAACTTATATTGAAATGGGGTCTATTAAACTATTCAAGGATTCCTTTGGGCTACATATTGACAGTTTTAAAATGTAATATTATCTGTGTAATAATTCCCAGTTACATTTTAATTTAGGTTGGGGCACACTTGGAACCATTGTGGACTGTAAGAATTTGGTATTTGACGTATCTGGTGGAGAAGGTAGAGTTCAGGACTTAGTGTCAGAAGATCATGACTCTTAATTTTTTTTTTGCCATTTATATGTTAAGCTCTGGAATTCAAAGACAAAAACAAAATTGTACTAGTCTTCAAAGAACTTACATTATAGTTCTTTTGTCCAGCTAGGGAGAGAGACAGTGTGGTATAATGGAAAGAGAACTGGATTTAAAGCCTGAATCCTGGTTTTGTTACCTATCCCTTATAGGACCTGGGCTACTCCAATTTCCAGGGACTCTATTTTCTTATTTAGAAAATGACATAGTTGGACTAAGTGATCTGTAAGGTCTTTGCCAAATGTAAATCAAATCTGTGAACTCTTTGGATTTGTGAAATGGAATAATAAAGCTTATGCTACCAATATTATGAAGTTATTCTAGCGAAAGTACTTTATAAGCTGTAAAATATCATATTCATCTAATTCTCATCTTTTTGATGGTGGTAGGGGGAGATATACAGAGATAAACAGAGACAGAAATAGAGAGACACACAATACACCTAAAGACAGAGACAAAGAGAGACAGCGATAGAAAAGAGACAGATAGATTGAGAGATGCACCGAGAGAGACAGTCAGAGAGAGACAGAAACAAAGACAAGAGACAGAAAGAGATGGAGATAGAAAATGGAGATTGAGAGAGAAACATGAAGAGATAGTTTGAAAGACAAGCAAAGGGAAAGAGAAATAGAATACAGTGAAAGAGAAAGAGGAAGAGAGAGAGACAGAGAGAGACAGAGGCATGGAGAGTGACAGAGAAAGATGGAGAGGCAGACAGATTGAGAGAGAGAGGAAAGGGGGATGGGAGAGAAAGAAAGAAAAAGAGAGAGAGACAGAGAACGAGAGAGAGACAGACAGAGAGAGAAGAGACAGAATGATAGATTAGAAGACTGAAACACAGAGACAGAGAGAGAGGAGGGGGAAAGAGAGAGAGAAAGAGAGAGACAGAGAGAGAGAGAGACAAAGAGAGAGAGAGAGAGAGAGAGAGAGAGAGAGAGAGAGAGAGAGAGAGAGAGAGAGAGAGAGAGAGAGAGAGAGAGAAACAGAGACAGAGAGAGAGAAAGACAGAGACAGAGAGAAGAAGGAAGGAAGAAGAGAGAGAGGGAGGGAAAGAGAGAAACTGTTTTCCTGAAAATGCCATGTCTTATATTCTTCATATTGCTTGCATGTCTTAAACAGAGATTCAGTTTAGATGGATCACAGAATATAGGAAGGAAAATAATGCCCAAAGAATCTAGCAAAATAGACTGGGACTATGTAAGCCTTTAAATGCTAAACAGAGGAATTCACACAACTAACACTTTAGTTCAGGTCTTCATCACCTCTCCCTCTGATTACTGCAGGATTACTCCTCCTAATTGGTCTCCCTACCTCATTTCTCTCACCACTCCAGTACATCCTACACAGTGCTTCCAAATTAATTTTCTTTAAGGCAACTCTGACCATGTGGCTCAACCTACTCAGTCAACTTCAATGGTTTCCTGTGGTTTCCAGGATAAAATATGAATTCCTCTGTTTAGCATTTAAAGCTCTACATAGAGAACTTACTAGATTCATTGGACATTCCTTTCCTTTCCATACTCTATGATCCAACCAAACTGGATCTTTATGTAAGGCACGAAGAATAAGACATGAGTGAAACAATTCAACAATAACTAGGTTCCAACAAAATAAAGACCAAAGCTTATATGTTAGACCTCAGGGACCTAGGGACAGAGCCCAGGTCATTGATGAGATATGCATGATAGCCTTGAGTAGAAAAGTCATGGAACAGGCTTGGAAGACACTGTTTTGCTGTTTTTTGTTTCATCCAAATTGCAGTTCTGTTGAGTTATGCTTGCTGCAAATTTATATATTGCCTTTAGGGTTTTAAGCAGGAGGTGTCAGAAAACTTACCACAAGGATAACTGGCTTGTGGCGGCCAAGCGTTCATAGCAACATCGCTTTTTGATACTTCGATGTCGGCTTTTCTTATCATTGTGAAGCAGAATTCACCAAGCATTGGATTGTTCACCCACTAATAGGGAACATGAGCTGGGATTAGACCATTGTGAGACAGGTTAGTTTTACCCTACTGATGAGGGGTTGTCGCCATAGTAATCCTGCTCAGTACGAGAGGAACTGCAGGTTCAGACATTTGGTGTATAAATGACTAGAAATTATCTAAATTCTTTTTTTGGAGAGCTTGATCTCACCTCTGATTTCTTTACTCCTCAAGTCTCTATAATAAAATGTCTAATTATGTTGAATTGTTTATTTTGTTCTTTATAACAATAACTTTTACATAGAGTTTACCATGTACCAATTAATCAAGAAATATTTTTAAAACATCTACTACATGACAGGCACTGTGCTAAGTGCTTTACAATTTTTATCTCAGTTCTTCTTCACAAAAATACTGGGAGATGGGTACTACTATTCCATTTTACAGATAGGAAATTGAGACAAATAGAGATTAGTTGACTTGCTTTGTCACACAGCTAGAAAATATCTGATGCTAAGTTTGACTCAGGTCTTTTTGATCTAGACCTGGCACCCTGTGTACTATACTACCTAGTTTGCCCCTTTCCCTTTTTCTATTGTGTTAATCTTATTATTATTATTATTATTTATTGATAGTACCTAAAATCACTAATCTAGTGGGTAGGCCAACACAAAAACATGGAAGTATTATATACAAAACATTGAGTCATTATTGCCTTCAGTCATACTTGGTTGTATTCTTCCTTTTTTATTCTATCTTTTCTTGGGGAGAAGAACAAAATTGGGGGTTTTGTTCTGAGTGCCCAATCTCATGATACTATCCATTAGAAATAATATTATTGGCTTCCTATCTTTGAAAGAAAAAAATATAGAATGAGTCTTTTACCTAAGTTAAGCACAAATGAATAATGGTCTTGTCTTTTATGGAAATCAGCAGTGGCAATCAAGTGACCTTACTAAGACTAACTTAAATGTGGGTCCAACTATGAGAAAATTTATGTAAATATAGTTCCAGGGGCACCCAGGAGATTTACCCATCTCAAGATACCCTGTGGTTCTTTCTTCATTTGAAATCAGTAGCTCAAGAGTGCCCTATTCTATAGTATTATAGTATAGACTTTAGCCTGCAATATTCCAGAGAAGGCTGAACCAGAATAAAATATAAGTAGATAGAAGTGGAAAATATTAAAAAAAACAGAAATAGAATAGAATATAGGTAATGTTAATATGTAGTTTTCTAAGTCAATGCAGGAATTATTTTTTAAAATTTTATTTATTTTTTAAAGCTTTTTATTTTCAAAACATATGCACAGATAGTTTTTTAACATTTTACCCTTACAAAATCTTGTGTTCCAAATTTTTTTCTCCCTCCTTTCTCCCTACTGCCCTGAAGGCAAGTAATTCACTATATATTAAACATGTACAATTCTTCTATATATATTTCCACAATTATCATGCTGCATGAGAAAAATCAGATCAAAAAGGGAAAAAAGTGAGAAAGGAAACAGAATGCAAGCAAACAACAACAAAAAGAATGAAAATACTATGTTGTGATCTATACTCAGTTTCCACAAACCTCTCTCTGGGTATAGATGGCTCTCTTTATCACAAGATCATTGGAACTGATCTGAATAATCTCATTGTTGAAGAGAGCCACATCACTCAGAATTGATCATAGCATAATTTTCTTGTTGCCATGTACAATAATCTCCTGGTTCTGCTCATTTCACTCAGCATTAGTTCATGTAAGTCTCTCCAGCCCTCTCTGAAATCATCCTGCTGATCATTTCTTATAGAACAATAATATTCCATAACATTCATATACCATAACTTATTCAGCCATTCTCCAACTGATGGTATCCCCTCACTTTCCAGTTCCTTGCCACTGCACAAAGGGCTGCCACAAACATTTTTGCACATGTGGGTCCTTTTCCCTTTTTTTTTTTTTCTGATCTCTTTGGGATACAAGCCCATAGAGACACTGCTGGATAAAAGGGTTTGGTATTTCTTTGGGCATGGTTCCATCTTGCTCTCCAGAATGGTTGGATCAGTTCACAACTCCACCAACAATGTATCTCAGTTTCCCATATCCTCTCCGACATTCATCATTATCTTTTCTTCTCATCTTAAACCAATTTGAAAGGTATGTAGTGATACCTCAGAATTGTCTTAATTTAATGCAGGAATTCTTTAATCTTCTCTTTCTCTATTTTATGCAAATAAGCCTCTAGAGATATGAAATTTCCCCTTATTACTGCTTTGGCTGCATTCACACATTTTGGTATGATGTCTCATTATTGTCATTTTCTTGGATGGAGTTACTAATTATGTTTATGATTTACTGTTTCACCCAATCGTTCTTTAGTATGAGATTATTTAATTTCCAATTATTTTTGGTCTTTTTTCCCCTTTTTATTAAATGTAATTTTGATTGCATCATGGTCTGAAAAGGATGCTTTTACTATTTCTGCCTTATTGCATTTGAGTTTGAGGTTTTTATGTCCTAATATATGGTCAATTTTTGTATAGGTTCCATGGACTGCTGAGAAGAAAGTGTTCTCCTTTCTGTCTCAATTTAGTTTTCTCCAAAGATCTATCATATTTAATTTTTCTAGTATTCTATTTACCTCTTTGACTTCTTTATTATTTATTTTGTGGTTTGATTTATCTAATTCTGAGAGTGCAAGGTTGAGATCTCCCACTATTATAGTTTTGTTGTCTATTTCTTCTTGAAGCTCTCTTAATTTCTCTTTTAAGAATTTAAATGCTGCACCACTTGGTACATATATGTTTAATATTGATATTACTTCATTATCTATGCTACCCTTTAGCAAGATATAGTGCCCTTCCTTATTTTTTTAATTAGATCGATTTTTGCTTTTGCTTGATCTGAGATGAGGATGGCTACCCCTGCTTTTTTTTTTTTTTTACTTCACCTGAAGCATAGTAGATTCTACTCCAACCTTTTACCTTTACTCTGTAAGTATCACCCTGCTTTAGGTGTGTTTCCTGCAAACAACATATAATAGGATTTTGGCTTTTAATCCAGTCTGCTAACCGCTTCCTCTTTATGGGGGAAGTTTACCCCATTCGCATTTATATTTAAAATTACCAATTCTTTATTATTTGTCATCTTGTTAATTCCTGCTTATGTTTTTCTCCTTTCCTTTCCCCTTATCCCTCTCCCCAGTATTAAACTTATGAGCACCTAATGTAGGAATTCTTATGTGTAGGTTAGTGACTCCTATTTTTATCTGAGTTTAATGTTACTGAGATAGAGAATATAATTAAAGGTATTTGACAAAAATGATAATGAGTATTTCACCTAGAAACTTATATTATATTCTTTCACTCCCTAATATCAGCAGGAAGACTGAAAATACTCAGGAAAGATTCCTGGAGAGCCATGTAGCCAAAGCAAATATTTTGTGACAGCTAAAGCCTCCAGTGCTACAGGGTGGTTGACATTTGGACAGCTGGGCCTGCTTCTCATCCTTGTGCAGTGTCCATTCTCTGAAAGATATGTGGGCATAGTTGGTAGACTTTGACAGGTATTGTTCCCTGCTTGTATGGTCACTGTTAGCCAGCTGATCCTGTGTTCACTGCTGATCATTGCTAGGATTGGCTCCACTGGGCACAGATAATGTAGCTTATCTTTGCTTCTAGATTCTGGCTTCATCTGAAAGCCTAGATATTTTCTGTTTTGAGTTCAAAACCATAAAGGTCTTCTACCCCTCCTCCCAAATTTGATTTTTTAAAATTAGGTCAAAGAGGCTTTATTTCTTAATTAGTCTTAGTCATTGAATACATCTTGCCTCAATCAGAGACCTGGGAAAGACCTTAACTTAAAAAGAACTTCATCAGAGGTCATCTGCAGTCATCCTGGACTGCCACTGAGATCCAGTTGATCCCAAAAGAGAAAGGGAAATTGGTGACTTAGAACAGCTCTCTCTTACTAAAATCCAATTCATTACCATTTTGGGGTCCCTTGTGTGAAATGATGTCCTGTAACTTTAAACTTTCAGAAGGAGGCAGACTATTCACATAGACACTATTAGACTAAGAAAAAGCAACTTTTTTTTCTAATAAATATAGCCATGATTGTGTTTAAAATTTCATCCCCAGAAGGAAAGTCCAGGTGCCAAGCTCTTTTGGAATACTGAATGATCAGCTAAATACAAGAGACTTTGAGTCTTATCACTTTTATCTTCCCTTTCCTGCTGGAAACAGGAGTGTTGATTGGATGGGGAGGGAAACTCCACTGCATCCACCTGACTAAAGGTTAAAAAGTTTTTGCAACTCCCATTTCTAGTTGTCAAGCAATTCCCCAGATTTCAGGTGACTTTCAATAAGTCACCAGTAGCTCTTAGAGTCTGACCTCTCCCCACCTCCCTACAATTTTCTCAACCCTTAAATTCTTTATGGTGTCCCATCACAGGAAACAAAGAAAGGAAAGTCAGGTAGAGTAACTTTAAAAGTTTATTAGATTAAAATGTGGAAGGAAGAATACTGGCTATTGAGATAGAGGGCCTGCTTTCGAATGCTGGCAGTGTTCTTATTATCTTTGTGACCTCAGACAATTCAACTTCTTACTTTCATGAATCTTTTTGTTCATATTTGTAAAACAAACAGAGCCCTTTAGAGTCAACTAACGTTCCTTTTAATCTTATATTTATGCCTCTATGATCCTATGAAAAGACTTCTATTTACATGGCTTTGGGTCTTTTCATAGGATCTTATGTTCAATAGGATCTTCCATCAATAAAGATGGAACAACTCCTCCATACCTTAGTAAGTGCTGTTTGCTTCTCTTCCTCATTTGTCTGTTGTTGTTTTTTTTTAAGTTTCTTAAAATGTGGTACAAAAAGCAACTGACTTAGAGAAACAATTGAGCTACAGTTTAGAACCAAGATTTCACCATTGATTTGAATCTTATGAAACTTGTATCATAAGTTAGCATCTTTGGGCTTTATTTGCAAATTGGAATAATGTTAATAGGCAATTTTAAGTCAGAAAGGATTGTTGCAATGAAACTATGTTGATGCCTGTGAAGTGAAGTTTTAAAATGAGTTTGAAAATGAAATCTTCCCCTCAATAGCACAAATGCAAAAACCTGGCAGAATAGTCTTTAAAAAATCCCATTGAATTGCAAATTTAATAATCACATTTTCTTTTCATATGTCCCTCTTGGTCCTCTGAAGACCAAGTGTGTAACATTTCCTCTCTGGTTTGGTATAATAGGAAACATTATTACTACAGATCTTAATTGTGTAAGTTGGGAGAAATAGTGACATTTCTCATTTAATTAGCTTTTGTATTCAGTGTCCAATATAATGGTCCACATTTTCTAATAAGCTAAAGAATGTGAACAAATGATATATCTTGCTATTAATAAAAGAAAATCCAAGGGACACCAACCCCATGAAATCTGATTTTATCATTAGTCCTGATGTTTGCACTAATCTATATTGGCTTCAGATGCTGTAATAATTTAATACCATATAATTTTCCAGTGAATCAGAATAAAGAACCAGAATACAGGGAAAAATATCATTTGGGAAACTAACTTTAAAATTTTTCTATTTCATGATTGTTTCTAGATCAAACAAGATTTGGAACTAAATTATATCTAAGATCCATCATAGCATTGATATTTTCCCCATTATGTATGGGAGAATATTTATTGGTGGGTGTGTTGTTGGTAGGGAGCAGGATTAGAAAAAATGAATGGGATGTGATCAGTGATTGTTGGGTATAACTTGACAGATAGTGAAAGAAAGAATCTTAAGAGATCTTGTAGATTCTTGTCTGTGTTTTAGAGGGAAAGATAATACACATAAGAATATAGAAAATGAATCTTCAGAATTTAGTAATTTCCATTAAAACACAGTAATTAAAGAGATAATATTAGATGTCAAGGAAATTTTTGATGGTAAGAATTTTATAGGATCACAAGATTTCATATATACAGCTTGATGACACCTAAAGGGCCACCTAATTCAGCCTCATTATTTTACAAATGAATTAATTAAGGCCCTAGGAGGTTGTGAAGGGCATATAGGTTGTGTTTGAAGTAGAATTTGAATTCAGATCCTTTGATTCAAGAACCAGTACTCTTTCCATTTCATCTTGGTAGAATATTTTCAGACACATATAAAAACACACACACATCTTTCATCATAAACAAAAATGTCATTGTTGTCTTATTTTCTATAGAACTGGTATTTTGAAGTTTGTTATATCTCAGTCAGACAATTAGTCAACAGAATTTGTTAAGCCCTTTGCACTGGGGGTACAAAAAAAGGAAAAAAGTACCTATTCTAAAAGGACTTCACAGTTTAATGTATAATGTAGTGAATGGATTTCCCTGAACTTGCTATACTGTCTCCCTTATATCTTTTGCTTATTCCTTGTAATCAAGAATATATATTTTCAGAAGATAAAATTAGGAGTATAGTCTATGATTGTGAAAAAGAGCAAAACTAGCTGGTTATATCAAGAAATAAAAATAAAGCTTGGACTCAGAAGGATTGTGCTCTAAAACTGATATCATTTCTGTCTGGCTTTCTAGAATGCTGTATGAATACTCTCTAATGCTCAAGTTAACTCCCAGCAGCACTGGATGTATTTTACTTTTTTTTTTGCTTTCAAATGTATCCATGATATCAAGAACTTGGGAATTCTCTTCAACAATCTAGTACACAGTTACCTTACATCTTTCCATCCTGTGTGACTTTTATCCATGTCCTCCCAAAAGGGTACCAGAGGAGGGGCCTTTTTCACTTTCTTTGTCCATCCTCCATTTTGCTATATGGTAACTCTTTCTCATTCTTCAAGGCTCAGTCCCACTTTGTTCTTGAAGTTGCCATTGATACCCATAGCTGAAAAGAGTCTTTTCTCCAAATATTTTTTTTACTGCACTTTCACTTTAGCTGTTTTCTTTGCTTTTATCAGATTCTATTTGAATTATAATCATCTATGTACATAGTATATTTCCCCAATCAGGCTATAAACTCCATGAGGATAGGAATTATTTTATCATGATGTCTTTGGCATTAGCATAGTACCCCACACATAGCAAATATGTAATAAATATTTATTGTAGTAAATTGCTCAAAATGCACTCATTTTCATTGGAAAGAAGGATAATGTAGCTTAAAATTTTTAAATTGAAAGATATTTCAGATGTGAAGCTACTTGATTAAGGGGTAAAAAGTACATTTGTAAGTATCTAAAAGGCTCTATTTGTCCTCACATTTAAATGAGTTAGGGTTGTTGTGGGATTTTTTTTTTTTTTTTTGCTTGATTCTACAATGCAAAATACCCAAGTTGGAGGAATCTTGCTAACAAATGGAAGTTTTGCTTTTCTAATTTTGTGTAACTTTTGGGGTGTAATAAAGGTCATCCAATTTTTCAGATTCATCCGTCTAAACTTTTTGGTCCATCTGTTTTTGTCCTGGCACGCACAGTAGTAAATTCTTCATTTCAGAGCTGCTTCACTGCTCTTCCAGAACAGAGAAAAGGGAGCACTCAGAAATATTATTAATCTCCAAATAAAGTGGGCCAGGTCTCATGTTCTCTAAAAATGGAAACAGTTCTTTCACAAACCAAATAGGGGGTAAGATGTTAGCATGGTTTGTTGAAGGGTAGCTGTCAAACTCTTTGTATGAAAAGGCAATTAGCTATGTGTAAAGCTGGCAGTGGGGGCCCTTGAGAAGAAGATGGGGGGGTGAGGAAAGGGTCAGGTCCTTATTCCCTGCAGCAGCCCATGTGGCTTTTTCCTGGCAGAGTTCCCCTTGATGTCAAAGTGAGCTGTATGCGCCAAGGAAAGATGTCGAGCGAGGAGAAGTTGCTGCTGGCCCTGAGTGGTTTGTGTTTTTAAGAATGGTGGGTTAAAAGAAAGGGGCTCTTGCATTCTGTACCTAGGTGGTCCTGGGAAATTTTTGGCAGGAATTGATTCACCCTTTCCCCCACCCCAGCAGGGTATATATGTGTATATGTTGAGGGGGGACAGCATCTCAGAATGTGTAGACAGGTGCAAAATTTAAGTGGTGAAAATGAAAATTGAGCTAAGGTTAAATCCCAACAAGAAGCCCGATTTCAAATCACATCAAATGCACAATTCGGTACTTCTCTTGGGCTGAAATGGGACCTGTGGCCCTTGGGTCTATAGCTCCATCTCTTTTATCAACTTGCTCTGTGATTAAACTTCTTCCTGGTGCATTTTGTTAATGACATGCCTAATACAATAGTAAATAAATACTTTTTTTTATATAGATGATATTTCTGACCCTGCTTATATAGTATGGCTATGCATTGTCAATAAAATAGAAAATTAAATGAATCTTTCTTTTTAACAATATCTATTCAAAATAATACAAACTGACATTTTTATGGTCATTTAAGAACTTAAGACTTCAACTATCATCTCTAAATAACCCTGTGAGGTAGGTAAGCTAAATTTTATTAAACTCATTTTATAGATGAAGAAACTGATGTACAGAGAATTTAAGTGAAGTTCCAAGGATCACAACACTAGTCCAAAACAGAACTTATTACCTCTCCTCTAAAATCTTTCTCTTTTTCTAACTTTCTTATTTCTGTCGAGGATACTAAAAACAATCTTTTTGGTCAACTAAGTTTGTAACCTTACTGTCACCCTTGACTTTTCTGTTATAATTCTCACATTCAGTCAATTGCCAACTATAATGGGGTCCTCCTTCTCTGCTAACATGCAGAGGTATTCTTGTTTCCTAGTGGACTTTGCGTAAGTTGCGGAATTATGGTTTCTGGTCATGTATAAGTCTCTTTACTGATCAATCAAAAGAACTTGGTTGTAGGGTAGTACTTGTACTTAATATAGGGTAATATTATTAGGGGGAAAAGTAGTAGCTTCTGGTTGGGTCCTGTAGGATCAGCTCTTTTGGTTGCAAGCTATGACTTTAGTAAGGGATGGTGAACTATATTCCTTTTCTTCTCCCACTGTAAGGGTGGTGGCTGGTGCGCATGGACAAGAGACTCAACTAAGTGAGATTATACTGGGGTTACCATCTGCCTTTGTCTAACTTGTCTACTTGGTCCTTTGACGTCAACTTTATGAGTATCAAAAGATCCCCTCCCCTGAGTACAGCAAGGAGAAAGTGCTTAAGTAGTAGCAAGATGGCTCAGAGTCAAAAACAGAGACAGGGAGAGGCACTCATGAAGCCCAGGGTTGGCTATTTCAGTGAGTAATAGGACTAATTAGCAGAGTTGTAAAAACTATTTTATATCTCTCTCCTCTCCCCATTGAATATTATTATTCTTTTAGCTTATCATACTAGTTTTGTTACATTAAGATATTGAATTATATTTAAATTATTTTTTAATGAACATAATGATTCTCCAGATGGCTTTCTAAAGTGACTAGATCAGTTCATAATTCCACCAATAATGACTTAGTGTCTCAATTTTTCCACATCCCCTCCCATATTTGTTGCTTGTCTCTTTGGTCACGTTAGGCAATCTGGTAGAAGTAACTCTTTTATTGCCTCCATTTTTTGGCAAACCCTAAATTAGCCCTAGAGTCAAGTTTGATGAACCAATAAATATGAGAAAAAAGAGCCTTCTTCCCTAAATGAGAGGGTCACATTTCCCTAGAGTTAAGCCTGGGTAAACTACAATGGCTAGGTAAGGCTAGGGGCTGGTGTAAATTGCCAAGTCTGGTGGTTCAGCCAAACAAGTGCCTCCAGTGCTAGATTAGTCTTCTCATTTTACATTCCCATATAGCTCAAAGAATCTGAGAGTTAGAAGAGAACCCAGAAGCCAATTAGCCCAGCCCATATACCACAGGAATCCCTACTAAAACATACCCAATGAATGGTCATTTAGCTTCTTCTTGCAGGCCTCCAAGGAAAAGGAGCCCACAGCTTCTGAGATAGCCCATTCTGCTTTTGGAAAATTTCAATTGTTAATAAGTTTTCTTGACACCAAGCCCAAATTAGCCTCTTAGCAATTTCCAACCATTGTTTCTGGTTCTCTGGGGCCAAATAGAAAATCGATTCTTTTTAAAAAATATTTTTAGTTTATTTATTCTTAATACCCATTGTTTTATGAATTGTGTTAGGAGAGAAAAATCAGAGCACACGAGAAAAACCATGGGAGAGAGAAAAAAACCAGAAAAAAGAAATAAACATAGTATTGGTTGATTAGTTTTTTCTCTGGTTGCAGATGGCATTTTCCGTCCAAAGTCTATTGGGATTGCTTTAAATCACTGAACCACTGAGAAGAACCAAGCCTTTCATAGTTGATCATCATACATTCTTACTGTTATTGTGTACAATGTATTGTATTCTTGGTTTTGCTTGTTTCACTCAGCATCAGTTCACACAAATCTTTCCAGGCCTTTCTATAATCAGCTTGTTCATCATTTTTATAGAACAATAATATTCCATTACTTTCATATACCACAACTTATTCAGCCATTTCCCAATTGATGGGCATCCACTCATTTTCCAATTCTTTGATACCACAAAAAGAGCTGCTACATTTTTACATATGTGAATCCTTTTCCTTCCTTTATGATTTTCTTGGGATACAGATCCAGTAATGTCACTGCTGGATCAAAGGGGAATGTTTCTTTACATATTGGTAATATTCAATTATTTGAATTAAGTGAATTTAAATATTTGATTATATGATGTTTTCTAACTCCTCCCCCTTCTTCACCCTGAATCTTTTCTTCCTCCAAGCTAGTACCTAGTTCCTTCAAACAATCTGTATGTCACATGAACTCAAAGTACGTCACCAACCTTATTGCCTTCCTTTGGACCCTTTGGACGCTCCAGCTGATTGGATGATTGGATCATCCTTGTTATTCAGAATTGAAATAATACAGCAAATGAGCTCTGATGAGGGCAGAGTACAACAGGATTATTAACTCTCTATTCTGGGAACTGAAAGCTCTCTCAATGAAATCCAAAATCAATTTTTTTTTGCTGTCATATTACTGATTGAACTCCATTAAATGTTTGGATATTTTTCAGAACAGCTAGTGTTTATTCATGTCGCTTGTCTTTACTTGCAAAGTTGTTTTTTTATACCTAAGTATATGACCTTACATTTATCTCTATGGAAATTTATCTAGTTAGGGACACTGATGCATTGTTGGTGGAGTTGTGAAAGAATCCAGCCATTCTGGAGAGCAATTTGGAACTATGCCCAAAAAAGTTATCAAACTGTGCATACCCTTTGATCCAGCAGTACTACTACTGGGCTTATATCCCAAAGAAATACTTAAGATGGGAAAGGGACCTGTATGTGCCAAAATGTTTGTGGCAGCTCTTTTTGTAGTGGCCAGAAACTGGAAAATGAATGGATGCCCATCAATTGTAGAATGGCTGGGTAAATTATGGTATATGAAGGTTATGGAATATTATTGCTCTGTAAGAAATGACCAGCAGGATGAATTCAGAAAGGTTTGGAGAGACTTACATGAACTGATGCTGAGTGAAATGAGCAGAACCAGAAGATCACTATACACTTCAACAACAATACTGTATGAGGATGTATTCTGATGGAAGTGGAAATCTTCAACATAAAGAGGATCCAACTCACTTCCAGTTGATCAATGATGGACAGAAATAACTACACCCAGAGAAGGAACACTGGGAAGTGAATGTAAACTGTTAGCACTACTGTCTTTACTTATACCTTCGGAATCCAGTTCTTAATGTGCAACAAGAAAATGGTATTTACACACATATATTGTATCTAGGTTATACTGTAACATATGTAAAATGTATGGGATTGCCTGTCATCTAGGGGAGGGAGTAGAGGGAGGCAGAGGAAAATTTGGAAAAATGAATACAAGGGATAATATTATATAAAAAAAGATAAAGATAAATTTATTACAACCATAAAAAAATGAAATTTATCTAATTAGATTGCACTCATTGTTCTGACCTGCCAATATCTTTTTTGGATCACGATTGTCACATCTTTCCCTTTTTCTCCCATCATATAGCTACCTCTCTACTTCAGGTCATTGTTGTTAGCTACTTAGATTATAGTAATGTGTTCATAATATGTCTCTACCCCTTCTAAACCATCCTCCACATGATAGTCAAATTGATATTCCTATAGTGCAGATCTTGTTGTATCATATCCTTGCTGAATAAGTAGTAGTAGCTTTTATTTTTGCCTCTAGGATAAAATACATATATCTATTCGGCTTATTATTATGGTCCAGCTTCCTTCTCAGATTTATTTCATATTACTTTCCTTCAGGAGATCTCTGTTAAAGCAAAATTGGTTTGCTTGTTATTCTCAGTAAAAAACATTTAATTTTCTGCTATTTTGTATTTTTCATTCCCCATTCCCTTCTCCTCTATTCTTATTTTTGTCTCATAGAATCCCTTTTAATATAATTCCAGATTGTTTTCTAAAATCAGTCTAATTATCAGTTCATAATTCTATCAATGATAGTGTCCCAATTTTTCCACATCCCCTCCAACATTTGTTGCTTGCCCCTTCAGTCACTTTAGCCAATCTGGTAGAAGTAAAATAATACTTCAATTTATGTTTCTTTCATCAATAATGATTTAGAACATTTTTTCATATGATATAAATTGTTTTAAGAATCCTAGCATCAGGAACTCTAAGGGGGGGAGGGATACTAAAAAAGGTGGGCTGTGAGAAGCAAGTAGTGCTCATAAGTTTAATACTGGGGAGGGGGTAAGAGGGAAGGAAAGGAGAAAGCATTAGCAGGGGTTAACATGATGGCAAGCAATATAGAATTAGTCATTTTAATCATAAATGTGAATGGGGTAAACTCCCCCATAAAGAGGAAGCGGTTAGCAGACTGGATTAAAAGCCAGAATCCTACAACATGTTGTTTACAGGAAACACACCTGAAACAGGGTAATACATACAGAATAAAGGTAAAAGGTTGGAGCAGAATCTACTATGCTTCAAGTGAAGTCAAAAAACCAGGGGTAGCCATATCATCTCAGATCAAGCAAAAGCAAAAATTGATCTAATTAAAAGAGATAAGGAAGGGCACTATATCAAATAGTGAATAACTATAGCAATCTAGTGTTTGACAAACCCAAAGATCCCTACTTTTAGGATAAGAATCCATTATTTGACAAAAATTGCTGGGAAAACTGGAAATTAGTATGGCAGAAATTAGGCATGGACCCACACTTAATACCACATACCAAGATAAGATCAAAATGGGTCCATGATTTAGGCATAAAGAATGAGATCATAAATAAATCAGAGGAACATAGGATAGTTTGCCTCTTAGACTTGTGGAGAAGGAAGGAACTTGTGACCAAAGGAGAACTAGAGATCATTATTGATCACAAAATAGAAAATTTTGATTATATCAAATTACAAACAAAACTAATGAAATAAGATTAGAAGGGAAGTAACAAACTGGGAAAACATTTTTACAGTTAAAGGTTCTGATAAAGGTCTCATTTCCAAAATATATAGAGAATTGACTCTAATTTATAAGAAATTAAGCCATTCTCCAATTGATAAATGGTCAAAGGATATGAACAGATAATTTTCAGAAGATGAAATTGAAACTATTCTCACTCATATGAAAGAATGTTCCAAATCACTATTGATCAGAGAAATGCAAATTAAGACAACTCTAAGATACCACTACACACCTGTCAGATTGGCTAAGATGACAGAAAAAAAAATGATGAATATTGGAGGGGATGTGGGAAAACTGGGACTCTGATGCAATGTTGGTAGAGTTGTGAAATAATTCAACCATTCTGGAGAGCAATCTGGAATTATGCCCCAAAAATTATCAAACTGTGCATACCCTTTGATCCAGCACTGCTACTACTGGGCTTATATCCCAAAAAAATACTAAAGAAGGGAAAGGGACCTGTATGTGCCAAAATGTTTGTGGCAGCCCTTTTTGTAGTGACTAGAAAATGGAAAATGAATGGATGCCCATCAATTGGAGAATGATTGGATAAACTATGGTATATGAAGGTTATGGAATATTATTATTCTGTAAGAAATGACCAGCAGGATGAATACAGAGAGGCTTGGAGAGACTTACATGAACTGATGCTGAGTGAAATGAGCAGAACTAGGAGATCATTATACACTTCAACAACAATACTGTATGAGGATGTATTCTGATGGAAGTGAATATCTTCAACAAAGAGAAGATCTAATTCAGATCCAATTGATCAATGATGGACAGAATCAGCTACACCCAGAGAAGGAACACTGGGAAATGAGTGTAAACTGTTTGCATTTTTGTTTTTCTTCCCAGGTTATTTTTACCTTCTGAATCCAATTCTTCCTGTGCAACAACAACAAAAATTCTGCACACATATATTGTATCTAGGATATACTATAACATATTTAACATGTATGAGAATGCCTGCCATCTAGGGGAGGGGGTGGAGGGAAGGAGGGGAAAATTTGGAACAGAAGGGAGTGCAAGGGATAATGTTGTAAAAAATTATCCATGCATATGTACTGTCAAAAATGTTATAATTATAAAATTAATAAAAAAAGATATGAGCTAGATGCTCTCAGAAAAAAAAAGAATCCCTAGAATTTTTCAAAGCTCAATTCAAATGTTACTCAGCCTCCCCAAACAACTTTGCATGCATTTTTTCCTTAATTCTTGATATTTGTGTTCATACCATATTTTCCTTCCAATAGAAACAAATTCTTTGAGGATAGAGATTGTTTCAGTTTTGTCTTTGAATCTTCTATGAAACATTTTCAACTTTATTTTGTGTGCTATCTTCTTCAATTTAATTATAAGATCCGGAGTTAATTTTTTTCCATATTTGTGTCCTCAGTGCTTAGCAAAGTGCCTAGCCCATAATAGGCACCTAATAAATACTATTGACTAAGAGATTAATAACTATAGCTATTAATAGTCATTTATATATAGCCTCTTCCATAAATAAATCTATAATCTATACTGTAGATTTATTTATGGAAGAGGCTTGGATAGTGTTTCAGGACTTTGTGCAATCAGAATAATATCATCTTCAGGCAAGAACATCTAAAGAAATTAATTTTACTGTCAGTAAATGACTTAATTTTTAGCTTTCATATATATATATATATAGATATCTATATATCTATATATATACACTATATACTACTGCTCCTAATCCTTTTCTTAATATCTATACAAAAGTCATTCTCCTCAGTTTTTGATCAGTTTTTATTGATTGGTTTCATTGCTTTTTCTTCCTGCTCTCCTCTCCTTAACTTCTCCCAAATGTGTTTTCTAAAGCTCTGTCTTTTCCTCTTTCTCTTCTCTCTCTCTGTTCGTTCTTTTAGCAAAATTGTATATTCCCGCTGTTTCACTGACCAACATAAAGATGATACCCAAACCTGTACATCCAGCTCTAATTTCTCTCTTGAATTTCAGTCCCATATTATCAACTGATTAGTAGATATTCTAACCTGAATATCCTGTGGACACCTTAGACTCAGCATTTCCAAATGTTATTATCTTTCTCATATTAATTTCCTTGTCTTCATCAGCACTACTCTTTTTCTAATTATCCAGTTTTGAAACTTTGAAGCACTTTTTTTTTTGCCATCTTCTCTTTATATCTAATGGTTGTCAAGCCTTCTTTATCTTACCTCTAGCATTTTTCATAACCATGCTCCACTTTGTATTTCTATTGCCAACTCTGCTCACCAAAATCAGGCAAAATTTAACTGCTCTCCCTTCCTCCCATCTCTCCTTTTCTACTCCTTCTTCTACACCACCAATAAATGTTATTACTAAATTACAAGTCTTACTATTCTATTCTTTTATTCAAAAAGTTTTGATGGATTCACATTGCTTTTAGGATAAACTTCTTGGTCTTGAATTCTAAAATTCTTTCAAATGTTAATTTAGTTTATCAAGGAGGCAGCTTAATACAATGGGAAATACATTGGCTCTAGAGTTGGCAGACCTGCATTCAAATCCCACTTTTGATGTGTAGTACTTGTGTGACTTTGGGTAAATCAACTAACTTCATTAGGTCTTTGCTTCCTTATCTGTAGAATGAGGGGATCCTTTTGGGCTCTAGATATATGACTCTATTGCAACAACTTGTTACAACAATTAGCTTATTTTGAACATCAGGGAAATATAGTGATCTTGAAGGTCAACATTTTTTTTTTTCACTTTAAGAAACTAATTTTTGACCAAAAAAAAAAATCACAATTTTTCTGAACTCCCCAATAGTGGGAAAATTCCTAATATTTAGTTAGAAGTTAGGGTTTATGTCTAAACGTATATTTATATTAATATCTAACTTCAGTAACTAACCTCCTGACCAGCCCACCCTCTATAGAGTTTTTATCAATCCCTCTTAATTCTATTGCCTTTCCTCTGTTGATAATTTCCTGAATATAGCTTGTTTGTATGTAGTTGTTTTTGTTTTCTCCCTCACTATATTGTGAGCTTCTCAGGGATAGATATTATCTTTTGCCTTTTTTGTACCCTCAGCACTTAGTACAGTGTCTGGCATATAGTAGATACTTAATAACTGCTTATTGACTGACTCAATGATGTTACTTCTTTGCATCTCGCAATTGGGAGACTGCTCTCAAGAAAATTAATGCCATTTGAACAAAACAAAGTTAAAAAAAACATAAGGGAAATGAAGTTGAAGAGGGTGGGATACTGGGCAGAGATGGGTCTGTGGTGCTCTTTCTCTCTGTCTCTCTCTCCTCCCTCCAAAGTGCCAAGGCCAGATTCGTGGTGAAAGAATTCACCTACTCAAAGCTGTGACAAGAAAGGCTTTATTGATTAGAAAAGAACACCAAGATGTCTTGGCAGACATTATCTGTTTCCAGAGAGATATTGAAAGGAAGCATAGCTTGAGATCTTTATTTTATACACAACAGGATAATAGAACAGGATTTGTATCTGTTAAGACTTTTCTGCTTCCATAGGATATGGAGAAGTTTGTATAACAAAGGAGTTTCTCCAGAGACTTTGTATAAGAAAGAGAGTTTGTATAAGAAAGGAATTTTTCTCCAAAGGATGTAAGGTTTTGTTGGCCATTTACACACTGGGCTGTCTGCTTTCCTCCCTCATCAAAGTTATAAAGTGTTCATTTTGCACATTTGTAGCTACATTTTTATATAATTTACCCTGGCAAAACTGTTAGCGGATCATCTTCCATGTCAAGGAGCATTTTTTTCTGATCCATCAAACTGCTCTTGATCATGATGCATTATAATAATGGGCATCTGACTTATAAAGGGTGTGGAGTGGTTCAGAGAAGGCCAGAATCCAAAGAAAATCTGCAATTATGCGGCAAAAATGGAATGCTTATGGAGTGGATTTAATTACAGATGTTCTCTTACCCCAACATATTGCCATGATGATTTATGCACATTTTGTTATACAATGATTTTTATAAATGGAAACTACATCACATGCATACATACTCATTGCCCTGTGACATGAGCAAGTAAAAAAATGAAATGTTTTGAAAAAATCTATGAAATAATCTTGCCTGGAAAGTCAACAGACCAAGATTACAGTCTTTGATGGACCATTGTTGAGTTGTGCCAAATTTAAGCCACATTTTCTTTCTGTGCCTGTTTCCAGAATTGAAAATTGAGTCCAGCATCCCTGTTCTTCCCCATCCTTCAAGTATATCATGAATATATATATATGAAAATATGTGATGCATTTTGAGTTCTTTGAAAATGTGATATAAAATAAACTCAAAATGTTGCTCAAATCAATCTGGCCCTATTTGTTTTTTGAATACTCAAGATGAAATCTGTCAATTATTAGAAGAACTGGGATGGAGAACTCATGGTGAGGAAACTTTCTCCTCTAACTGAAGCTGACAAGGATCCGTTACTTGAGCAGGCGAGTTCTAGAGAATTACCTGAAGTACATAGATGTCAGATGACTTGTCCATGATGATATCAGTACTGAAGAACAGTCATAAAAAAAAACACAACTCTTCATGTCTCCAAAACATTCTCTTGAGTCTGCCTTGCTGTCTCTTAGTTTACTATAATTGTAATTGGACCCTATCACCAGCCTTGGTTTTGGGAGGATTGCTCTCTCTTTCTGTCTACATTACTTATTTCTTCTCCTTTATTTACCATTTTAGCCATCTTTCATTTTCCCAGCTTTGATAACTGAAGAGATCATCAAGGAAGAATATTTTGAGAGTATGAAGGAGATCAAGGTCCATCTTGGGGGAAAATTTATATTTTGTATGACAGAAAGAGGAAAATAAAAGTTTAAAAAAGTGAAATGAGAGGTATAAGGGGAAGGAAAGAGAATAATGACATAGAAGAATGATGTTTACTTGTGATTCTCTAAACCTTTCTTTACCAAAAAAAATCTAGTAGAGTCTTAACCATTACGATTGCCATATGAACTAATAATGATAACATAGTAGGCTATAAAGAATCCCAGTAATAAACAGGCAAAGAAGGCAATTAGAAATTATAAGTCATCAACAAACTAGCTTATAAAACAGAAAATCACCAAGAGGGTAATCCTGCCATCAAACTCACAAAATCAAGCCAATTGGAGCACAGGGGAAAGAAAACAAGAGATGAAGACAAGATTAAATGGAGCCATTTCATGATGTATCTGATTAGAGTTTGGTATTCTTACTCTTCTCTCTGTTTTTCCATTGCTTTTTAAATATACCCACCCAGTTGATGATCTGGGGAAGCTCTTTTTACTCCATGCCCACATATGCTACTAGGATGTAAAAACAGCCCAACACACTGTGGGTGATAAAATAAAGGTGTGTTTTATATCTATAACTCATAAACAGGGAGGACAATATGAAAGATATGCTGGAAAGATAGCTGTTAAGTCCAAATTTTAGAAAATCCCAAAGAAACATTAGACAGAAAAAAGCAGCATTATGCTGTCAATCAGCCAGCGTTTATTAAACCCTCATTATGTGTCTGGCTCTGTATTGGGCAGTACACTATGTGATTTATAGCAAACAAGTTATATAAGATGGGACTCCAAAGAGGTTTTTCTACATTTGCATGCCCAAGAGCGATTGGAAATCATTGTTTTAATTATTCAGCAAATGATAGCTATTAAGCATTCTAACCTCTCCCAGTGAAAACTGTCCTTAGCCAAAGAAGATTTATTGGTGCCCCAAGAGGCAGTAGATCTCTGTTCACTGGCAGCAGAAGTCAGACATTGGGATTTGGGAGTATGTAGCTGAGATATAGAAAGAGAACAAATTATCTGAGGGCTGAGTTGGATTTGAAAATATGTTGGTAGCTGAGATATGCAAAGGACAAATTATTTGAAGGACAAGTTGGATGTGGAATTGTATTCAAAGGGAGGGGGAAATGCCCTAGATAAAACAGGGGCCCACCAAAGATGAGTTCTATTACCCAAAGGGACAACTTGACAATTACTGAGAAAAAGGGTCATGCTGGTGTGCCTTTCCTATGAAACTCAAATTTACGGATTGAATGCATATATTATTTTGTACCTGGTCAGATTATCTAAGATTCTGAGAAATGAATTCAAGAGAAATGAATCTGCCAGAACATATTCTTCTATGAATTATATATATATATATATATATTATTATTATTATTATTATAGCAAACACTTAAAAAGTGCTATATGCAGTTCATGAGTTGAAAAAATTGGCCCATGATTACAAAACAATTCTTGATCTGAAATTGAATATAAGCTCAGTGAGGGCAGGAATTGCTCTGTTTTTGTTTTTATGTTCATAGTATGTAAGTACCATAGCTCCTTGGATATCCTATGTATATAATAGATTTTTGTTGAATTGAATTACATCGATTAGAAGAAAAATCTTTTATGACAAAGGACCTCCTTATTCCTGATCAATGCAATAGTTATCCTATAAAAAATAAGACAAGATAACTAATAGCTATGTTTTTACCCTGTAGATTTGTGATCTATGGTGCTTTTGTTCTGCCATCAAATAGTCATTATCTTTCAGCTCCTATTGCTTCTTAGCACTTCAAATATCTCAACTATCTAAGGTGCTAAAAATAAATCAGGGGCAGCTAGGTGGCACAGTGGATAGAGCACCAGCCCTGAATTCAGGAGGATCCGGTCTCAGACACTTAACACTTCCTAGCTGTGTGACCCTGGGCATGTCACTTAACCCCAGCCTCAGGGGAAAAAAAAATAAATCCATCAAAATATTTCGAGGATGTAACTTAATTCATCAATGTTGGTACTCCTTGAAATGATGCAAAGATTCTCCCATCTATGCATACCTATTCTGCATCAAAGCCCTACTATAAATTATTCTGGGAGGTCCACACAAAGTATTGGGGAATTTCTTTGCATTCTTTTCACCTTGAATAGAGGGATGGAACACTTGGATTGTCTATTGGTTTATTTCCCACTCTATTTCCATTACTGGTCATTTATTTTTCAAATCATATATTTTCTTGCAATATATTTTATAATACTTGTTTATAATCATTCATTTGTAAAGTGTTTCAATTTGCTCTCACCTACTATATTGCCATTTTAATATTCTTTGGGTTATCTTTTACTTCAATTCTTCAGAAACTTTACTGTTCCATAGCTCACAATAACATGATCACAAGAATGAGATGTATTAAATATATGATTCTTTCTTTCAATGATAATATTACAGCCTGACTCCTATAATTCCCAAGGGCAATATAATTTGCTCACTTCCTCCTATTTAATTCTGGATTCAATTCTCTAAAACCAGTCAGAACTATAAGCCACCTCCATATATTTATAGTTATACACACTTTGGAGACTTTATAGTTATACACAACTAAGAAGTAGAGCAAATATTATATCTGTTGTGTGTATAATTTATTAATTTTTAAATTAAAAGCTCTTAGCTTGGTATGAAAATAATGTACCTTTGAAAGGTATCCTTAGTCAATATGTTTGCTATATATGTGTGTATGTGTACATGGGCTTATGTATATGTGTGTGTGTATATATATATATATATATATGTATATATATATACATATATATATATATAAACACATAACATATTTATTAAATGATACTAAACTTCATAATAGATGTGACTGAAATAGTGTAAATAAACACTATTGACAGTGTCTACAACCAAGACCTTTATGCTGATGAAAGAGCTCTATAGTCATATAGACTATGTAAATTATAGTCTAGACAAGAGGCATTTTTCATCTACTTGCATTTTCCTATGTAGATAGACTAACTTTCTTGAGTAATTATGGATCTTATACAGGAAATCCTGTGGTGGTCCAGGGCTTGATCTGATCAATACAATGTCAAATTCAAACAGGAACATCTAGCGGACGTCCTGTAATTCTTCTTTCCACAGGAGCTCTTCCATGAAAGTATTCTACATGGATGACAAGCATATTTAGCCTGTTTCAGGACTCATTTGATATTAATAAAGAGAGGACGAGCAAAACAAGTTACTTCTATTAAAATCTTTCCAGAATTTGTATTTAATTTTAATATATACATAGGAGGCAAAGGAGACCTTTTAAAACAGAATTTTATTCTACCAAGTTAAATTTTTTAAGTAAATAAATAACAAGTCAACAAACTAACAAGTATTTATTAAATTTATTGTTTTTGAATTTTTGACATACTTTTCAGATTATTAAGAGCAGTTATGATCATATCAATCTCCTATTTTAGTGGTTCCCAGTTGCCAATGGAGTGTATGGGCTATTCGGAGAACTAGTATCTCTGGTATGAAGGCTTTCTAGGCCTTTTAAGGGCTGTTCCAAAAGCCATGAAGGCAGTTGAAACAGGCATTGTGGAGCTCTTAGAGCTTAGTCAGACATGGAAGATGTAAAAGTCATTCTTTGCATCTGTGGGCTTTTGCCAGTCATCTTGGCTTTGCCAAGTGGAATTTGATGATTCTGGAAGAAATAGTGAAGTTGATGACTTTGTGCAACTCTATCTCACTGAAATCCAATTCATGCTCAAATGAAGATGTCACTCTCTGCTATTATTAGTCTTTTTTTTTAAACAAAGGAGAAGCAAAACAATTGCCTCCAGGATCCAATACAAACTCTGGAAAAATACAAAGCTACCAAGGAGACATCAGCAACTACTAATCCATATGCTTACTTTTTCATCTTGGTAAGAATAGTTCATGTACATAACAGGAGCATCATCTTTGATGAAAACATGCAAAATAATTTTGCATGCTTTCCCAGATAATTTTCTATAGTGAATGTATAGAATCATAGCAAAGAGTTGGTATGGGACCTTAGGGGCAAGTTTGTCTAACTCTTAATTTTATGAATGAAGAAAGTAAGATCCAGAGAAATTGTGACAAAACCAAAGTATAAAGATATAGTGTCAGAAGTAGAGTTTGAATCTGGAACTTCCAAAAGTAGTCAATATTCTATTCACTTTAACAGGCTGCCTCCAGATCTTTATAGTAATACACAGTTTAGAGACTTTATAGTTAAACATGACTAAGAAGTATGGAAAATATTATAACTGTTGTAACTATAATTTATTGATTTTTAAAATTAAAAACCCTTGCATTGGTAGGAAAATAATGTATCTTTGAAAAGTCTGCATAGTCAGCATGTTTGCTCTGTGTATATATGTATACATATGCTATATGTAATATGTATATTAAAATGATATTAAACTTCATAATAAGCATAAAATAACTGTAATATTCTGAGTAATAACATTAAATGAAGTACAAAATAGGGAGACCTATGATTATCTAAAGTGCCATTCACTAGTGCTAGCAAGGATGTCCTGCATGAAATAGAGAAAAGGAAGATTAACTAAATCCTTCCAGCTTTGCAATTAAAGGCCACGTTTTCCAAATGCTCTTGTTTGCAGAGAAAGTTATATAATTGCATTAGAATTTTTCTGCTTAGGAACTTCTTTAGCAATATCCATAATAATGGGAAAGTGACACACAGTGGGAAGAAAAGTGCAAGAAAATATATTACTCATGCTGAGAGATGTGGCAGGAGGAGAGAAATTCAAATAGAATACTACTTTCTATGTTTTTGAAAGAAATTCATATCTAGTACTTCATTCTATGTTCTTTCAGTCACATCTGATTCTTCATGATCCAATTTGGGATTTTCTTGAGGCAAACAGAGATAAGTGACTTGTCCAGGATTACATAGCTTGTAAGTGTAAGAGTGTGGATTTGAACTCATGTCTTCCTGTCTCCAGATCCAACATCCTATCCATTGTGCCACCTAATTGTCCCCTACATAGTACACTCCCCTACATTTGTTCATCCTTTGTTTTCAAAGAGGACAATGGGATCACAGGATGATGTCTTGATTTATCTATGAATTGGAATTAAGTGACTTAGAGTTGCACAAAGTCCTCAGTCTTTCTCTTTCAGGGTCATTAAAATCCATTGGCAAGACAAAAACCATAATGACAGGTTATGGTCCTGGATGCAATGGATGACCTTGATGTCTGTTGTGTGATTAAACTCTAAGAACTCCAAAGAGCCTGCTTTATCTGCTTTTATTGCTCTCAGAGCAAATTGTTCTCACCCATCCATTCTATCAAAGGAAGTCTTCACATGCTTGGGTTTTACTTTGGTGTGACTGCTGTATATGTTACAGCTTCTTAGAGCCACACCTGAAAGTTGGGTGATATGTGGATACCTAAGCTGGATGAGCATCCCCGGAAAGAGCTCAGAGAGCCCTTACAACAGAGGTCCTGGTCCTCCCTGAACATCTCTTAAAACATAGTGATAAATACAAAAAAGTTTTAGGACACAGAGATTACTAATATCTAATGAGGGTATGTGTTGGGATGGGGACAGCAAAAGCTTCATGTAAAAGCTGTGCTTGGAAGGAAGCTAGGGAGTCTAACAGACAAAAGAGAGAAGGGGATATATTCAAGATATAGAGACACTTTGCAAAAGCAAGGAAATGAGAGATATAATACCTTGTATAGGAAATAGCTACTAGACCAATTTTACTGGAATAGACAATGAGGAAGAGTGAAATGCAATGAGACTGAAAGGGTATATGGGAGTCATATTGGGAAGGGTCATAGCCATATCCAAAGTTTTTGTTTTATCCCAGAAACAATAGGCCACAAAATTCATATCTGTGTTTTTAAAAAATGTAAAAAGTGTTTAGATCTTCCTTTGAACTTCCTCCAACCTACTCTGGCTTTGCTAAAATCACAAATAAAAAACCTCTGGCTTGGTTACTCCCAAAAGAACTTGTCTAAACTGTTAGTGCCAGAAAAATTAGGGACAATGCTGCAGTTTGGCACAATTTATTATTGAAATGGGAGATTCTCAACACTTTGGGGTTTTTTGTTGCAAACAAAATAGAAAATAGTAAAATCAATGCACTTGCTGAAGACAAGATAGAATTAGAATGCAAGAGCATTGCTTCTGGCTTTTATTTCTCAAAAGATACATCCAAAATATAATGAGGAACTTGAGATGTTGTGTAAGGAACTTCATGACATTTTGAAAAACTTTGTTGAGGTACAGATAAAAATGGAAAAGTTAAAACATCAACCACTTAAGGAACATGTAACCTAGAAAATCACTACTGTGGAAATGGAAATTATCAAACACCACTTTTCCATACATGGCTCACAACCTACTTCTATGAAGTTTCTCATAAGCTTTCAGGAATGTACAAGAAAGAAATACTTCTCAAATGCATCATTATTAAAGAACTCACTTATGCTAAGAACCAAGATTTCATTTTAAGGTGCTTATCTATGTAGTTGTACCAATCCTGCATTGATCAGCAGGCCTGAAAAGCATGCTACTTGAAACTGCACATCAACATTATAATTTTTCCAAAATCATTTCATTTTTAAACCCAAACTCCTGAAACAAAATGAACCTTTCTTTTCAGGTCTTGTGATAGAGGCCTATTGTCACCTCATACATTTTTTTCCAGGGTAACAACTCCACTTCTTTTTTCACTTGCAGAATGATTTGCTTCAATTTCACCTTATGAATCTCTTAACCACTCTAGTGGTTATTTTTAAAATTGATGCTAGTCATCTATTCAGTACCTACTGTTAAAACCATGACCCTCCTTATTTGACAAAAATTACCAGGAAAACTGATCATAAGTTGGCAGAAAATATTTAGATCAGCATTTATTTCTAAAATAAATTCTAAATAGATTCTCAACCTACTGTTTAAAAAAAAACACCATCCAAAAAATTGGGTGATAATAGGAATATAAAAGGAGATGACTTTCACAATTATAAGCAGAATTCTAAGCCAGGGGATAAAGGTATTCATAATAGAGAAAATAGATCTTGCACAAAAAACCAAAAGAAACTAGATTGGGAAAAATGGTTTAATCAAATAACTGAGAATAAAATCTGCCCCTAGGAAATTGATACAGAAATAAGAACTATTTCCTAGCTAAGTGTTCAAAAGATCTGAACAAATGACTTTCAGCATTAAGAAATGCAATTAACAAACAAAATATTACAGCAAATGATTAAGAGAAATGAACATTGTTGTAACAATACTGGTTTAATTTCACATTAAATAGGCAAATATGGGGGAAAAAACATAAAGCAGCAATGCTGAATGAGTTATAGAAGACAGGAACTCTTAGTCCATACAGAGCTTTGCATTGGCCCAATCATTCTAATAATTTGAAAGTTTTCAAGAAAAGTCACTAAACTATTTGAACCCCTTTGATCCAGGGGCTTGTCTACAATAAAGCATAAAACAAAATGAAAACAAAGAAGGATTGAGATGAGGAAGAACCCCATATCATTAGTAACACATTTCATGGAAGAAACAGCAAATTTGAGTTATTCAGAAAACTAGGGAGATTTATAACATATATAACATATAGACTGAAGAAAACAGAATCAAGACACATGATTTATGAAAAGAAAAATACAAAAAAAATTCAAGTAACTAATATTAATCAGAAGACTGATGATTTTTTTCTCTCAGCAGAGAGTTGATGGATTTTTTTTGGGTATGAAATAGTTTGTCTACAATGTGTTAGTTTCATTGGCTTAACTGTTTTTGTACAAAGGGGTGGGGCAGAGATAAATATATAAATGTTCAAAACCAAAGAGTTTTTAGTGTCTGGGGGTGAATCTTCTATAAGAGAGTGATTTCTGGAAAAGTAGGACAAATGACATATATGATGATATGATGAGAAGTCATGCATGTATAAAGTTGTGATACATGTTGATGTGAAGAACTGCCCACACTGATGGGATCATAGATTCATGAAAGTGTCAAAATGTCAAGAAAACTGAGTGATTATTTTTATGGTGGCTTGATGTTTACAAAACATTTCATTTCTTCCCTAGGAGAGAAAAAGCTATCAGTGCTTGTTTAGCATATAGAGGGATCTGGAACTAGTTTTCTGTTTGAGAACTCAGTTGTTTCATTCATATATTGATGGAAGAAGATTTGTTTTTATATCCAATGTTTTATTCATTCAGCACTAATTATGTAATAAAGTTACATATGCTCCCTGCCCAGCAGGCTGAGCTTATTTGGTACTAGATTATACTAAAGGCTTCTGAGTTGATTTGTTCTCTTTGGTTATTGGATACCATTAAATCACAAAATCTTCAAGAGTTATAGAAAAGTTAGGGAGTTAAAGACTTGGAAGAGCCATAGAATTGAAGACTAAGAAGGAAAGAAGCTGAAGTCAGAGTTCTGGTTCTTTTTTTTTAAACTGCATTTGGTTTTTAAAAATAATAATAAGCAATATTTATTTAGAATTTTAAGATTTGCAAGATATTTTACTAATATTATTTTATTTCATCCTCATAATAATCATGAGAAGTAGTTATTCTTATTATTTTCATTTTACAGATAATAGAGCAAGATAAATATTAAGTGACTTGCCCAGGATCACACAGCTATCAAGTGAGCAGGGTATGAGGTCCAGCACTTGATTTATTATATCTTCAGCTGCCTCTAGAATAAAAAAGAATTATTCCTGACATCTCATTACTGAGCTACCCTGAAGTGGTTCAAGGGAGATAATGTGATGTAAAGAGAACATTAGATTGGAATAAGAGGGCGAGAATTTGAAATCTGGCTTTACTACTACTAATGTGACTTTAAGCAAGCCACTTTAGCTTTGGACCCATTTCCTTATTTTTAAGTCTCTCTCAGCTTTAAATTCCATAATCCTACAATACTCAGAGCTCCTGAAGAATCAGTATAAATGGTTTTTTTTGTCTATTGCAGCCATTTGAATATGGTATCAACAGCTATATTTTCAGGGATTTTAATAACATTTGAGACTGCATGCTTAAAAGTGGCCCTGCTAGAAGAATATACACCAGATGGGACAGGGGAAAAAATAACCCTCTTGTTCAAATTCAGTAACCAAGGGAATTTTTTGTTCAACAAGTAAGCTAATGATATTCTGGAAAGTCACACACATGACACAACACTAGGATATGTGTGCTTTGCATAAAGGTCTCTCACTTTGGTGCAATATTGTGTTAAATAGAAGGGTTTGCTTCTTCATTCCAGAGGCAGAGTGTTAGAGTAGAAAGTCTACTGTATAATAGCAGAATCTCTCTATTGAAGCACCCAAGAATCATTTCAAGGTTATAAGCAGGAAGGTGTCTGCTAAGTGATGGTGGTTTCTGGTGTTGGACTCGGAGTCAGGAAGATCTGATTTCAAATTGGAACTCATGCTTTTCCAAAATGAATGACTACTTTATTTTTTTTAAGCCTCATGCTTATCCTCAGGTTCTTATCATCTGTTCCTGAGACTACTAGAGTTATTTCCCAATTTTAAAAAATTAAAATCTTTCATATCTTTATCCCATCATATCTACTGAAGCTGTATTAAAAGGCCAAAGAATTTTCCTAACGCCCAGGTGTAGCCATGTTACTATTGTGCTCAACGAACTCCACTAACTCCCTATTGCCTCTTGGATTAAATACAAACTGGCAAGGAAAGACCTTTCAAATCTGGCTCTAACCTAGCTTTCAGCCTAATTATACATAACTCCAGTCAAACAAATAACAAGCATTTGTTACATGATTATGATGGACCAACCTCCCTTCACTCTACATTCCAGCCAAATTGCTGTTGGCCACCTTTGCTATATACATGACATTCACCTCCTTTGCCCAAGCTGTCCTCACACCAGGAGTGCATTTCCTTCTTTAGAATCTCAAGTTTTCTCAAGACTTGGTTCAGATGCTTCCAGTAGGATGCTGTAGACTTTTGCCAAAAAATACTTTGTATTTTACTAATATGGAGATGTATTGTCTCTCCTTGTAGAATGTAAGTTTCCTGAGGTCAGAGATGAGGTCCCCACATTTAATTATATCTTTCTGTCATATGCACCTAGAACAGTATCTGGCACATAGCAAGCACTTAATGAATATTTACTTATTTGTTGATTGGTAGAATTGCATAAAGCAAGCATACTACTCAGGAAATGTTCTTGGAGTCTTATACAGAAAGAGCAGGATGATAGTACATTTTGGAAATCTGAGTGGTTTGGGGATCTGATTTCCAGGACTAAGAGAAAAAAGAATGATATCCCAGGATTCTAATAGAATTGATGGCCCAGCCTCACTCAGGGATCGTCAAAAAATCACAAACAAGAGGAGACGTACCACAACTTTGCAGAAGACTAAAGATTATCCTAATTTGCAAAAAAAAAAAAAAAAAAAAAAAAAAAAAAGGAAGAGAATAAAATGTGCAAATTATGGGCTAGTGAATTTGAATTTAATTACAGGCAAATTTTTAGCATGTTTTATTAAAAGGAATAGTGTGTGATTATTTAGAATGAAAAGCAGTGATCACTAAAAGCCAGCATAGCTTCATTAAGCGCAAATTATAACAGATTAAGTTGATTTCCATTTTTAAAATAAGTCACTCAACTGTTGGATCAGGGAGATGTTTGATATAATACACCTGAAACTTAGGTTAGTATCAAAGTCTTTAATGCTATAGTTGTGGACAAGATGGAAAGCTGTGAGCTAGGTGATAGAGTTGATTGGATTCAAAACTGAGTGAATGATCTGACCAAAAGGTCAGACATTAATAGATTGATTTTTATCATGGAGGTAGTAGCGCTTTATTAGAATGGCCCAGGAATCTCTCATTGGTCCTATTATTCACCTATTTTTCAGTGACTTGGATGAAGGCATAGAGAATATGCTTATCAAATTTGCAGATGACCCCAAACTAGGAGAATGATAAAATAAATATTCAAATGGATCTTGACAAATTAAATTGATTAGTCAGATTTAATTTGATATCAAAATGGTAAAAATATAAAATTCTCAATAACAGATTCAGTACTAGAAAGGACCTTAGAGATTGAATATTCAACAAATAGACCCCAAACCTATGTAAATTTGGATTTCTACTTCACTGAAATTTCCCCACATCTAAAAAATTATTTGGGTAAAAATCTTAAACCCCTAACCAATAAATTAAACTATATAGCTATAGGTTTTAAAGGTAAGTTATTTCCTACTGACCAATAATGTGTTTTAAACTATAAATCCCTGAAGGATAGGAATTACATGTTTTCTGTGTTATTTAATATCCTTCAAATGATGGGACATTGTAACCAGCAGATATAAATGCAAATTAACTTATAATGATATATAACTTATAATGAAATCACTTGACATTTTGCCTCAAAATGGTTCTGGTATAAATGCCATTTACATATACAAAGAAGTTATTATAACTTTATAGGTTTAGACTTATAAGGTACTTAAAAGCTATCTAGATCAACACTTTGGTTTTATAGATCATGAACTTAGTTTTAAAGAGCTCAAAAAATTTGCCCAAAGTTACATAGGTAATAAGTGGCAGAAGATTTGAATTGAGGTTCTTTAATTCCACAGCCAGCATTTCTTTCTGTTATATCACACTACCTATCTATATATATATTTAATTAAATCTTTAAATTATCTATATTTATATCTATATCAATAGCTACACATAATCTATATCTATATATCTGTATTTATATCCATATTTTTATCTATATTCATGTATGTATCTATAGCCATATCAATTTCCATACCTATTGTTTTGACATAATATGTATATTAGTATATATAGTACATATTCACATATTATGTAATATGCACATAATATAAAAATATATATGTGTATTTAGCACAGGAAAAAAGATAAAAGGTCAAATAGTGTTAAGAATAGGGTTTAAGTCACCCCATCCCATTTATTCCTGGTATATTTATCAGACCAGAATGCATTTTGATCAGTTATAAATTGTGAGCAAGGTTTGAATACCTTCCTAAGAGTGACAGAGTTATTCAGATTGGTTAAGGGATTTGTTCATGCTCTCTAGTCTCATATGACCCATTGCTTACTGGATATCTCAAAATGGATGGACATTTCAAACATAGTAAATTGAAACTGACTTCATTATCTTTGCCCCCACGAAACCCTCCTATTTTCTGAAATATATATATATATATATATATATATATATATATATACATATGTATCTGAATATATTTCTGAAATATATATATATATATATATACATATATATGTGTATATATATATATATATATTTGTTTTTTTTTGCTGAAGCAATTGGAGTTAAGTGACTTACCCAAGGTAACATACCTAGGAAATATTAAGTGTCTGAGGGCTGATTTGAACTCAGTCTTCCTGACTTCAGTGCTGGTGTTCTATCCAATGTACCAATTAGCTGCCCTCTGAACCAAAATTGTTGAGGATGACACCATTCTCTTCATCACCCAAGTTTACTATTCATTATTACTCCTAAAACTCATTCTACATATTCATCTTGTTACCATGTCTTCTTATTTTTGCCTTTATAACAACTCTTTTTTTAATTAAAGTTTTTATTTTCAAAACATATGCATAGATAATTTTTCAACATTGACCCTTGTAAAATATTGTGGTCTAAATTTTCCCTCCCTTACACCTTTCTCCTCCCCTAGATGGCAAGTAATCTATGTTAAATATGTTAAAATATATGTTAAATCCAATATATGCATACATATTTATACAATTATCATGGTGCACAAGAAAAATCAAATCAAAAAGGAAAAAAATGAGAAAGAAAATAAAATGCAAGCTAACAACAACAAAAAAGTGAAGATGCTATGTTATGATCCACACTCAGTCCTCACAGTCTTCTCTCTGGGTGCAGAGACTCTCTTCATCACAAGATCATTGAAAATGGCCTCAATCATCTCATGTATAACAACTTTTATATATATCTGCACTCACCATAATATAGACCTTCATCACCTCATGTCTGGATTATTTGAATAATCTACTGACTGATCTCCCTCTCTCATCTGATGCTTTCCCCCATTCTAGTCCACTGTTCACTCAACTGTCAAAATGATTTTTTTTAAAAGCACTGGGGGAACCTTTTCATTTTTCCTGCTTTCTCCCTCTTCATCCCTCCATTGGCTTCAAGTTAGAAGTTGGGGAAGAAGGAGGAAGAGAAGGTGAGTGGGATACAAAAAGCAGGAAACTGAGAGTCAAGATAAACCTTCAAACAAAGGAAAGTTATTTATTTTATTTCTTGTTTAAATTTTATGTATTTATAAATTTTTTTGACATTATATATGCATGAGTAATTTTTTTTATAACATTATCACTTGTATTCATTTTTCCAAATTATCCCCTCCCTCCCTCCATCCCCTCCCCGTGATGACAGGCAATCCCATAAATTTTACATGTGTTACAATATAACTTAGATACAATACATGTGTGTAAATACCATTTTATTGTTGCACATTAAATATTAGATTCCGAAGGTATAAATAACCTGGGTAGATAGACAGTAGTGCTAACAATTTACATTCACTTTCCAGTGTTCCTTCTCTGGGTGTAGTTGTCTCTGTCCATCATTGATCATGGAAGTGAGTTGGATCTTCTTTATGTTGAAGATATCCACTTAAAGGAAAGTTATTTATGGTGGACTTTGGCATGTAGTTCTGCCATAGAAAGGTCAATTTATAGCAACTCAACAACATACTATTGCAGATAATCTAATTAAAACAAACAAAACTTAATAATCCAGAACAATCAAGATATATTTGTGAGGAACAAGTTTATATTTATAGATATATGTTGGCTGTAGGTTATTCTTATACAAGTGCTAACACCACCTATTGGTGCTTGTTACTGGCAGAGCCTAAAGAAATTATATTGCAGGTAGGTATACATAGAAAACTTGCACTTGAACTTGCCCATTATTATTGTACAATATGTTTATTCAGCTGATGTAGAGCCATCAGTGAAAAATGTAAAAAAATGTCCACATGATTAAAAAAGTTATCTTCTTACTGGTCTTGAATTAATCACTATGTCCAGAGGTATTTACTAGCAAAACTTCTATACTCAAAAGATATGTGATTTCAACATCAATTAATCAATGAGCATTTATTAAACTTTTATTAATGTGTCATGTGTCATGAATTTCAATACTTGTATAACAGTTTCTATTTTCATGAATTGTATTGGCAAAAGAAAAAAAGGAATAATCACCATCTGGTTGTCAACTTCTTGTTATCAAGCTTTCTATATTGTTGGTCTGGTCCTCAGATGGTGGTCATAGGCTATGGCAAGGCTTGTGCTTAAAACCCAAAACCCATTTACAAATATTTGACACAGTTGGCACCTCAATGACATAACTTCAAAACCCTAGGGTCATCTACATATTCAAATAAAGCACCAAAGTAGACCTTAAGTGGAAGATTTACAAACAAAATAAAAATTTCAAATCAATCTCTCAACTTTCAAAATTGAAAATATTATGGACTGAAATAATTTCTCCTTTTTTTCTTCCTCCTCTTGCCCCTCATTGTCATCATTATCACTAAGTGAGAATGAGGAATAGCTCATTCCTGTTTTCCTGTCTGCTTCTGGAGACAAAAGGAGAGTGCTATTGGTGAATCTATAACTATGAACCGAAATCTTAATACTTTTGTCCAAATACAAAAAACATTACTTTATCCATGTGTGCAATAATCCATAGAACATTATATATTAAAGATAATAATGCGACCATGATTTGTCCCAGAATCTTTCCTATCTGTAACCTACTTAAAACGATGAGAATGCAATTCTAATGCCCATATATATGTATTATATTTATTTCTTATCAAATATGTTGCATACATTATCTCCTTTGATCCTCCCCACAACCCTACGTTTATAATAACTTGTCTTTGTCTTTACTTTACAGATAAGGAAACTGAGACTCAGAGTAATTGGCTTACTCAGATTCATACACTAATAACTATTTGAATCTCAGTTTTCCTTACTTCCAGTTCAGTGTTCTACCTACTATTTTCTATTGGTGTAAAAGAAAAGGGAACATTTAAACTTCTTTTTAAGTATCTTACAAATTGAGCTGCTGCATCTAATATTTTTGAAATCATTTATTATTACTTATTATAAATTATTATAACTAATAAATAATTGAATAATTCAAGGATTATAACTTTAGAGTTGGATAAAACTTTAGAAATCATCTTGTCTAGACTCAGCTAAGAAAATCAATGCTAGACAGAATCTGTGCTTTGCCTAAGATAACACTAGTAATGAGTGAGAGAATAAGGAATTAATATTCCGTAATCTTTATTCTATCTACTATACCATTTTAGATGTTAATTTTGGGATAAAATTGACTTGTAAAGGTATAATTTAAAAACTGCCCTTATGCTATTTAGTACCACTAGTTTTCTTTTTCTTTCTTTCTTTCTTTCTTTTCTTTCTTTCTTCCTTTCTTTCTTTCTTTCTTTTCTTTCTTTCTTTCTTTCTTTCTTTCTTCTTTCTTTCTTTTCTTCTTTCTTTCTTTCTTTCTTTCTTCTTTCTTTCTTTCTTTCTTTCTTTCCTTCTTTTCTTTTCTTTCTTCTTCTTTCTCTTTCTTTCTTTCTTTTCTTTCTTTCTTTCTTTCTTTCTTTCTTTTCTTTCTTTCTTTCTTTCCTTTCTTTCTTTCTTTCCTTTTCTTTCTTCTTTCTTTCTTTCTTCTTTCTTTCTTTCTTTCTTTCTTTTCTTTCTTTCTTTCTTTCTTCCTTCCTTCCTTCTTCCTTTTCTGTCTTTCTGTCTTCCTTCCTTCCTTCCTTTCTTTCTTTCTTTCTTTCTGTCTTCCTTCCTTCCTTCCTTCCTTCCTTCCTTTCTTTCTCTTTCCTTTCTTTCTTTCTTTCTTTTCTTTCTTTCTTTCTTTCTTTCTTTCTTTCCTTTCTTTCTTTCTTTCTTTCTTTCTTTCTTTCTTTCTTCTTTCTTTCTTTCTTTCTTTCTTTCTTTCTTTCTTTCTTTCTTCCTTCTTCCTTCTTCCTTCCTCCTTCCTTCTTCTTCCTTTCCTTCCTTCCTTCCTTCTTTCTTTCTTTCTTTCTTTCTTTTCTTTCTTTCTTTCTCTCTTTCTTTCTTTCTTTCTTTCTTTCTTTCTTTCTTTCTTTCTTTCTTCTTTCTTTCTTTCTTTCTTTCTTTCTTTCTTTCTTTCTTTCTTCCTTCTTCCTTCCTTCCTTCCTTCCTTCCTTCTTCCTTCCTTCCTTCCTTCCTTCCTTCCTTCCTTCCTTCCTTCCTTCTCCTTCCTTCTTTCTTTCTTTCTTTCTTTTCTTTCTTTCTTTCTTTCTTTCTTTCTTTCTTTCTTTCTTTCTTTCTTTCTTTCTTTCTTTCTTTCTTTCTTCTTTCCTTCCTTCCTTCCTTCCTTCTTCCTTCCTTCCTTCCTTCCCTTCCTTCCTTCCTTCCTTCCTTCCTTCCTTCCTTCCTTCCTTCCTTCCTTCCTTTCCTTTCTTTCTTTTCTTTCTTTCTTTTCTTTCTTTCTTTCTTTCTTTCTTTCTTTCTTTCTTTCTTTCTTTCTTTCTTTCTTTCTTTCTTTCTTTCTTTCTTTCTTTCTTTCTTTCTTTCTTTCTTTCTTTCTTTCTTTCTTTCTTTCTTTCTTATCTAGGTCTCTGCCCTCCTGTATTACTGCCTTATTGTGGTGAAAGGACTTACACAGTTCAATGAAACTATAAACTGTGACATATAAGGTTACCTAAGATCATAGTAGAATATTCTGACAAAAGATGATCCACTAGAGAAGGAAATGGAAAACCACTCTAGTATCTTTGCCGAGAAAACTCTATGGACAGGATTCAAATGATAAATGATATGGCACTGGAAGATGAGTCTCTCAGTTGGATAGTGTACAAACCATTACTGGGTAAGATCACAGCACAGATATAAGTTGTTGTTGATGTTGTCTCTTATACTCAAAGAGGAATAATAATATAATTTTTGGGTCAAGGTACAGTGTATTAACTGTTGTTGATTAATCCAAAATGAGCTCAGAAGTCTCTACTACAGATTGGGTACAAGTAATCTGTTTCAACATTTTAGATGGAAATGGTCTCTAATTTTGTATATCTGCATTTCCTTTGTACTACTATAATTCTGCTTATCGGAGCTCTAGAAAGAACGTTGTTGGGTCATTGCAGAAAGGATACTTAGTTGTGGACATAGCTGGTGACAAAAGAAAATTTTGTTTCTGTAAAGGTCTATATTGCATAGGAACCTAGGATATAAGATCTATGAATAAAGAGTAAGCTGCAGGTGGTCAAGCAAGAAATGGAAAGGTTAAACACTGATATTTCAGTAAACTTAATGAATAGAAATGGGTGAATTTAATTCAGGTTAATTATATCTACTAGTACAAGCAGGAATCTTTTAGAAGAAATGGGGTAGTTTTTATAATCAGTCAAAGGGTGAGAAAAACAGCCTCAGAAATGACAGTGGTGTCTGATCCAAATTGTTCAACAATACAGTAATAGAAAGTTAAGGAGGACAAAGTTTCTTAATTCTATGAAGACCTAGAATATATTTTTGAAATAACATCAAAAAAAGATATTACATTCATCACAGGGGATTGAAATGCTAGGAAGTCAAAAAATAATTGGAATAACAAGCAAGTTTGGCCTTGGAATACAAAATGAAGGAAAGCAGAGTCCAATAGAAGTTTGTCAAGATAACCAGCTGGTCATAGCAAACATTCTTTTTCAACAATATAATAGTTGACTTTACATGTGGACAGTGCCAGATGGTTCATATTGAAATCAGTTTTACTTTGCAGTCAAAGGTGGAGAAATTCTATACAATCAGTTAAGACAACATTTGAAGCTGATTTGGCTCACATTATGAGCTTCTTATTGAAAAATTCAGACAATTTGAAGAAAGTAGAGAAAACCATCATTCCAAATAGGCATGAGCTAAATCTTTTATTAATATGAAATGACAATGATGAATAGACTTAAGGGGTTAGATCTGATAGATAGAATACCAGAAGAATAATGGACCTCTAGAGATTCAAAAAATATATAGGAGGCAGCAACAAAAAATCCCAAATAAAAAGAAGATAAAGAAAGCAAAATGACTGTGTGGTAAGGTTTTATAAATAGTTGATGAAAGAAGGAAAGGAAAATGAGAAATGGAAAGACAACTGAAAGTAGAATTCCAGAGATTAGCAAAGATAAGGTTTCCTTAAATAAGCGATGCAAAGAAATAGAAGAAAACATTAAACTGGAAAAGAAGTTTCTTCAATAAAATTAGGACTATCAAGAGAATATGTAAAAATGGGCATAATAACAGACAAAATGGTACAGATTTAACAGAAGTAGAAGAAATAAGAAGAGGTGGCAAGAATATACAAAACTGTATATTGTAAAGTCTTAATATCACTGATAAATATGATATGATTACTGATCTAGAGCCGTATATCCTGAAGAATCAAATCAAATGGGTCTTAGGAAGCATTGCTAACAATAAAGCTAATGAAAGTGAAGGAATTCCAGCTGAGCTATTTAAAATCCTAAAAGATGATGAACATAAACAACTAATTGGTTTAAGATTAGAAAAAGAGTATGATAAAACCTTATTTATTTAACTTATATGTAGAGTACATGCCAGGTTGGATGAGTCAAACACCAGAATTAAGGTTACCAGGAGAAATGTCAGCAATCTCAGATGTGCAGATGATACCACTCTGATGGCAAAAGTGAAGGAGATAAAGAAGCCTCTTGATGAGGTGAAAGAGGAGAGCACAAAATCTTGCTTAATGCTTAATATTTTAAAAAACCCAAACTCTAAGATTATGCCAATTGGTCCCATAGTTTCCTGGCAAATAGAAGGAAAATATATGGAAGCAGTGTTAGATTTAATATTAATAAGTAATATTTTTACATTCAAAGATCATTGCAGACAGTGACTGTAGACATGAAAGTAAAAGATGTTTGCTTCTGGGAAGGAAAACTGTGACAAATCTGGATAGCATATTAAAAAGGAGAGATATTAACTTGTTGACAAACTCCATATAGTCCAAGATGGGGTTTTTTAATAGTAAAGTATGATTGTGAGAATTGGACTATCCACCACAGAATTGATGCTTTCAAATTGTGGTGCTAGGAGCCCTTTGGACAGCAAGGAGATCAAATCAGTAAATATTTAAAGAAATTAATTCAGACCCCTTACTGGAAGAACAAATAGTGAAGCTGAAACTTAAGCATTTTGGCCACATAATGAAGAGACAGGACTTGTTGGAAAACACCCTGAGGTGGAAAAGACTGAAGAAAAAAAGGGGATGGGGTTAACAGAGCATGAGATAGATAGATAAGGCCATGGAAATAAAAAAAAATCTGAGTTTGGAGACCCTTTGGAAGAAAGTATAGGATAGAAGGGACTGACATGCTATAATCTCTGGGATCATGAAAAGTTGGATACGACAATGAATGGACAATCTGTGATTTCTGTTTTGTAGGTAATTCCTAGTGTCGGAATTCCCTTTCCCAATTCAAATTGACAGTTGTCTTTCATATAGTCATAGAGTCTCCTGAGTCATCATGGAATTAAGTGACTTGCCCAGAGTTACATTAGTTATATGGGTTGGAGCAAGATTTAAACTTATACTTTAAAACTCCAAGTCTAGCTTTCTATTCATTATAAAGCATAATTTCTTAGTACCATAAGTGGTAAGCTGAAAGTATTTTTAAAAGCTTTAATGAAAGGAACTTTTATATGTCTTTTATATAAGAAAGGGTTCTGATGCTGTAAAAACTTATATTTGAATAGATTTAAACAAATAGTTGCTATTCAAATATTGCTTCTCAGTCTCTGACATCCCACATTTATTTCTTATGGTTTTGTTCCATCATCAGACTTTCTGACTCATCACAAAAATTTTGAGATTGACTGAAGAGCTGCTTGCAGTGCAAAGCCCACTCAGTAGAAAACTATTGAAAATGATTGCAAAGCATTTTGGAAAAATACAATCATAAGCAGTAGTAATAGGCAGCAAGCCTTTTCTGCACCATTAAACAACCCCCATTAATCGACACAGATTCTAGCTTCTCATTCCAAACAGCTCTGCTGAGCTTTATGAGACATTTCTGTTTCCCAATGTGGAGTCATTTGCTGGGAACCACTATACCCATTTATAAGTCAGGCATTAACAGAGTCCTTGGTTATAGGCAAGTGGACAGAATATGATAATATATATAAGAAATTCTGAAAAAAATGTTGTTGACAATATTATATCAAGATCAATTTTGATGGGCGTGGCTCTTTTCAACAATGAGATGATTCAGGCCAGTTCCAATGATCTTGTGATGAAGAGAGCCATCTGCACTCAGAGAGAGGACTGTGGAAACTGAGGGTGGATCAGAACATAGCATTTTCACTCATTTTGTGTTTGCTTGCATTTTGTTTTCTTTCTCATTTTCTTTCCTTTTTGATCTGATTTTTATTTTGCAGCATAATAATTGTATAAATATGTATATATCTTATACATGTTTAAAATGTAATTTTAAAAATTATATTTATTTATTATTATTATTAGGAAAAAAAGGAAAAAATGTTGTTAAGCCATCACTAGAGGAAGTTTTATAGGGGCAAAAAAAAGTATAGGATTCCATACTTTGGAGTCAAATGAAGCTTCTCTAGTGATTGAAATGACTAGATGGAGAAAGTAGAGACAGGTCATAGCAATAAAATAATTAAGCAATACTATTCCTGTCACCAAGTCAATGTGACCTTACTGTATTTCTATCTATAGCTATGGAATTTTTCTCCAGATTATACTCTGGTAGGGAAGATATCATACTAATTTTATTCAGATTTTACCCATATAAAACATATTAAGGAGTGAAAGGGGACCTTTAAATATTTTTTTCCTAAATTCTTCATCCTTCTTGACTAGAGATTTAATTCAATTCAGAAAACATTTATTAAAACCCCATAATGTGCATAATATGATGATAGGCATTGGATATAAGGATGAAAATAATTTATCTTGCCCCTAAGAAATTTATAACATTTGGAAAAATAATTTATCTTATCCCTAAGAAATTCATAACATTTGCAAAAGGTGTGGAGAGTAGTAAAGAGCATAGTTGCAGGAATCCTGGACCAAGTTCTTTTACTCCATCCTATGTTTCCAGGTTCACTTTGTAAAGCTCCAGGGTAATTTGAATGGAAGGATTGAAGGTAGAAAGCATTTATTATACATAAATATGTATTTATTTAATGTATACAATGGCCTGTTGCCTCATGCTTACAGCCTCAGATAGAATTCACATACCGGCCTTTTTCTTCTCTAAAATAGATGCTTTATAAAGATTATTTCATTCTATTATCACAACTCTGGGAGGAAGGTGCTATTATTATTATTTCCCTCTTGTAATTAAGGAAACTGAGGCAGAGTGATTTGTCCAGGATGACACACTTAGTGGGTATATAAGGTAGGATTTTAACTCAGTGCTGACTTCCAGCCCAATGCTCTATCACTATATCAGTTACCCATCTCTAATCTGTCCCTAGAACTAACAGGATTCCTGCAACTATATTCTTTACTACTCTTCACAATGTTGCAAATGCTATAAATTTCTTAAGAATAACATAAATTATTTTTCCAAATGTTATAAATTTCTTAGGGATAAGATAAATTGTTTTTCAAATAGGAGTACAACTATTAAGTAGGTCTGGGCACTTCCCAATTGGGGGCACAAAGAGTAGTCAAAAAGATATGGTGGACGAATATGGCTAAGTTATAGATCACAGAAGATCTAAAGATTCCTTGAATTCATGGTCTGGTCCACCAAAGGAGAGCAAAGTCCTTGTGGGTCTGAAATGATGTAACTTCTGCAGTTCAATGGTGAGCCTGCAGATGGCAATAGTAGTTTAGCCGAGAAGTGTAGTTGGCAGCTCATTGGAGAAAGGGGCTAGGCAGATGACATCAGCATCTCCTCTGGGTGTTCAGAGGGAATGAGGGGTTCAGTTGGGATGCAACACTGGGAGTACGCTAGGCTGCAAGAGTCCCACTAGTGATATGGATATCTGTGGGAAGGTGTGGTTGTATGTAGGAGATGTTCTTTTTTAATTACTCTGATATTAGGCTATGTTTTGAATTAATCTATCCTTTGGTTTCATCTGGTAAAAGGGAAATATTGCATGGGAGCTTGTGAGCTGTGGTTTTGAACAGATGCTGAGTGCAAGAGTTCTTGGAACCTAACTGGGTCATGTAGAAGGGGGCAGATCTAGGAGAAGTCAAGATAAAACTAGAGGAAATTTGGGAGAAAGGAATCTATTTTAGCTGGGAAGAACTTCATGGACAAGGTGGCAGATTTTTCAGTCAGTCATTGAAAGAAGAAAAAAGATTTCCACAAATGCAGATGTACACATTATGTGTTATAGTGCACAAGCAATGGCTTATAGGAAAGCAAAACGGCAGAAGAGATCAGGATGAGATTGAGGAAATAGTTCTATTTCCTTGGAATTGAAGGTATGGAAAAGAAAAATAGGAAATGGAAGTAAGGCTAGAAATATAAGTTGGATTCCAATTATGGAGGACCTGAATGTCAGTATAGTGACATTTATCATAGAGGCGACACAGAGGCAGTCAAATGTCCTGTTTCTCTCTCTCTAAATAATGTATATTTTTCTGGATTCTTTCCCTCTGCCTTTGGGTATAGATACATTCCTAGTTTTAAGAAGCCATCATTATCCTTCAGCTGTGATTCTTTTGCTCTTGTCTGTTCCTAAGGTAAAAATTGCTAGTAAGTGAAAGAGCTGGACTTTAATCATAAATATGTATATATAAACATGTATACCTATATTGGATTTAACATATTTTTCAAACATGTTTAAAAATATAGTTAAAATTATAAATATGTAATAAATAGTTATGATCTTTTAATTTCATATCTTGGAAGTGGGTTATGAACTCATTTTTTGGTTTCAACATCATATCTCTCAGATTGGCTAAGATTATAGGAAAAGATAATGATAAAAGGTTGTAGGGGATGTGGGAAAACTGTGACACTTATGCATTGTTGGTGGAGTTGTGAAATGATCCAACTATTCTTGTTAAGGGACAGGTCAATTCACTGAGAGCCTCCACAGCTGTGGATCATAACATCTAAAGGAGTTACAGGACGGCCTTTGCTGACACAACTGTTGAGATAAATTGGAGGCAGAGGGAAGGGGAGACAGGACAGAAAACACAACAGCCTCTCAGTCAGAGAGGTCAGAGAACAGCAACCGCTTTTCAGTCTTCTTGTATCATCCACTCACAAGAGGGTTGGATCTTCAGCAGCCACTGTCAGGTGGCTCCCAAGTATTCCAACAGCTCCCATGTATTACAACATATTCTGAAGAACAATTTGGAACTACGCCCAAAGATCTATAAAACTCTGCATACCCTTTGATCCAGCAGTGTCTCTACTGCGTCTGTATCCCAAAGAGATTATAAAGGAGGAGAAAGGACCCACATGTACAAAAAATGCTTGTACAACTCTTTTTGTAGTAGTAAAGAATTGTAAATTGAGATACCCATCAGTTGAAGAATGGCTACATAAGTTATGATATATGAATGTAATGGAATCATTGTTCTATAATAAGCAGGATAATTTCAGAAAAGTCTGCAGACTTATATGAACTGATCATCATGAAGTGAGCAAAACCAGGAGAACACTGTACACAATAACAACAAGATTATGTGATGATTAACTGTTATATACTTGACTCAAATTACTTGCTGTTTTGGGGAGGGAGGAACAGAAGGAACAGAAGGAGGAAGAAAAAAATTAGAATTCAGAATCTCAAAGGCATGAGGAATGAGTTGGGAGCTGTCTTTGTATATAATTGAATTGAATTAAAAATAATAATAAAAAAAGATTAATAATACCACCTAATAGAGTCATTGTGGAAAAAAAAATCATTGATGATAATGATGATAATGTTGGGACAAAAGCCAGATCTCAGAAAATCAGTGGTAATTCAGGTATATGAAACCAAAGTGAAATAGGACTTTAAGGTTTATACAATACTTTGTTAAATTTTCAATATAGTATTTATACCTCAAAATTGGGGCTTGATGTATTATTTTGTCGATTGTTGATTGTTTATTTAAAAAAGTAATAAACATATTGATCATGCAGATTACACTTAAAAGCAGATTATGATCAGGCATTTTGGTTTTTGTTTCAGAGAGTCAGTTGTTAAATATTTGCCAACACATCACTACCAACATCCCTGTGAAGTAGTTAGAACAAATATTTTTTATCTCTGTTTTACAGATAAAGAAAATGAGGGACTCTAATAAGTTAGATGACTTGTGCAAGGTTACACAACTCCTAAAGATCAAGATCAGAATTCACATCTGACTCAGCATTCAAACCAATACTATCCTGTAATATACAGTAGAATAAGTCAGTTACACAGTGCTGAATTAATGATGCCATAGCATTTCATAGTGTTTGGGATATAGGTGCTTAATAAGTAACAATCAACAAAATAATACATCAAGCCCCAATTTTGAGGTATAAATACTACTATACCCAAAGGCAGAGTGAAAGAATAGAAAATCAAGTTAATAGAAAAGCAAAAACAGTTGAAGTTCTTTGGCCTAACTAATAATCTGCATTAAATAAAACTTTAAGGTTTATACAATACTTTTTTTTCACAATGACTTTATTAGGTGGTATTATTAATCTATTTTAATTAGTCAACATGCATTTATGAAATAGCTATTATGCATCAGGCAAAGTGCTAAGTGTTAAGTGTATATATATATATACATATACATATATATACATATACATATATATACATATACACATATATATATACATATACATATATATATACATATACATATATATACATATACACACATATATATATATATACATATATATATACACACACACACACACATATATATATATATATAACTTTGCTTTCTGCCTTAAAGGCTCTAACAGGGAGGCAATATAAAGATAATTATGTCCACATAACATGTATACAGTGTAAATAGGAGATGATCTGGGGGAAGACAATGGTGGTGGAGTTAGGTGGAGGAAGGAAACTGTTGTGAAAACCTTCTGCAGAAGGTGAGGATTGAGCCCAGTCAAGAAAACCTGGAGATGAAGGAGTGTAGAGAGGATCTTGTAAGGGCAGACCCTGAGAAATAAGATAATGGAGCTGATGGGGAGTTGTGTTTGGAGATAGCAAATAGGCCTTGGTACCTGAGAGGAGAAAAATATGAAGAAACTCGGGGAGAGTTTAAGCAGTGCCAAGCACAGAATTTTATAGATAAGGAAATGACAATGACCAAGGTGATACACATAACTGTTGAGTGATCTAGGACTGAAACCTTTGTTCTCTGACTTCAGATACAAACCAGCTATTCCACTCTAAGAATACAATGAAAAGTTCTTTAATAATTTTTTAAGAAGAGGAAGAATGATGATATAAGGGGATAATTTCCAGGTATTTGTCCAGGTAACTCTTTCCCAGGTAATCAGATGACGAAATTAATGAATGAGAGTTTAAAATGCTAATAGAAGACTTAAATAAGATACCAGAAAATGCTTCCTGATATTTGTTTGATTATTTAAGTCTGACTCTTTGTGATCCTATGGACCATAATTGATCCTATGGACCATAGTCAAATAGGCTCTTTTATCCTCCACTATCACTTAGTCTGTCCAAGCTCCTGTGTGTTGCTTCCATGACACTATCTATTCATATCATTCTTTGCTGTCACCTTTTCCTTTTGCCTTCAATTTTTCCCAGTATCAGGGTCTTTTCCAATAAACCTATTTTCTTATTATATGGCCAAAGTATGAAGCTTAAGTCAATATTTGACTATCCTGTGAATAACCTGAATTTAATTTCTTTAAGTTAAACAGACTGATCTTGTTGTCCCAGAGACTCTCAAATTTTCTCCAGCCCCTCAATTTGAAAGCATTGAATTCTGTGGCACTTAGCTTCCTGTGTAGTCCTGTAATGTTCTATTGTCTCCAGAAACTGCAGATCTCTCTCTAGGAGGAGATCTGCTGTCTCAACTCTGTCCTAGAGTAAACTGACTCCAGGCTCAATGTTGTCTTCTTTTATCCTCCCAGAGAATGGGCGGGTGAGAACTCAGAGGCTTGTGGGAAAATTACTTCAACCAATGAATTTGCTCCTTTTAAAGGTTGTGTAAATTCATTTTCATATGTAAACTCCTCCTCAGAAGTTCAAAGGAGTAAACTCCCCTTAAAGGCAGGAACCAAAGGTGTGAACTAGAGAATTGTTAAGTACTGACTTAGCACTTAGTAAGAACCTAATATCTCCCCCTTTCTTTTGATTTAGAACATAGGGTGGTCATGCCCTTGAAACATAAATCCATCAATATGGGAGGTATTACACATAATTACATAAATTACATAAATACATAGTAACATAATACATGCTACAAGTGATGTAACAATAACATGATCATAAATTGAAAATTTATGAATGTCTATAAGTCCACTGTCCATTAGTCTCATCTTGTGTTAGAAAATCCAATGATTCCTGCTGCTTTTAAAGTTCTTTAACAGTCTTCTTATTAGCCATGCTCTTTCAGTGTCAGATGTTTCTTAGATTTTCTCCTTTGTTTTGAGGTCTTTCTCTTTTTCTGTCTCTCTCTGATGGACAAGGCAAATACGACTCATTGGCACCCATCTGATTCCTTCTCCATCTGAAGAAATACAAGCAAACCCTCTCCCCCAAGCAGTTAATCTATCTGGTCCCTTCCATTCACCACTTTCTGGGTCTCTCCACATCACCTGGCGATTATCTAAGGACAGTGGAGCTGCTTGCACTGGTCATTGCCCTTCTGGTGGGTTATAAATCCTGTCTGCTGGAGCCAGTGCATCTTTGTCAAAAATTAGAAAATTAATGGTATAGAGAATTAAATTTAGAAGTTCTCTAGGGTTACCTGTGGCTCCTCCTTTCTTTTGTTTTTGGAGGAGTGTCTTAATGTCTCTGTTTCTTCTCTCTACTATTGCCTGACCTTGTGGATTGAAAGGTATGCCAATGGTATATAAAATCTTATACTGTGCACAAAAGTGTGCAAAATGTTTAGAAGAATATGCAGGTCCATTATCTGTTTTTATTTCTTGTGGCACACCCATAATTGCAAATGCTTGGATAAGGAATAAAGTGACCACTTGGGCTGTCTCTTTTGCTGTTGGCACTGCAAAAGTGAAACCACGTGGATAAAAGACAGACAACCAAAAGCTTTTTAGTGGGTCACACCCATTTGCCAGATTTCATTGGGTCTCAAACCATGAGGATTCTTCCCTGGAGGGAGTGTAGGAGAGTGGAAAAGAAGGCAAGCTGTACAGCTTTTTACTATGCTCCTAGCTTCCTCTCTTGTGATTCCAAATTGTAAATGTAAAGCTCAAGCAGGCTGATGATAATTAAAATGAGATTCTTGAGATTCTTGTGCTTCCTGAAATAAAGGACTACTGGCTAACATGGTTAAAAGGCTATCTGCCTTTGAATTTCCATCAAAAATAGGACCTGGAAGTCCACTATGTGAGTGGACATGCAAGATATAAATCTTGCCTAGATGCTTTCTCACTTGCTCTTGAAGTTCCTTAAAGAGCTGATAAATATTAGAGGTTGCAAATTTTATCTGGGCTGTGGCAATTCTTTGTACTACACCTACTGAATAGGCTGAATCAGTAATTATATTTACGTCTCCTGGGTAATAAGTAAGAGCTAGCATGATAGCAAACAATTCATTCTGCTGAGTAGACTGAAAAGGAATCCTGACTACTCTCTTTATGGTTAAATCATGAGAGTATACAGCACAAATATTTTCTTTGGAGGCGTCTGTAAAGATTGTTGGTCCTTTAAGAGGAACCTTAGAAATCTTTTCTTCAAAAATCCATTGCCAATTATGGAGTAGCCGGGTTATCTTTAATGGAGACCCATGTGCAAAATTTGGAGCTGTGGCAAATAAAATTTGCCATTCTGGGATGGTCTCACAGCATACATTAATTTGTGTGTTAGTATAGAATGTGTATATTTTTTTCAGGACTTATCCCAGATAATTGTATTACTCTCTTAATGGCCTTTAATAAAATTCTAGCCACAAGCATTGGGTAAGGAGTAAGGCTTTGTTCTGGTTGTGCTGGGAGGTTCACCCACTCAATCACACTGTCTCCTTGATGAAGGACTGCTGTGGGTGCCTCTTTTGTAGCAAAAACTTATATTTCCAAGGGTTTTTGAGTGACTCTTTCAACCACATTGGATAAAGCCAGTTCAACTTCTCTTAAAGCCTCTTGTGCTTCTTTTGTAAGCTGGTGTGGTGAATTTAAAGCACTGTCTCCCCTTAAAATGTCACATAGAGGTTGCAGTTGATTGGTAGTTAAGCCTAACACTGGACACATACATTGGGTATCTCTTATTAATTTTTGGAAATCATTTAAGGTGTCCAACTTCTCTGTTCTTAAAGAAAGCTTTTGTACTGTGAGTGTCTTAGGATATATTTCATATCCTAAATATTGAAAAGGAGAATGTCTTTGAATCTTTTCTGAAGCTATGTGCAATTTATAATTCCTTAGTGTTTCTATGGTTTTTTGTATACATGCTTCTAACATTTGTTCCTCAGGTGCACATCCCAAAATATCATCCATGTAATGTAATAACATTACTTTTGGAAATGCTTTTCTTACCGGAGTAAGAGCAGCAGCAACATACATTTGACACATAGGAGGGCTATTTTTCATTCCCTGTGGCAAAACTGTCCATTCATATCTTTTATAAGGCTTAGCTAAGTTAACGCTGGGCAATGAAAAGGCAAATCTTTTCATATCCTCCTTATCTAGAGGGATAGAATAGAAACAATCCTTAATGTCTATAACCCAAAGAGGCCATTCTCTTAGCAATGGGGTAGGAGATGGAAGTCCAGGTTGAAGAGTTCCCATAGTTTCCATCTGTTCATTTACTCTTCTTAGATCAGTTAACATCCTCCATTTTCTAGATTTCTATTTCACCACAAATACTGGGGAATTCCAAGGACTTAGAGAAGGCCGCAAGTGCCCTTGGTCAAATTGTTTTTGCACTATGTCTAATAAGGCCTGAATTTTATCAGTTCTTAAGGGCCACTGTTCTACCCACACTGGTGAATCAGTCTTCCACTGAATAGGAGCTGGTGAAAATGCAGGTAGGCCTTCAACAGCAGCCCTGCCTAAAAAGCCAAAGTGCTTATTTGTAATCCTATCTTATGTAAAATGTCTCTTCCCCACAGATTCATGGGGATTTTTTTCAACTACAAAAGGAGTAAAAACTCCTGTTTCACCTTCAAATATCCATCTCAAAGGCCTAGCACTAACTTCTGCTGCTATTGATCCTCCCACCCCAGACATGTAGGTGTCTGCCTTAATCTTTGGCCAGTGACTGGGCCAATTGGCACCTCTAATAACTGTACAATCTGCACCCATGTCTACCAATCCTTCAAATGGTATTCCATTTATATAAATAGTAAGCATAGTTTGGTCAGCTGTCACAGCTGCTGTCCAATATATTCCTGGATTTTGTTCACTGGAGTCAGAATCTGGGCAACTGTCACCAGGTTGCTTATTAGGGGCATGTAACAATAAGCCTGATGCTACTACTTTTCCTGATTGATAAATCACACGTTGTCTACCTGTGTTAGTGACTGGGATATTAGCTACACGTTCTCCAGTTTCCCACATCAGTGTATGGATGGACACTGTTTTGTAAACACTCTCAGAAGGTGAAATGGCCAAGCCTACTGTGACTGGAGGCAAAGGATCCATAGGCTGAACAGGAATAGATTTCACTTCTCCAGGGAATATCTCAGTAGTCTCTACTGCATACAATTTTATTTTTCCTAATTTCAATCTCTTTCTTCCATCTGATTGCCTTTTGGCTGATTGATCATGTCTTAAATTTCTCTGGATTTAACCTTGGCTGCCATCATGCCCCACTTGGGAGGCTGAAGCTGGGCCCCACCTGTCATTTCCCTGGGTCAATCTACATTCGGAGGCCCAGTGGAGAGCCTTGTGGCATTTTGGACATGGAGTTTTAGGTCTTCTCTCATCCTGTCTTCTCATTCTATCTCCATATCTACACTGAGCTCTTAGATGTCCAATTTTTCCACATTGGAAACATCTACGAATTTCTCTAGCAGTCCTTTGCCAGGAGGAACCCTGTCTTTCCATGTTCATCAAAGTCTGGGTGTAAAAAGCATTTGTTCCCACTGTAGCACATCGTCTTATGATCTCCTCTAAAGGAGCATCTTTGTCTAATCCCCATATAATTCTTTTGCAAATCTCATTGGCATTTTCCTTAGCCAGATGTCTGGTCATTATTTCTGTAGCTGCATTTTCTCCAATAGTTCTTTTGACAGCAGTTTGCAAACGTCCCACAAAATCCGCAAAAGGTTCATTGGGACCTTGCTCTATTTTAGTGAAAGCCTCTCCACGATCTTTCTGTCTGGGGAGGGAACCCCAAACTTTTATTGCAGCCTTAGCAATTTGCTCATACACTGTCATGGGATAATTAATCTGTTCTGAATTCTCTCCATACCGACCTTCACCAGCTAATTGCTCAAAAGTGAATTGTGTGTTAACTCCTATTTCCAAATTGCATCTGACTTGGATCTTACATAATTCATGAAACTCCACAAGCCACAACAGATTTTGCCCAGGTTCTAAACATGTCCTTGCTATGAATTTCCAATCATTTGGGGTTAGGACTTCATAAGACAAACCATTTAGTAACATTTTAACATAAGCTGATGTAGCCCCATAAAGGGTACAACCTTTTTTCAAATCTTTAATTTTATTCATATCTAAAGGTGCATATTTTTTCCTTTTTTTGACCTACAGAGTCAATCCCTTCAATCACAGTTTATGCATGTATAAAATCACTTATATCCTGTCCTTCTCTCTTAGCCTTAATCAATGCTTTTTCTAATCTTGTCATAGGCTGCTTCACAGGTGATTCTGTTTGTGTTTCTGGCTCTTCCCCTCCTCCTTCACCCCAGAAGGTGGAGTTGATCTAGGCCTGTCAATAATCTGCTCTCTAGGCAGGGTTGAAGCTTCTTCAAGAGAATCAGAGTCTTCACATCCTAATTCCTCATTTAAATCCCCTGGCCCTTTTTTTCCTCACACTTCCTCCTCTGTTCATTTTTAAAACTTTTCCTTCTACAACTTGCTCGATAGTTTAAGGCTCATTGAACTATGTTGTATATATAAAATACCTCTGCAGAAATTGAATGAGGCCTATTTTTTTGTGTGAAATTCTTTCATTTCAAGTCCCACTAGCTTCCAGTTATCTACATTTAGTTTTTCTTCCTCTAAGAACCAAAGGGACGTGTGTTTTAATGCACCCAAGAGTTTAACAATCTGTACCCAGGTTACAACTATCTTAATTATACTCTCTATAGCACCACTCTTGGGTGGGGCTGGAGCTGGGCTGGAGCTGAGTCGGCTGAGGTTGAGGGAATGTCTTTAGCTAACATCTGCCCCATTTCAGCTATAAGAGACTGCTGGTTTAGCCCTTAACAAGGTAAGTTCCTTATTTGTCTATTAGAACACTCACCTAATGGAGGACTTCAATGGAGGTAGGGTGTCTGTCCCTGTTTGGGCGCCAAAGTATGAAGTTTCCAGGCTAGCTCCTCTGAAGGGCTCAGAATAAGTCCTTGTCAGGACAAACAAAAGTCTTTGCCCCACATTGGGCGCCAAAATGTAATGTTCTGTTGTCTCTAGAAACTGCCAATTGCTCTCTGGGACCAGATCTGCTGTCTCAACTCAATCCCAGACTAGACTCTTCTTCCTCCAGAGAGCCGTCCCAACTCTGTCCTAGAGTAGGCTGACTCCAGCCTCAATGTTGTCTTCTTTTATCCTCCCAGAGAATGGGCGGGTGAGAACTCAGAGGCTTGTGGGAAAATTACTTCAACCAATGAACTTGCTCCTTTTAAAGGTTGTGTAAACTCCTTTTCATAAACTCCTCCTCAGAAGTTCAAAGGGGTAAACTCCCCTTAAAGGCAAGAACAAAAGGTGTGAACTAGAGAATTGTTAAGTACCGACTTAGTAAGAACCTAACATAATCCCAACTTTCATAGTCATTCATTATTATTGAAAAAAATCATAGTTTTGTTGTCAAAGTGATATCTCTACTTTTTAGCATGCTGTTCTGATGGTAAGAGAAACCAACTAAAAGATCAGCCTGAACTATTCTATTCACCTGATTTTTACTAGAGTTAAAAAAAAGAAGGAATTGTCCTTCATATAATGGATAATATATTTTTCATCCTGAGAGAAGTCTTAGAAGCCTCAGGTCTAAGACAGAATTTCATGTGGCCTCTGAAACATGATTTCCTATTTGGTTATATTTTATCATTTTCTGCTATGATTATTAAACATTTTTACTATTATTTATAGTTAAGAAAAAATAGAGTAGATTTTTCTCTTTTCCTTTGATGAACTGACTCCCTGGTGGTCCCCCCCTGTCATCTCCTCTGTGCCCTGATCCTCACAAAAGTAGGGAACATTTCTACCTTTTTAGGTAGTTTCTTCTGGTGGGCAAACCCAAGGGAGGAGAGAAAATCACAGAGATGAAAATTAACATCAAATAGAAGCAAAATTAGAGTGCATTTTAAAGTATCAGTAAATTGCAGTTGTGGAAAGGAATCATCCCTTTGCTGAATTTTTGTGGTTGCTTGGAATTGACTTCTTTCCCGCCTCCCTTTTTAGTATATACCATAGCTACATTATGTTTCAGGGCTTAAAATAACACAAATTGAGCACATACTTTTTTGGAATCTGTACAGTCTCTTCATACCTGCTCTTCCTAATTTTATTGCAAGCATACTAGGACAAAAAAATCTGTTTTAAAAATCTGTTTGCTCTGTGATGAAAATTGTAACTAGAAAACATACTGTAATAATGAGGATGAGCCTTTTCAATCCAATTGGCATTTTGTATATATCCTTACCTATAAGTTTGAGTATGGCAAGCTTTAATGTCTTTTTAAAAAGAATAAATATGTTAAAGATTGTGATATTTTAAAGGATTAGAGAGACATAGTTACTGAGAAATTTAATTATTCTATTAATAAGGCCAGCTGCTCATTAATAAAAGCATGGTCATTTGGCCTTTCTCTTTGACCAAAGGCAATCATGACAGCAAAATCACAGTTTATAATACTTCAAAACAGTAGTCTATCAAATCTAACTGGCTAATGGGATTGGAGATGCTATATTAAAATGAAAGTTCTAGTATCTCTTGGATACAGGAAGTATCTATCTCCAAACCAGATTACCCTTAGCTTTAGGATGCCATTTATGTGTTTTTCAACTGGGGGGGCTGAGAGTGAGTATTATCAGAGAAATTACCTCTACTCAGGCCCCTCCCACTTTCAAGTTATCTAGACAAAAGGATCTGTCTCCATCCAAATTTGAGAACATTATAGATTTCCCTACCCTAGATTAAATTCCTTACCAGGTTGGGTGGGGTCTAATAAAGATAGAGAATAGTCAATGGGATCTCATTATCAGTGATCACATTCAAGAAAAGCCAGGCTTTTAGAAGAAAGGGTGGGCTCTGAATCTACCCAAGACATTGGTTATTAATGATCATTTCTCACAAAATATTTCCACTGAAAGTTTGGATAGAGTCATTCAGGATGCCAGATCTATTATTATTTTTAGTAGATATGAAGAGAAGGGAACAGAAAATTTAACATTTGGACAAATTGTTGAGTAGGGAGGGCCATACCTTTTGTTTAAGCACTTCTGTATTTATATAATAAAGTAGAAATTGAAGGTACACACAAACATGAGGCAATAAGTATAATAATAATAATAGTTAACATGTATTTATATAATGCTTTAAGATTTGCAAAACATCAATGTGGGATGTTATAAAATCTTTGGAATTTTTAAAATAAAAGCTTCTTGTATATATGAAGGGTTTCTTTGGTGTGTGTGTGTGTGTCTGGGAGAGAGAGAGAGAGAGAGAGAGAGAGAGAGAGAGAGAGAGAGAGAGAGAGAGAGAGAGAGAGAGAGAGAGAGAGAGAGAGAGAGAGAGAGAGAGAGAGAGAGAGAGAGAGAGAGAGAGAGAGAGAGAGAAATGGATGGTAACATGGCTGTGCCCAAACCCAAATCATCTTGTCAGTTTCTTTTATTGGATGAACATGGAAAGAGATGAATAATAGCTGAGATTAGAATTAGTCTGGGGAAAATTAGGGGAGGATATGAACATTTAACAGAGAAAGGAGAGAGGAACCTACAGACAAAATGATTATCAGTCTGGAGGCAATTTGCTTGCTTCCTGCCCTCATCACTTTTCCTGTGATAAGATTTTAATAGCCAAGTTGGGCTTTTGGCACATGAGTAGGCTTATATGACAATGAGAAGTGAGAAATATAACCAGAACAGAATGATTGATTAATCAATCAGTTAACATTTATTAAGGCAGTGCCTGCCCCCAAGAAGCTCCCAGTCTCATGGAGGAGAATAGATAAATACAAATAATTAATAGAAAGCAGTAGAATGTATCAAGAGGGATTCGGAAAAAAGCACTTTAATTGGGACTTAAAGGAAGCCAAGGAAGGCAGGGGACAGAATTGAGAGAAAAGGAAGAGGGTTTCAGATATGGGCAACAGCTAAAGAAAGTTCCTAGAGTAGTCAGCTGTAGAATGAACAGTGATGGGAGGAATATATCTTATTTACTGGTAGAGCTGAGGAAAGACAGAAAACAAATTGGGGCAACCAAGATTCTATGGTGACCTTAATGGATTGGATGCAACTTCTGGGAGGTTTGACCATGAATGAAGTCATTACAATGACTACTATAGCTTCTAGCTTAAGGACCAGGTTTTTATATTTCTAGGGGCTCTCTAGTACCTGATGGGATTGCCTTCAGGCTCTCTATTTCTATCACTGGTACAAGCTCTCACTGATTATGTTTCTTCAATTTGTGGGGATCCAAGCACTCCAATTCCATATCAAATGGATTATCTTTTATAAAGGAATATTAACTTTAAAGTTATAATTAGAGTGAACCTAAAAGTACTTGTCTAGCACCTTTGTTTTGCTTTTACCTTACTTTGGTATCTGATAAAAGATATGGCATACCCCTTAGTTGTTAAATGGCTTTTAATGGATCTGTCTGACATAATTTTTATTAAGATTGCTTAAATGTGCTCACCTGTTTTCCTTTGAGTTCAAAATTTTCCCAGTATTTTCATTTTTTGATAGTTTTCTATCTGAGCTTTACTGGCTAAACGTGTAATTAAGAACCATGTTCTTTCTGTCTGCTCAGTCACAATGATTATTCCTTCAACCCATCACTAGAGAGAGCTCTGGATCAACTGCCAAGCTCCCTCTGACTAAGAAAGCTAACTACCTTTCTCTTTGCTTTTACCTCTTTTGGGACTTCTGCAATAATTTTGCTAATCTAATAGTTTAGAATGTATAGATTTATTCAATAAGATGATGGACTCAACTATTATTCACTAGAAAACTCCACCCTTTTCTAATCTACTATTTTTAAATTAAAATAAAAATATGAAAAGGAATTAAATCCAACTGGGAGCCAGTCTCTCCCAAAGCAGGAAGTTCCAAGCCCTCTTTAGTCTATGGAATCTAGAAGCTCAAAGAAATAAAATTGAGATACTCAAATTTTCTTTCTTTTGAAGGCAATACAAAACTCATAGAATTTGGTTCCTCCTCCAGCCAATCTCAACGAGATTATAATACAATTACAGACAAACCTTCTGAAAGGTTAATATCTACTTGGTATGAGCTTGAAATGTAGAGTCTTTGCTCTCCTTGAAGGCTATTTAGGTCCTAATTGGTTATTGTTCTGTTTCAATTCTTTCTTTCTCGTGACTGTATACATCCACAGCTGGACTTGAGCCCTGAGCCCCGAGCCTGCTCATGACCAGGGGATGCAGCTGCGATATTGCAGTTTTATAATCCTTGGGAATTAGCCCATGTAATCTGTCATGTTCTGATGGTGGGTTCCATCTTCAATCAGATATTAGAAGCAATATTTTTGCTACATTGACCATGAATGTGAATTATGTAAGGTCTTTGTCTCTGATAGGTAAATTTTCGCCTTCTGTTGCCTGGAATTATGCTATCACCAATACTTCCCAATTATTTCCAAATCTGCCCTCCAGCTTTTCTCCTTCTTCTCCAGTTTCTGGGATCCAAGACTCTGATAGATCAGATTTTACTTTATTTAGCTTGGAATCAGGCCACTACTTCACTTTCCAGCATCATCAGATCATGATGACACTAGTGTAGCTTCTGCTAACTACTTCCCTTTCCAACTCTTCCTCAACTATTATCTTCCCCTTTTAGAATGTAACCTCCTTGAGGACAGGGACCATCTTGTGTCTACATTTGTATCTTTAGCACTTAGGCCTGGTGCATAGTAAGTGCATAATAAATGCTTTTAAAAATTCATTAATTGCCAATTTATGTTTCACAAGCACATGTTAGAATAGTCTCTTAATTAGTATCCATGTCTACAACCATTCCCTTCTATAATCCATCCTTCAAATAGAAAAGTGGTTTTTTTTTTAAAGATATAGATCTGAATATATCACTCTCCTGCTGAAAAACAAAAACAAAAACAAAAGAACACATCAATAATTCCCCATTGTCTACAATAAAATGCAAACCTTTCAGTCTGACATATAAGGCTTGCCACAATCTGGATCTAACCTATATTTTCAGTCTCATTTCATATAACTTCCCTTCTTGTACACCATGTTTCAGTCAAAAAATTGTTCTTTCAACTCCATCTCTCCTTTTTTCTGACTCCATATGTCTGAACAAACCATTTCCCATGTTGAGAATGTACTTCTTAAAAATCTCTTTTAGAAGATTCAACTCACATGCTCTCTCCTCAGTGTATCCTTCTCCTGTTTTGTTTTTCCTTTTTCAAAGTCCTATGTCTTTTTCTATGAATCTACTCTCTACCTATCTCTATATATCTATCTACTATCTATGGAGCTATTTCTCTCTGTCTCTGTCTCTCTGTCTCTGTCTCTCTCTCTCTGTCTCTGTCTCTCTCTCTCTCTCTCTCTCTCTCTCTCTCTCTCTCTCTCTCTCTCTCTCTCTCTCTCTCTTTCTCTTCCCCCCCTCTGTTTCCTTCTGTCTCTCTGTCTTTCTCTGTCTCTGTATCTTTCTCTGTTTCTCTGTCTCTCTGTCTCTCTCTCCCCCTCTCTCTGTCTGTCTCTCTGTTTTTCTGTCTCTCTCTGTCTCTGTCTCTCTCTCTCCCCCTCTCTCTGTCTGTCTCTCTGTTTTTCTCTGTCTCTCTGTCTCTCTCTCTCTTTCTCTTCCCCCCCTCTGTTTCCTTTTCTGTCTCTCTGTCTTTCTCTGTCTCTGTATCTTTCTCTGTTTCTCTGTCTCTGTCTCTCTGTCTTTCTCTCCCCCTCTCTCTGTCTGTCTCTCTGTTTTTCTCTGTCTCTGTCTCTCTCTGTCTCTCTCTTTCTCTGTGTCTCTCTCCCCCTCTTTCTGTCTCTGTCCCTGTCTCTGTCTCTCTATAAGTGTTCTTGTGGTAGAGGCTTGATTAATGTTTGTTGTTTGATTGATTTTATTGTACCTGATATTGGTGAAAACAAACATTTTTCTTATTGTAAAACTTAAATAGTTCATGCCCCATACCTTACAACAGAATATGTGATTTCAGTGGCAGAAACTCTATGCTTTATCACCTGAGAGATCTTAGAAAGTTGTTTGGGTCATATAGAGGTGAAGTGTTTTTTGCAAGGTTATCCAGCTAGTAAGCACCAGAGGTAGAATCTGAACCCAGGTCTTCAAGCCTAGCTCTCTGTCTGCTCTCTCCACATTGCTTTTATATCTTAATATGTATAAAAAAACCTTAACAAACTACAAGATGTTTGCCTGTTAGATAGAATATTGATCTAAAGATTTGGCAAATCTATAGATTTGGCAAACCAGTAATGATGTATCATATACTTATATGTCAATATTCTTTACTAACCAAAGATGATGACTGTAGCTGCTGTATGTTTTTTGCTATACATACTGTGAGAGAAGAAGCAAAATTTACATTTTGACTGAATGCAAAAAGAGCAATATTTTGTTTCAGTGAACAGACTTTCCTGAAGCCCTATTGTCACTTTCATACTCTGGTAGCAGCACTTTAGTTGCAAGGAATTCTTGTCACATCGAGCACACACCACCCAATGGAACAGAAGTGCAAAGTGGGGTTTTCTGTTTCACTAAATAGCCACCATTTGACATCTGGCGGAAATAGCAATGAAGCACCCTTTATTCTCTCCAGTTTACATCCATGAGATTCTAAAGTTGAAAAACTGCCCTGGTTGGGAAGGAAGTACATGAAAGAAACATTACTATTAGTCCTCCTTAGTTGTGAATGTCTGGAAATTTCACATCTAAAGTCTGTAGTTATTATAGGGTTTGGTGTGTGGGTGGCTGAAAATATGGTACTTGGCCTTTTGGTGCCAAACTTTCAGGCAGCATCAGCTGTCTTTATACAAAAGATGTGGCAGAATGTGTTGCCTTACTTTTAATATTCAGAATTGTTTGCCTTGCCAATAGGATGGAGTGTATGTGGATGATACTTTGAATCATATATATTCAGCTTTTCTCATGGAATCTTCATTGTTGAAAATTCATTTGGGAACAAGATAAAAGCTTGTGGGTGGGTGGAAGAGATCACTTACTAAAAGTTTACAAATGAGAGACTGCTACCCTGGGAACCATTTTCTTCTCCCTACCTCAACCCACATTTTGGTTGAAATAATAGTCTTTCCTTCTCCTGGTTTAAATAATCTCTTTGAGAATCTCTCATCTAACATCTTCCTCATTGGGAAATGTTACTGGACAAAGAAGTTTTAATATCAATTCTTTACACAATACAAGGTTATCTATTAGTTGACATTTCCTTTGTAGCCTGTTTTTGTTTTTGCCTTTTTTTGTATCCCTAGTGCTTAGTATGGTGTCTGGCACATAATAAGAATTTAATAAATGACCATTGACTCCCTGATTGACACTGTAAGTGATTAAAGCTTAACAAAAGGATTAGTTTATGAACTAATTAGCTTAGAAACCTCCTACTTTTGGCTAGCAGTCCCTGGAAACATTGAAGTCAAAAGGCAATGACCCTGAACTGAGAACGAGGGTGGCTGATTTCTCTCTTTGACTTCATTATTTGATTCCTTTTCTTTTTTTCTTTTTTTTTTACTCTCTCTCCCTCCCTCCCTTCCTTCCTTCTTCCCTCCCTTTCTCCCTTCCTTCCTCTCTCCCTTCCTTTCTTCCTTCCTCCTTTCCTTTTTTCTTCCTTTCTTTCTTTGTTTTCTTCCTTCCTTCCTTCCTTGTTTCCTTCTTCCCCGATTTCTCTTCTTTCTCCACTGATAGTTTTGACCATTTCTCTTATGATCTCTTCTTATTTTTTCCCTTTTATTTTTATTCTCTCCTCTATTTCTCTTTCTCTTAGTTTCATCTGTCTATTGAATGGGAGAAATACTATCAGTTTCCCAGTCTTCTCTCCAGGAAATTGTGAGAACTAATGAAATGCCAAAAATGTAAAATGCCCAAAAGATATACTTTTGTGTTCATTTTCTACATTTAAAAGTGTAAAAATATAAGAAGTTTTTTATATTAAGGCAAGGAGCTGATTGAATCCTAGATATGATTAAGGAACATAGTTCTTCATTTTTCCATTGCTAGTGGTTCTGAATAGTGGTTCCTATGTAGAGAACATGGAATAGTGACATCCTCATCAGGTTTTTTTTTGAAAAGGTGCTTTTGAAAGGAAAAGAAAAGTTTAGCTTGAGAATTGATGAGGTCCTGTTGGCACATTAGTTGGATTGACTTAATATGAATGTCAAAAAGGCTACCTGGGGTGGTATAATTGCAGGAATGGTCCAGGAAAGCAATTTTCAACTTTTTTTTTCATTCTGGATATCTGGCAGCATCCTTCAGTAAGGCTCATCAGCATTTAGCACAATGTGTGGCACACAGTAATAGCTTAATAAATGCTTATTTATTAATTGACTAGCCCACATATATGGGGTAACTTGGGCTGACATTGAAAGATTCCCACTATAGTTCAGAGTTCAAAGTCTTAAGAGCTCTTTCTAATTCAGTATAGCAGAAGGACAATCATGGTTAGATCAAGGGTAGAAAGAACATATAGGAGGAGACAGAGAAGGAAGCAGAACCAGTACTATAAGAAATCACCTCAAAGAACACTTGGTGAGAAAGGAGAACACTAGATTCTATCTTTCATATTGACCCTAATTTTCTATGTGATATTAGACAAATCATTTGCCTCTTTTCCTCTTAGTTTCATTTGTCAAATGGGAATGTTAATTACTAATTTGTATAGTTCACAAGACTGTTGTGAGGGAAAATAAAAAATAAAATAATTTCAAATAAGAAAATGTAAGGTATTTGTTCATCTATCTATCTAATATAAATATATATTGATGCAATACATCCAGATTATCTGTAAGGGAATGACAGTATACTTGGTAGCTGTGCATAACGAGAAAGAAAAGAGTCATATGACCTGGTTATGGAATCAGGTCAGCTAATGATTTCAATATTATATATTTTTATGTCTTTCACACTCAGTTTTCTTTACTTCTAGTTCTCTGTTTACAAGTGCCCTGAATGAGCAGTAAAATGTAATTCACTTTGTGTTTTTCACTGGTTTCACATTCATATAACACTCTAAAGTTTACAAAATCTTTTTTCACAGCACATTGTGAGGCATTATTATTAATAGCATTATTTCCCCCATTTTACAGGCCAAAAAAAATCAAGGCTCAAAGATGGTCAGAGCCGGGATTCAAAACCAGTTCTCCTCACTCCAAGTATAGGTTTTCATCTCTTCTTACACTATAAATGTAGGAATTACCTTTATTTATTTCTATCATAATTGTGGGATGACATTGTGATTACTCCATTGTTTTCAAAGTTAAAAGACTATAATTGCCTTAAAAGGATGGGAAAATGGATGGTTTTTACTTATTTTTCTTTTAGAAGTTGCCAGTGATGTCAGTGAAATCTCCATTGGAGCATTTGAAGCATCACAGAATTTTAAGGTTAGAAGTGACTTGGTAGCCATTAAGTTCTTTTCTACCTATGTCTAAGTAATTCTTATTATAACATACTATGCTTGTACACATGTATATGTATATATAAAATAAATATAACTATATATAATGTGCTATAATGTTAAAGTCATTATGTAGACTCTGCTTGAAGATCACTATTGAAAGGAAACTCACTAATTTCCAAGGCAACACATTTCACTTTTGAATAGTTCATTGTTAGGAAGCTTTTCTTGATATCAACTAAGATTACTTCATTATTTATTTATTTATTACATTGTTTTTTTTTGCCCATTATTCCTAGTTTTGCATTTTGTGGTCAAAAGTAATTTAATCCCTCTTCAAAATGGGAGACTTTCAAATACTTAAAAACAGATATTTTGCTTCCTATAAGTCCAGGGTACTCACTTGGGAGCAGAATTAAGTAAGTAATTTGGAGACCCTTATTCCACTTATGATAAGGTGAAAGCTTGCCTTTTTGAGACCAGGGATCTAGAGGTGGAATCCAAGTTTCTGATGGGATGGATATGGCCAGAGAATAGGGTCCTGGGGATTATATATCCAGGAAGCATCTGGGAGGTCTGTGATCTGCCAAGATAAGATAAAAACTCATCTGTCAGAAACAGTAGACTCAGGAATGGAGTCCAGATTTCCAGAGGAGTAGAGATAGTCAGAAAATCAATTCCACATTTATTCAATTGTACTATCATCTAGACAAGTGTTCCCAGTATTTTTTGGTCAGTAAAATTAAAAAAAAATCCCCTGTTATGTATATGTTTTATTTATAAATTCTGGAACATGTACTACTAGACTAATAATCATATGTAACATTTATACAAATATAAAAAATAAAGAAGAGGAGATAAAGATGAAATGATATTTAATTAGCCAATAGGGGATCATTGCAGTTATTGGTAGGAAAGTCATGAACAGACTTGACCTTTAGGAAAATCACTTTGGCAGGTCTGTGGGGATAGATAGGATGAAGTGAGCAAAGACTTGAGGCAGAGAATCCAATTAGGAGACTCTTGCAACAGTTCAGGTGAAAGGTAATTAGGAATTGAAATGAATTGGTGACTGTGAGAGTGGGGAGAAGGGGATGGATGATGAAAAAAAAAATTTGGATTTTATTGGATATGGATGGGTGTCAGGGTGGAGAAGAAAAGAAAGGAATTAGAGTATAACAAATCCATGGTTATCATCTTCTGTGACTCAACCTAAGCAGAAAAATTTAAAAGAGGAGAATATTGGGGAGGGGGAGAGATGAATAACATAATCACAACCCATCCATGTTAGTTCATTCTGTGTTATTCTTTCTTACAACTTCTCCTCCTCCCCAATCCAAACTAAAACCAAACTAGAAAACCCCAAAGTAGAACAACTATGTGGTGTAGTGAATAGAGAGTTGAGTCTGGAGTCAGGAAGATTTGAGTTCAAATTTAGCCTCAGACAACTTTCTAATTGTGAGACTATAGACAAATCATGATTTGCCTCAAGTGTGAAAATGGAATAATAATATCACCTACCCCCCAGGTTAACTATGAGGATCAAATGGCATAATAATGGTAAAACATAATGACTGGCACATAGTGATGTAAATGTTAGCTATTACACATAGTTTTGCATGTGTCTGAGGTTTACTCACTAATCAATGCTCCAGAGTGAAGAAATAGCCACTAAAGAGTACCTACTTTAGTAGTCCTGAGGTAATGGGTGGGCAAGGTACTGGGGCTTAGAGAATTACAGGGAATTTTTTCTACTATGGCAATTTTTGGTTTGTGAACTAGAATAGATTATAACTTCCCTGAGAATCCCAACTCTTCCAGAACATTTGAAAGGAAAGGTGGGAGGGGACAGAGTGAAAAACTGCTTAAGGAATCAGGGTATGTAATTATGTTAGAGACTATCTTGTGATTGACTATGGGATGAATATGATCCATCTTCTCGGCTTCCCATTGGTTGGTTGATCACACACTTCTTGGTGTTAAGCCACATTTAAGGGTTATTTCTCTGCTTGGTTCCCACTTTGGAAAGCACTGGTTAATGAATATTTCTCTAGCTTTTTACAGGAATACAATGGGATTCTTTATCAAACACTTTACTAATATCGGGTGAAATATATCCATAGCATTCTCCTGATCTAGTAGTTTGATAACACTGTGAAAAAGGAAAAACAAAATTACTCTGTCATGATCTCTTCTTGTGGACTCTGTTCTGCTTTTTTTTGAGATCAATACTAGATATGCAAATATGTATTTATATATGTACACTTATATACACAATATATTTTTAATATATTCATACACACATATGTACAGTACACACACACACACATAAAACGTGTGTGTGCATGCATGCATTGTTGGTGTTGTTTAATTATGTCCAACTCTTTGTGACTCCATTTAGGGTTTTCTTGGCAAAGGCTTCCCAACAGCCTGATCTAATGATTAATTGGCCTTGACCAGTTCCATTTCTGATGTATGTTAGATTTCTTTTTCTTTGTGGCCCTCACTACCAAGGGCTCACCTTAGTAATGCTGAACTCAGTGTGGATACCCAGTTAGCTTTTGTTCCTTTCATTCAGAATTCCCTGACTCGAGTCTTTCATCTATAGCTTCTCCAATAGTTGGAATTACAGGTATGCTTAATTGTCTCTTTAACACTACATTTGGAATACATTTGAAGCCCTAATCCAGCTTTGTGATGCCCCTTCTGTTTTCCATGATTTTTCAAATGTTGACAGTAGCTCAGTCATCACATCTGTTGGGACAGAACAATGTGGATAATCTGACTTCATCATGGCTAGATGTTCTTATTCTCACCTTATCTTGTTTATCAACTTCCTATTAACTTTGTTCTCTGCTTTCCTGTCCATAGGCCATCTTCTGTTGCATAACAAATAGAAATAAAATGAAAATTGAGTAACTCTGCCTTTTTTCTGTAGTAAGTTGTGATCACCCATCCTATGCACTCTGAGCATCAGGAGCCCTACTACAACTTACTGCCTCAGATCCTTCTGAACTTCAGTACTCCTGATATTATTCATAAAGAGCTACACTATATCTTTGTATTCATCCTTGGTTATCTATTCTTCCTCCATCTTAATAAATAGAATCTAAATTGGTAGGAGAATTTGTGCATTTATTTAGTCTTTTCATACAACTCCCATCCCATCCCATGTCCCACTGGAATTGTATTCTTTTGTGTCTTCAGACCCTTTGTTCTTGAGAGTTTCCCATTCCACTTGGGTTAACTTCTCTTGTCGAATTTTAGACTTTTCTATCTTACATATACTTATGAGTCAATCTAGGGTGCATGTCAGACAGGGTCTCACTTTCCATTCCTTTTGGAAAAGTGTTTATCTTCCCACAAGGTCCCCATCATTCCAACTCTAATGCCAGTAACCAAATTGAATATAGAATTTTCCCTTGTTGTTTACTGGGCATTATGAAGAATGGCATTAAGTCAAGTCAAGAAATGATTAACTATTCTGCTTTTGGCAGAGAAAGGTCAAGCAGAAAGATGTCTGGGAAACTGAAACCCCAAAGATTAATATATTAGGTTTTTGTCCAAATTTTTCATCCCCCCTCCCAGTTTATGCATTTAAGGCAGGAAGAGAAGTTTTGGATCCTCTCATTCTGTCCTCTCATTTAATTGAGAAAACTGAGGCCTGGAGTGATTAAGTGACTTAGTCACACAAATAGTAAGTAGTATTCTGAATCCAGGTTCTTTGACTCAAAACCTAGTATTTTTAAAAACTATATTCTGTTGCTTTTTCTTTTTTCATTCCACAATGCAGTTTGTTCCTTACCTAGTTTCTCTTTTTGTCTGTATTATCTATAGAATATTTTGATGAAAAAATTGTTTCTCCCTCCATTGACCTTAACCCATTTTCCTTAAGTGAATATATCTTCTTAATATACGGTATCACCAATCCTACTCCAATTTTTACTTATCCTATTTCTTGATAAGGGTATGTTCATCCTGTCATATTTTAATAAAGATGTTTTCTATTTTTATTCTTTATTATAAGGATGTCTATCTGGGAGGGCTGAAAGATACACTGGGAAATGAAAGTGATGCAAAAACAAAATTTATCAGCAAAATGTTAAAATGTTCTCAGCAAGTACAAGTCACCTGTGATTTAAAAAAAAGAAGAAATAGGGAAAAGATTCCTATAAAATCACTTTAATATATTTGGAATAAAATTTTCTTCCTTGTATTATGACTTTAATTGCCTTTTGCCTAAATTCTGGGCATTTGGGTGTTAGTACTGAGGCTCTTTTTCTTAGATACTGTCTCTTAGAAACTTCTGAGTGTCTTCTTTCTCCATGGTATATCTAGCTTTATAGGGTATACATAGGCAGTTTTCTTCTTCTTCAATCCATTTTTAATTTAAAACTCTTTTACTTTGCTTTACAAGGCACTAGATGAATACTTTTGTTAGATTTACTCTATCTTTGGCTAGGAGCCTGTCATATTATATTTTAAACTGGGGTCCAGAAATCCAAATCTTATTCCTGGATAATATTTTAGTTAACTGTTTTCTTCCTAAATCAGTTTCTCTCTTTTGTGTCCCTTGTCTCTGGTAGGCAGCAGTGATAGAAAAAACCTCCTATACCCCAATGATCTGATTGTCCTCCATGCCTATAATTCTTGCCCTCTTCATCTCTGCCAACCAGCTCCCATAATTTGTTTCAAGTCTCAGGTAAAGTCCCAGTCCTTCTTTCCTATGCCTTCTTTCAGAGATTCTTTTCAGTTCATTCTTTATTTATCTTGTTTGTACTTAGTTGTTTACACATTTTCTTCTCCATTGGACTGTGAGCTTCTTGAGAACAGTGACTGTTTTCTTTTCTTTGAATTCCCAGCATTTAGCACAGTATCTGGCAGCTAATAGATGCCAATCAATAATTTATCAAGTTTATTAACTTGGTTCTTCAGTTTATTGCCCAAGTTTTGTAAACTTCTACTGCTCTACATTCCTTTCAAGAGTATTATTTGTACCCATATGAATCTCTTTGAACATAGCTAACAGATACTTGTTTGCCAAAACAAATATTGCACATTCAGGGCAAGTCACTACAAACTTTTCTCAACTCAGCCTTTATATTTCAAACTATTGTCACTATTCAATAATGTACTTTTTTAATTCACAAGAGGACATTAAAAGAATCTTCTTTGCACTTCTCCTTAAAAACAAGTAGACAAAATGGTAAAGGTGATTTGCATCTGCTGAAAATATTTAACCATTTTATTGCTATCTTTTATTTTTGCATCATCTTCATTTCTCAATATATCCAACTCCCAGAGAACCATTCTTATATTGTTGTTTAGTCATTTTCCACTCTTCATTGACATCATTTGAGTTTTTCCTGGCAGAGATTACTGGAGTGGTTTGTCATTTCCTTCTTCAGCTCATTTAAAAAAGTGGAGACAAACAGTATTAATTGATTTGCCTAGGTTCACATTGCTTGTGTCTAAAACCAAATTTGAACTTAAAGATGAATCTTCCTCTCTCCTGGCCTGATAATCTATCCACCACACCAGCTCAATGACCTATCTTTACATTATAAGAATATTATAAAAATGGAGGAAAACAATTCGATAAAACCAACATATTGGAAAGATCAGACATCATATATGGAATTGCATGCTTAAAGTCCTTAAGCTTTGCAAAGAGGATGACATAAATGCATTCTCATAATTGTAAAAGGCTTAGTACAATGTCTGGCCCCCAAGAGGCACTTAAATACTTATCCGTATTTCTTTCCCCTATCCCCCTTCTTTGGGACGGAATTTGGTCAATTTAATTTTGTAATATCCAGGTTTCATTACTGCTTTTTTCACTCATTATGTTGCAGTCATTATGTGTGTTATTCTCTTTGTCCTGCTTATTTCATCTTCCCTCAATTCATATAAATTTTCCAGTGCTTCTCTGTCTCTATACTTCTCCTTGAAGTGCTGGAGATAGGATGCAGGACCTTTTGTTCTTCCTATTGGCAATATCTTTAAACAGTCTGGCAATGAAAACTAGTCTATAGCTACACAGTGGGGGGAAAAAAAGCCAAAGAGGGTAAGAAAAGAGCCAAAGAGAGAATATTTTTCTTGAAGAAAACATCCTGTGCACTTTAAAATTTAGAAAAGGACCATTTTCCCCCCCAGAAAAAAACTGTTCTTTATTTCTCTCTGTAGCAAAGCATATTGCTGCTTAACCAGAGCTTTCATAAACTTCAAGTGGGCCATTTAAACAGCTTTACCGCTGGTTAATGTCCTGAATTGTGCTCACTCTTTCTACAATACCTAGCTAGTGTTTTGTTTTTATTAGAAATTCACCTATCCTTGTCTACTGAGGAGGAAAAAAAAAAGAAATTACACTACAGAGCCCTGCTGTGAGCCCATAAAATGGCAGAGTTTCCTAAAGAAGACTGGCCTGAAACGGAAACCTCTGGCTGCCTGTGCTGTAATGAAATGCATGACTACAGGAGATAATAATAATTGCAGCAATAGCTCGTTACAGCTCCCAGATGATTTGGTGCTGTCAGGAGAGCACTGTCCTCTGACATCCCAAGAGGCGAGCAGCATCACTGACTGCAGGCCCTGATTGGTGCAGTGAAATATTGCTGGCAAAAATTAAAAGGTCCCAGTGTCAAAATAATTCATGATATGCATATCTTCCATTCTGATGAAACGGCTGATATCCGGATTAGCAAGATAATAAAACTGATCAGGCTACAGTTAAACAATTTAAGTTGGAGAGCTGTTCATTTTGTAGGTGTCACTTGTCAGATCAAGGGGTCAGAGCAGAATGAAAGTCTCTCCCCGGTAACCTTCTGATGGTGAGGATGGGGAATGTTCTTCATGATTTGTCCAAAGTTTTCATCACTGTGCTGCCTCCTAGCATTACCACAGCAGGCTGTATTCTGACATTCAAATCCTGGGAATGACAGGTTATTAGGAGAAGAGAACTGGCTGCACATACATTAAGCACCATATCTCTGACCTGTAATTTGAACTGATAGTGATATTGTAATTGAGTGAGTTTTAAAAAAAAAAGGCAGAGGAGGGGACATGGAGATTCTTTATTAAAACCTGGGGAAGAAAAAAGGACCGGTTCCCCCCCCGCCCCAGGCGATTTGTGTGTTCATAAAATAAGCTTTTCGGTGATGATTTATTTTCCATTTCTAAAAGGCTGAACAGTGTGCATGGTGTTTATTTGGGATAACAGTTATTTAGCTGAGATAACAAAGCCTTCCCTCAGCCTTCTCTCCACATGCTGAGCATGCACAGATCAAAAGAGATTTGTCCCATAAAGGGAATCCATGGTTCTAAATAAAGGAGCTTAAAAATATAACAACAACATTGCTAATAAAATAGATCAGCAGACCAGTCCAAGGCCAGTTCTATGACTGGTAGTGTTGGGTTCCCATCCTACTCTTTTCCATGATAGATAGTCACCTGTGCCTAGTGGAGGAGGATGGTGATGGGGGAGCCCTCTATAATTGAAGTCATGAACTTCATTGTGGACCAGTATCATATACCTTCAGGACTAACTAATGGGTCTTCAAGGTCTTTTTTAAATTATAAGCTAGTCTGTGGGAGCATGGCAGGGTGAGGGAAGTAGGGCAAAGAGCACTAGAAATTTGAATTCATTCTTAAGACTAATATATTTTCTCTTCCCCCCACTAAAATATATAAAGGAGTTTCCATTTTCTGGTTTCTCTGAAGAAATTCAGTATATGTTCCTTTGTAGAGGATCCATAGCTTTTGTAAGTGATTCAGCCTGGGGGACAAATTATCAGGTGTTTAGAAAAGTAAAATCTGTTGGAAGAAAAGAACTTTAAAGTCAATGGCCTTGGATTCTAGCCTTTTTCTATTATTAAGTTATTGTGGAATCACTAATCAAAGATTTGTAGATTTAGAATTGCAAGTAACTTGGGAAGCCATGGAAGCCCCCTAATTTAACACATGAGGAGACAGAATCACAAGATGATAAGTGATTTGCCTAGGGTCACACAGATGGTCTTCCTGACTGTCCAGTAATCTAGCTTTCAAATAAGGACAAGACTAGCTAACTGTACCTCAAAGAGTTGTTGAGAGAATCAAGTGAAATAACATGAAAGGGATCACTGACTAAAAAGTATTAATCACAATACAAGAAATTATTTTTATCTTCTAAAATGCTTCTCAAAGTTTATTTTAATCAATTTACTTCCTTTGAATCATTTCTTTTGCAAAGAATATATAGAGTGAAATGTGGTAGTTCTGGGAAGTTAAGCTATACCTAGAAAAATCACTTAAAATTTCTATTTAGTTGAATCATTAGAATTTTTCTTTCATTTCATTTTTTTATCTTAATTCCTAAATCAAACTGTACAAACAGAAATTTACTAACACTTTTCTGTGTTATTGCTTGCTACATTTTATAACTAGTGAAGCCAAAATAGAAAGCATGAAGATTATTTAAAATGAATTGAAGATGAAAGTAGGAAAAGACAGAGAGTTATTCCAACTTGAGTCTTCAGTTACAAATTGTATAACTCAAGTCTAGAGATTCTGGTAAGGCTAAATTCAATCTTGGAGGCTTTTTTGGAAAATCTCCTTAACTAATTTTGCTCTGTGAATGTCATAAGAACATAGGATCATAAACTATAAGCTGGCAGGAATATTGCATGTTATCTAGATCAATTCCCTTACTTTAAAGATGAGAAAATTTTGATCTAGAGATGTTGAAGAAATGAAGGTAGCACAGATTATAATTGACAAAGTCAGGATTTGAATGCAGGTGCCCTGACTATAAATCTAGTATCTTTCTATCAGGGTTCAAATAAGGTCTCAAACACTTTAGTTGTATGAGCAATCTCTGATTCCTCATCTAGAAAATAGATAATAATGGCACCTACTTCTCAAGATTGTTATGAGGATCAAATGTACTGATACTTGTATAACATTTGGCTCGGTGCCTGGCATATAGTCATATACTTTATTCATTTGTTCCCTCAAACCTAGGTAAAAGGATATTGTTTAGCTCAGGGTTATAAATATTAACTATTATATTATTGTTTATATTTTGTGTCTAGGATCTTCAGCTTCCATCCAAGCATTCATGTTAATAAGATATCAAATGTAGGAGAGACTTTATTTAATTTGACAAGAAACACAAAAGGCTTAAACTGAACCCATAACAATTAAGAAACTTTCCTTTCCCTTCCTAGTGGGCCTTTCTCTTCTCTAGTGGCCTACATAATTCTGTAGACATTACCCTATCTTGGAGAGACAAAGGGTAAACATGGAGAATGCTATGGAGACAGTATCATACAATGGAAAAATGTTAAACTTGGAGTCACAAGACCTGAATTCTAATTCTGGCTCTGCTACTTACTGTCCAGGTGACTTTAAGGCAGTGTTTTAATTTTTCTGGGCCTCAGTTTACTCATTTGCAATATGTGGGAGTTGGATGAAGTCTTTACAACTCTAGATTTAAAGTCTTTGCTATTAGGTTGTCTCTAAAATCACTTTCATTTCTAAGCTTCATGATATAGAGGAGTACAAATTGGAAATCTAAGTGTTGAGGGAACACAGAAGAAAGAATAATTCGTTTGAGAATGGGGTTAATTAGAAAATGCTTCTTGAAAAACATATATACATATGTCATACACACACATATACATACACAGATATATATGGGGGTAGAAAGGAACTAAGAGCAAGAAATTCTATGGGAAAACATTTTGAGTCAAATATGCTTATGGTTAACCCATAAACACAAATTTGCATGAAAATCTTTCCAAAGGAAAATATTATTTATTATTATAGTACAATTAAATTGAGGAGAAGGGGTGGGCTGGAGGCACTTGATAGGAGGTTAAAGAAGATTCCACACAGTTAATGTTTTGAGGTTATTTGCTAGGATAGTTTGAGTCAAATGTTTATATGATATAGAGTTCAAGTTCCCTTAAAGTAATTCATCCTCAATGAAATGCAAAGTAATCATAGTTACTCAACAATTCTATCCTGAGGATAATTTTCACATACTTAGAACTTTGCACAACCAAGAGTCCAACAATTACAAATTTTGGTTTATCTAGTAATTTCCACAGTATAATTATATAATCCTGTTGACACAAATATGGTTTGGAGGAACAATTGATAAGAATGAGATGGCCTGATAAAAATTATATTGGTGAATAAAATATTTTGTGGGTCAATAGATTTTTTTGAATCTTTGAAACTTTGAAAATTATGTAATAATTTACTATTTTCATTGGTAAGACAAGAGATTTGGGCTCTATTTCTTCTAACATCTTGCTATAAGGATATAGACTCATCTGAAGTATCAGTGGAAATATATTAATGTAACCCCCTTTAAAGTGCCACCAAAAGACATGGAATAAAGTTAAGACTAGACAAGTGGAACTATATATTTGCATTTATTTTTAGCATTTCTTAAGCAACTGGAGGCTTAAAACCATCTAGAATACAGCTGATCTTGAACTTGATTCTCATGTTTGCTCCCACCTTAGGAAAAAGGATTTATAGTTTGGAAAAAGGGAAAGCCAGCTTCTTTGTCTTTAATGAAGGTTGGAGCCAGAACAGTATTCTAAAGACTAATGATAAATTCTGTGGTTCTCTCTGGTGCTGAATTTAAATATGCCCTCCAAAATGAAAAAAATATGCAAAATGAAATCCTCAAGACTTTGTTTTGGTGTCTTCTACAAATATAAATAGTATTGAATGTGTGTATGTATATGTATGTTTGTGCACATAGGTGTGCATTTGTATATACATGTATGTGTGTATGTAAGATAAGCTGTGAGAAAAGAAGAAGCTATAATTGACTAGTTGGACAACATACATGCTATGGTTGAGATGTTTCTACACCAAGTCCCATTATCATTTGATTGGTAGGTTTTAGAAAGAGGAGTGGTTAATCTCACTGCCATTGGTTCCGGGTGAGCTGAGACCATCAAGCTTCAACTCACTTGAATTTATGTACTCTGCTATTTACTTAGGGTTAATTATGATGTCCAGAGACTTGAAAATGAACTAGAAAGAAAGTATTGCAGGTGATCAGCTTTTTTCATATTTCATATTGACAGTAGAAGGAGGTAAAATACCTAGTGAAATGACTTGTAGGAAGAATATGGCAGCAACACTAATGTGTTTATAAGTGAGTCTATAATGCCATTTTATTAAAATACAGAAAGTCTTTTATTTCCCAAATTATGCTGCTTACTAATTCCTAATTCCTTAGAGGTAAAATGAGGTTAGACTACAACAAGATATCTTAACCTAGGGTTAATTTGTTTTTCAAATATTTTAATAATTGCATTTAAATATAATTTGGTTTCTTTTGTGACCTGTTTATCTTATTTATGCATTTACAAATATCATTCTGAGAAAATATCCTCTAAAATTCACCAGGCTGCCAAAAACATCCATTTTTCTCTCCTCTCTCTCTTTCTTTCCCCCTCTCTTTCATACCTACCTCTACACTCTCCCCTCCCCTATAAGAACCTCAGGACCAAATGATCTTTAAACTGAAGTCCAGTTTATGAACAACAAAATTCAATATACAATTCTTTAGGAAAATCTTCAATGCATTTAAGTATTTGTATTATGTTAGGAGTTCTTGCATTGCATTAGTATGACAAAATAGCATGGAAAACTATTTAGAATGAGACAGTTAAAATAGTAACATCATATGCTTTCAAAATTTCATCTGAAGCATTTCAGACTTTTCCAGAATGGAAATCAAGTCCTAGTGATTCTAGACCAAATCCTAAAGTTTTAGAGTTTAAAAGGATCTCAGAGGCTACTCAGTTGAACTTGAATCTGCATCACACTGACAAGTGACCATCTAACAAAGAACACACTGCTTTTCTAGATAGTTAATCCATTTCATTTTTGGACAGCTCTAATTGCTAAGCAAGTTCTCCTTACATCAGACACAAATCTGCTTCTTTACATCTTCATCCTCTCTGCTCCCCAGGGTCAATAAGAAAAATTTAACTTACCTTTCATGTTATAGTCTTTCATAAAATTGAAAAGAAGTATAAGTTCCTTTCTAAATTTTTCTTCCATAAACTAACCATCCCCATCTTTATGTGGCACAATGGATATAGTGCCAGTCTTGGAGTCAGAAAGACCTGAGCTCCAATTTGGTCTCAAATACTCACTAGCTGTGTCATTCTGGACAAATCACTCAACCCTGTTTGTCTCAGTTTCTCATTTGTGAAATACGCTGGAGTAGAAAATGCCAAAACATTCCAGTCAAGAAAACCCCAACTGGGGTCATATATGACTGAACAGCAAAATCTCTTTCGATAAATCCTAATGTGAACTGACTCTAAGCCCTTTATTACTCTAATCACCCTTTTTCTGGGAGCTCTGTAGTTTATCAATATCCTACTTAAATTGTAAGACCAAGAACTGAACACAATGACTTGTGAATGGTATGACCAATTAGAGTAAAATGAGACTATCCTATTCTTTAGTCAGAGACTATGACTCCTTTAAAACAATTTCATCATATACTTGAAGATAGAAGAAAATCTGTAATGTAATCTATCATTAGATGTAGTTTTGCTTTATTATAGTATTATACCTTGTAGTTCTATTACAATAAGATTCCTTTCCACATTCCTGATATTTTTCAGATGAATTGTGCAGCAATACCTCTTCCATGTTGAACTTGTAAAGTTGGCATTTTGAATCCAATTATACAATGGTGCTTGAATTATTTGGGACAAATAATAATTTTGGCATGAGTTCATTTTGTGATTGCACTTTTATTTATTTCTCCTACTTGGCTGACTCAGAACATCTGATCTTGACTAGATAACACTAGAATGAGGTGGTTTTTTCATCTTTAGTTCTTTGTCAGTAAATTATTGGGTTTTTGCCATACACACATGTTATCGCTCTCTTTTGTTATGTCTTTTATTGAATGACTTTAAAGAATGGTTATTTCTCTAAAGAAATGTCCAAATATTGTAGTTCTAACAGAACACATTTCAATGACTGTTAGAGATATTTTAATGGCATTATTGTGGGGAAATCAAGCACTTTAAGGACAATTCAAGGTACACAATGAACCAGACCAGTTGAATGAAACAGAAAGGAAAGCATGGTTGAAAATGAAAAAATATTAAGAATTAATAAATGACTGCTGCTGAATTAATACTAGAAAATAAGAAATGACCTTCATAAAGATCTGACAACCGAAGGTAGAAGATTGATATTGATTCCCCTACAGGCTAGTGTTGACTTTTTTGAAGTTGGAACAGACAGAAGACCATTAAGAACAGCTTCTAGTATTATTGTTATGAAGAAGAAATACTTGTCATGGGCAGGGTTGTACAAAAACTCACACACTAGAAATTTTGCTAACCTCACTTTATTCTTTACTTGTTTGTTTGTTTCTTTCTTAGAAAACTGTCTGTCGAATTTGTTGTCAATGCTCCAATTCTCTATGGTATTTCTATGTGTATTCTATATGATATTTATCTTGTATCTATCTGATGTCTTTTTTTTTTGGTAGCAACACTGTATAATGATAAAAAGTATTGGAGTTGGAATCAGGAGAAATCTGGGTTCAAATCCAGCCCCTGATACTTATAGGTCATATGAACACAGGTGTATAAAGTATAAAAGCATATACTTTTTTGGGGCCCTAGCTTCCTTTTCTGTATGAAACTTTTGTGCCAGACATGTCTTATTATGAAAAAGGGCTGAGTACATTTTAGTTGATTTTTTTTCACCCTTTTGACTGAAATTCATTTCCAACAAATCTGAGAAAATGTATATTTTGTAAAAGGTTTCTCTTTGTCCAACTCCTTATTTACAAATACATAGAAAAAACATTTTTAAAGCATCTATTTTTAAGTGCTTTACAAATTTACAAATATTTATTCTAGGGACATAGGGGCTATTATTATTCATATTTTACATTTAAGGAAACTGAGGCAAACAGAAGTTAAACAGCTGGTTATACAGCTGGTAAAGTGTTTGAGATTGGCTTTGACTTAGGATTTCCTGACTTTTGGTTCAAAAGTCTATTTATTGAGCTATCTAACTATCTCTATCATTACAGAAGAAAGTTTTTAAGAAAAAGAGAAAAACACAACAGAATCCCTTAAGAGCAAACTTTAATCTGAAAAAATGCATGTAAATTTCTAGAGCCACACATCCCTAATATGAGGGATACTCTAGCAAAAGTCCCCTCCTCAGTTTTGTCTTGCCTCTTTGTTCTCTGTCTGTTTCAAATAAAAGATAGGGTGGTATTAGATTCAGTCTCTCCAACCTCCAATCATTGATTGTGATAATCTAAGCTTTCTTTCCCTAAACATCCTCAGTTCCTTTGACTGATCTCTAAATCTTTTCTTATCCTGGTCATCTTCTTGGGGTTCTCTAATCGTAAAGAATATAGAGATAGGTGGATCATCCATAGTGTGACTCTCCAGTCCAACAGTTTACGAAATGAGTAAATGAGACTTATTTCATAAATGAAACCAAGACAAGGATCATCTTCCTGTGGCATATTCCTCATGGGAGATAAAAACAAAATCCTCAAGAACCCTTCTCTTCTCTACTAGCTTTCCCTTCTTTTCTCTTTTCTTCAATATCTTCTAGATGTCAAGACTATCCATTATCAGACATTATCCTGGGGGTTAGCATACTTCATTTCCTCCACTTTCTCAAATGTGAGGAGGAAAGAAAAAAGAGAGACAACCTCTATATATAAATGAAGAAAAAGGGAATCTTTCTCCCAATGAACAAAACTAGAGAATTTGAAGGCGATTCCAAAAAGATACTCAAATAATTTTTGAGCAAAGCATTATTGGAATATGTATACAGTGTATAAGAGGAAAATGTTGAATTTGATGGGGAGAGCATTCATTTGGATGTACAAAAGTTTATGTTGAAATGTTAAAATATTTGAATATTTAAAAGTCAGTCCCAGTATTAAGTAATTACACATTGTTTTTGCAAAAAATGTTTAAGTGTGATATATTAAAAAGAGCTTTAGAATTGGAATGATAAGATCTGAATTTGGATATCATCCTGCCACTCACTAGCTGTATGCCTTCATGGAACTATTCCTTATCTCTTTCCTATTAGGGTGTCTCACAATTACCATCTATCTTATATTACAAATATACAACATATGTAATTATATTATGTGTTATACTTACACGAATATGTTATGTGTTACACATACTTGTTTATTATATATATTAATATATATTATTATGTCAATCTATGTAACATGTTATATAATATATAAGTATATAAATATAACATAATATGTAATTATGATAAAGTTATATTAGTTGTAATATATTAATAATTATATATCATATATTTATATACATGTACCCATTATGTCCTCCTATAATATATAAGCTTATTGAAGACAAGAACTGTATCATGTTTATTTTTTTATCTCCAACACTTAGCGCAGTTCTTGGTATTTAGCAAACACTTAATAAATACTTGTCTATTGATTGACTGATAGACCATAAGGAAGTAATTTTGTATTTCTAAGTTTCAATTTCTTCATCTGCAAAATGAAAATTGGATGGGTATTCTTTCAGCTCACTAAATCTTTGTAAAAAAAAAAACAATACTTCCTCACTGTTAATTCTGTATGTGACCAGTGTCATTCTGCTGCCCCCTCCAACCTGCTGTGGGAATGATTTATAGCTCTACCATTGTCTCAGGGACTAATGCCCTGTGGGGGCAGGAAGACAATATAGATAATGGAGTTACAAACTGGAACCACACTTCAATCAAAATCAAAAAACAAAAACAAACAAAAAAGCTTAAACTGCAATTATTGATCTTTATCACCATGTTTTTCCCTGTCCCACTTTCTGAGAGTTCCTTTGCCTGGGATGTGAGATTGGTCAGGCTTGTTTGTCATTTTGAATACATCACTTTTTTGTTTTGATTTGTTTTGCTTTTAAGTCATCCCTAATTTATTTTATTGTTCTTTTCATAAATGGTGTACATGAATGTGTCTATGTGTATGTGTTTGTAGGAGACAGGTTTAGTTGTCTCTTTCGATCTAAAAGATGCATTTTGGGGATGCTTAAGATGGCTCAAAGGCTGAGTAAACCCACCATGGGTCATTTTCCTCCCACATGAGACTTATGTGTCTGTCTACCCACTCCTAATTTTTCATTAGAACATAATGATGGCCAGAGGAAAGGGGGGTTTGATATGTGATTTATTTCATTGTGTTCTTATGGTAAGGGTAAGATCTAAAGTGGGAGAGAGCTTCACTAATTTTTTTGGCACAGTAATTTATTCTGCAGTATTTAAATGTTGTAATTTTCACACTGAGGCACACGCTGCCACATCTATCTTCCCCTGGACCAGTCTGTCTTGCTCTTTCTTTTTCATCTGTTTTGTTTTTGCATTTTTTTTTCATAAATTCGACAGATGGCCTCTTGATGAATCCTTGATAATACTGTCATGTAAAGCAGCTAAGACTAGAAATCATCTCACTACAATTTTTCATTGCAAAGAGAAAATTGAACAGAGACAAACATCACTACGTCCATAACAACAGCGACAAAATACCTACTTCATGTAAATAAAGAGGACAAGCTTGCCTCATAATACTGAAACACAAATGCCAGCATCCTTTTAAAGCCCTTTGAATATTTTATGCTGCATTTTGTTCCTCTTTCCAGCCTTGGGTTTGTTTAGGATTTTGTTGATGATTTTTGTTTCCAATTCAGAATGATAGGTTTTAAAAATATTATTATTTTTACAGGCTCTTTCCCATGCCCTCCTCCCCCCTTTTAGGTCTTTATAATTGTGGATCAGGTGAAGTTTGCTTCCCCTCATTTCAAGGTCATGCACCAGTAGGACCATTTTCCTGACTCAGAGGGCACGTAATTTCACAGCCGTGTACTCCTCATTAATCCACCCTGAGTGGGTGCTCAGGAAGTTCCAGATCACAGATTTGTTTTTGTCTTGTTCTCTGACTCAGTGCTTCACAAAAGGATTAGATTAACCCCTTTTGATTGTATTTATATCTTACTGCATCATATTAGAAATAAAGTGATTTCTCCTTTTCTCCCTTTCCTCCCTCTCCTTTCACTTTGTGTCCCCACATCATACACACACACACACACACACACACACACACACACACACACAAACATTTACACATTTACATATATGTGTATATATATACATATACATATATGCATACATACAGAGTATACATATATACGTATATATACACACATATATGTGTATGAATGTATATCTTTAAGCAAATAGGCTGTTGTTGGTTAAATAAAGGCAGGGGTGATTGTTCATTTGCCTGCTGGTAATTGTAGCTTTCCTGTCTGCTTCTCTCTTCCCATCTCTGTTTCAGAGGATTGCCTATTAACATCCTACAATTGCCATTCAGATAAAAACTCGTTGCAATCCAATGGGCTTGAACTGGAACTCATCTGGGTTTGAAGTATTGTGGTACCAAAAGATTAGAATGGCTGAGAAATAGGGAATAATTGCTTTGTTTTGTTTCCCAATATAGGCTTCTAGGCACAGGCTCAGGCTTTTGAGCAGGGAATCAACTCCATCTTTCCTCTTCTCTTTCCCTTATTTTTGGCCCTGAATACTCCTCATTCCGCTAAAGGATTATTGAATAGGTTTATGTGGCGCTTTTTGTAATGGGAGAAATATTTATGTGTGGTATCCTTTCTATGTTAGTTCATAGGAACCATAGCAAGTCCATTTATCTAGACCTTAATGCTACTGAGAAAAGCAATAGAGGAGCAAAAACAAAATACCAGTTTTCCTACTTTTCCTCTATTTCTAGCACCCCAGTGGCTAGTTTGAAATAATTGACTCAGGCTCAAGTTTATACATAGCATACATTAGGATCAGAAACATCTACAAGATGGGAGACAATATGGTGTGATGTGGTGTGCCATGAAAAATAATAGCATTAGAGTCAAAGGATTAGGCTCAAGTCTACTCAATGACTTCTGAGTAAGTTCCCTTAACTATCTGAGCCTCAATTTCTTTGTCCGTAAAATGGCAATAGTGATACACGCACAATTAACCTCATTAGGGTTGTCATGAGGATATAATGATGTTTTGTACATAATTTCTATATAAACAAGAGTTGCAAAGCCCACCATCAGTTCTCTATTTTTTATTCTCTGCAAAGTATACCAATAAAAATCCCAAAGTTTTCCATAAAGATTTTAGAAAAAGAATCTGCAAAAGAATACTTCTAGTTTTGGCATTAGTGGATCTGCCTGGATTAAAATTCAGGCTCTGCCACTTATTAGATATATGAACTTGGATAAGTTAGAATGAGATTGAACTAGATCAGGAGTTTTTAAACTTTTGTGTCATGGAACTCTGACTGTGGGCTGAAACCTATGGACACCTTCTCAGAATAATGTTTTTAAATGTATACAATAAAATACAATGGATCACAAAGGAAATCACTAATACTGAAATACAAATGTAATTTTTTCCTACCTAATATTCCAGACCTCTTAAAATTTGATCACATACCCCACATTAAGAAACCCTGTACTGAAGGATCTATAGATACTTTCTAGTCTTAATTTAATTTAAAATTATTCATTTTCTATACCTTTTGCCTTTCCTTTCACACTAGTCTATCCCAATATCTCTTTTCATTAATTAAAAAGAACCAGGAATTTACATTTTAAAGCCTGGTTGGCAGGGACTGTATTTAATTTCATGTTTAGTCCAGGATTTGTATAGAGTTCTAGTAGAGGAGAAAACAAGTCAAAAAAAAAAAGGTCATGTGACCAGCTGGGTTGGCAGTAGCCAATGGGTATGATAAGGTAAGATATCTGCCATTATTTTATAGGTTTGGGTTTACACAGTCTAAACTCTGGTGGTTCTTTCTCTGTAATTAGGGCAAGTTGCCACTAGGTGATAATGTTAACTTGGTGATGGTGATAACTTGGCCTTTTGGGACCAATACAGTATGGTACCCCCCCCCCCCCATCTCCTTTTTTGAATCTGATAGTAGCACATGGATTCATGCAAATTTGAACAATCATCAGTTTGAAACCAGTAGGTGGGATGCTAAAAGTAGATGGAACCTGTGGATTTGGAATTCACATATCAACTCCACTGCTGGTTTTCTTTGGCAAACCAATTAATCTCTCTATCCCTTAGTCTATTTTAATTTGTCAATTGTGACAGTAATACTGATTTTTCCACATAGGAATGCTGATATAAATAACTTCTAAAAATGACACCCCTTTATTTCCCCCCAACCCCTTACCATATACCAATTCTAAATAACTAGGATTGTGTTAATATGATTACTCTTCCCTCAGGTGAAAATGCATCAGGCACAAAGAAAACAATTACAGTCCCTGTTACAATAACATCACTATTTTAATTTGTTGACTGACTAAATTTCTACTTGGGAATTTACATCCCTTTTGAAGAAGTTGTCTTTTGTAGTTCTGTCTTCCTTTGAGATTTTTCTGCTTTTTTGTTTTTATAACCTAGAAACATATATAGGAAATGTTTCCTTGACACAGGATATGTACGAAATTTGACTATTTCTATTTTCAGGAAATCTAAATTCTTCAGGGGTTGCCATTATTCCATATTTACAAATGAATTAACGTGTGTATATATATATATATATATGCATTTATGTATATATACATATAAATATATGCACACACACACACACACACACACATATATATATATGTAATAATTCCTGATTAGGATGCAATGCATTGAAAAAAAATTTTCTACTCAAACCATTTTTATTTTTTTCTTTTCTTTGAACTCCTAGATGAGTTTTGCAGGAAAGTATTAGTGAGTTTTCCAGCAGAAAGTTAAGAATGCCCATTTTATGTTCCAAGAGAGGCAGAGGCATCAGCTGTTTGCAGCTGTCCCTTTGGGATCACAAAAATCAAACAACAATATCTCTGATATGGACAAGGCCTGGGCTTCAATTATTCAGGAAGAATCAGTGAGGAAAAGAAAGCAATATGCCAGAGTGGACTGGACACAGGATTGAGAGTGAAAAACTCCAAATTGTAATCCCTGTTCTATCTTCAATTTATTATATGACATTCTGCAAGTCACTTAACCTTTCTATGTCTATTACCTCAGCTGCAAAAAAGCCTCTTGCCATGTGGTGGAAAATATGGAAAGTGTTCCCTTAATCCTCTACCTGTTCAGTTTTATTGGGTTTAGGCAACCCTTAAGAGATTTTAAGACTTTGAATCACAATGAGTCAGTTAATCAAGCAGCATTTACTGAGTGTTTACTATTTACCTGATACTTGGTTCTGGAGAAACAGAACAAAAAAAAAAAGGTGAAACTAATTCTTCCTTCAAGGAGCTTATATTCTATGGGAAAGGGTGAGCCACATTGCAAAATATACAGAGAATTGACTCTAATTTATAAGAAATCAATCCATTCTCCAATTGATAAATGGTCAAAGAATATGAACAGACAATTTTCGGATAAAAAAATTGAAACTATTTCTAGTCATATGAAAAGGTGTTCCAAATCATTGTTGATCAGAGAAATTCAAATTAAGACAACTCTGAGATACCACAACACACTTGTCAGATTGGCTAAGATGACAGGAAAAGATAATGATGAATGTTGGAGAGGATGTGGGAAAACTGGGACACTGATGCATTGTTGATGGAACTGTGAACAGATCCAACCATTCTGGAGAGCAGTTTGGAATTATGCTCAAAAAGTTATCAAACTGTGCATACCCTTTAACCCAGCAGTGTTACTACTGGGCTTATATCCCAAAGAGATATTAAAGAAGGGAAAGGGACCCCTATATGCAAGAACGTTTGTGGCAGCCCTTTAGTAGTGATTACAAACTGGAAATTGAAGGGATGCCCATCAATTGGAGAATGGCTGAATAAATTATGGCATATGAATGTTATGAAATATTATTGTTCTGTAAGAAATGATAAGCAGGATGAATACAGGGAGGTTTGGAGAGACATACATGAACTGAGGCTAAGTAAGGAGATCATTATACATTTCAACAACAGTACTACATGATGATCAATTCTGATGGACTTGGCTCTCTTCAACAATGAGAGGATCCAAATCAATTCCAATTGATCTGTGATGAACAGAACCAGCTACACCCAGAGAAAGAACACTGGGAAATTAGTATGGACCACAACATAACATTTCCACTCTGTTACTGTTTGCTTGCATTTTTATTTTTTTCCCTCAGGTTATTTTTACCTTCTTTCTAAATCCAATCTTTCCTGGGCAACAAGATAACTGTATAAATATGTATACATATATTTAACATATACTTTGACATATTTAACATGTGTTGGACTACTTGCCATCTAGAGGAGGGGGTGGGGGGAAGGAGGGGAAAAGTTAGAACAAAAGGTTTTGCAAGGGTCAGTGTTGAAAAATTACCCATGCATATGCTTTATATATAAAAAGCTGTAATTAAAAAATAAAATAATAAAAAAAGAAAAGGGTGAGCCATATGTACGGTAAATTCAAATAAATACAAAATAACTTTGGGGGAAGAGAGTCATTAGTAAATGGCAGGATTAAGAAAAGGCTTAGTGAAAGAGGTAAGACTTGAACTGAATGTTGGCGGAAGCTAAGTATTTCAAGAGGGTAGAAATAAGAAGGAGAGTATCAGGATGAGGGAACAGTGTATACAAAGGTATAAAGATTAGAGATAGATTTTTGTAGGAAAATAAAGGGGCCCAACTGGGAACATAGAACTCACTAAATGAAGTTCTACATAATAAAACTGGAAAGGTAAGCCAAAACCAGACTGTAAGGGATTTGAATGTCAAACTAAGGTGCTTGAATTTCATCCTAGAAGCAACAGGGAGTCCCTGAAACTTTTTTGATTAGGGGGGGATACCAATGATAAGATCTGTGGTTTAATAATTTCACTTAGGCAACTAAGTAGAGAATGTATTGGAGAAGGGAGAGACAAGACAGGGAGACCAGTTATGAAACTGTTATCATAGTCCAAGAGATGGGTGGATATTTTAGAGGAGAGAAGCGGTTGGATATAAAAGATATGGAGGCAGAACTGACAAGGCTTCGTGACTAATTGCACATGGGCAAAGGGCAAAGAGCAAAGGTTGTGAATCTGGGTGCCTAAAAAGATGATGGTACTTTTGATAGATATAGGAAAATTAGAAGGAAGGGTGGACTTGGGGTGAATGGTAATGTTATGCTTTGGATATGCTGAGATATACAATAGGAAATTAATAATGCAACATTGCTGCTCAAGATAGAGACTAAGAATGAATTTATAGATCCAGGAGTCATTTGTCAAAATAATTGAAGTTTTAAGAGCTGATAAAATCATGGAGAGAGAATTTAGAGAGATTAGAAAAGTTTAGGATAGACTCTTGGAAATATACCCACAAAGGGAAAGAACATATTGATCCCAGAAAAAAGATGGAGAAGGAGCAGACATTTAGGTAGGAATAGAACTAAGAAGATATAGTGTCATAAAAATCCAAAGAGAAAAGTATTTAGGAAGAGAGGATGGCTAACAGCTGCTGGGATGTTCAAAGGATGAGGATTGAGAAATTAATCTAGATTGACTTCCTAATTTTATTCATAAAGAATTGGGTATTCAGAGACATAAACTACTAATTGAGTTCATACAGGTTAGTAAGTTGTAGCACTGGAATTCAAGTCATATCTACTCTAAAAAAATCTTCATTCATTCATTGATTTATTTATTTCACATTATTATAGTTTCCTCCAGTATTTCTCTTCCTCCTAAGAAACCATCCCATAAAGCAAGTAACATCTATTAAAGGAAAAAAAAAGGAAAAGAAAATAAGCATAACTGATCAATACATAAATAAAGTTGAAAATATACTCAAGGTAAAATATTTGTTGACCTTCCACATCTGCAAAGGATTGCAGTGGAAATGTCTCTTCATATCTCTTCTTTTGAATCATGCTTGTTCTTTTTAATTTTGCAATATTCCACAACTTTTGATTTTTCTTGTAGTTGCTCTTTTTGTTTATTTTGTTGTAGTTATCATGTATGTTATCAAACTTAGAACTCTTTTCATCATGCCAAATGAAATAATAATTGTAAAAGAATTTAATGCACATAGTACAACCTACTATATTAGTTGTTTTTATTACCATGCTAATTCTCTTTGTCACTCTCTTTTCTAAATGCTTTCCTCTGTTGACCCCTCCTAAAGTAGACAAATCTTAACTTTCATAATCCTTCTGAAATTGTCATTTTCAAAGTCTAGTTATTTACACAGCCCAGATGATAAACTCTAGAGAGCCCCAAATTATCCCTAAACAAATCTTATAACTTCTTGATCTTGCATGTAATCATGTAGATCAAGTTCTAAAGATCTTGACATTTATACCAAATAGTCATCTTCTCTCATCTCTTTTTACATATTGATGGACAGCCAAGATGAATTTTCCCATGTATCACTGGAATTTGGTGGTTGTTTCTTTGTCAAAAGATATATTGGTTTATCTATTCAACCCCTACTCTCTTAGGGGGACTGTGACTTGGGTCCATAAAACAAGGAGCTTTCCCCCCTTCAAATGAAAACTTATTTTATGTGTATATATATATATATGTATATATATACATATATATATATATACACATACATACATATACTTTTCCACTCATTACCATTTTCCTTTCAAACTTACATTTCATTGTTTTGTATAGTATATATGGTCTTGAAATTATTTTAGAAATTTAAATGCCTGGATAATAATATAAATATTATATTGATTATATTTATATGGTGTTTTACAGTTTTTAAGGTATTTTTTCTCATCATAATTGCAGGTCATAGGTAGAACAAGAATTAGTCTATTTTACAAATGAGGAAACTGAGTCCCAGAGTTAAGTAACTTTCTTCTGACATTCTATATTTCAACCAAATTAATTTACATGATATTCCTGGCATGTCATCTCCAGTTTTTGGATCTTTCTATAGACTGTTCTTCATGTCTACACTATCTCTCTTTTCATATCAGAATTTTTAATTCCAATCAAGGCTTGACTAATATACTATTTCTTAAATGAAACTTTTCCTGTATCTGAATCATTAACATTTTCCTCCCCCTGAAATTACTTTGCATATATTTTATTTTTATTTGTCTATTTCTTTGCCTTCCAAAGCAAGCTCCTTGAGATCAAGGACTACTTTCATTTTTTTTTCTCTTTATATTTCTTGTACCTAGGAAAATGCCTGGCACATAATATATACTATATATACATGTACATATGTATGTATTTTTAGGTATATATACATACATGTGTTTGTATATACATGTATGTATATATATATAAATGTGTATGTATGTATGTATGTATATAAATAAAAATATAAAATCTATTATAAGATTAATTAGTGTGAAAGGCAGGGATTGGTAATCATGGAACAAGGATTACCATGGTTAGCCTCATTACTCATGGTTAGTTTCATCACTAACTAATCAATCAATAAGCATTTATTAAGTGCTTACTATGTTTCAGTCATTTTACTAAGCCTTAGAAATTTAAAAAAAAAAGAAAAAAGAAAAAAGGAAAAGAAAAGGTAAGCAAACACAAAACCTCATACCCAAATCCAAAACAAAGTAATCCCTTATCTCAGGAAGAGATAACTTTCAAAGCAACATCTGCAAAGGCTACTTTGCAACTCCTTCAAGTGTTAGGATCCACAGTGGAGGCTCTCAGAGAATTGACCTGCCCCTTCACTTAAGCACGATCCTTAACAGTGTACACAGCATTTCTTTGTGAGAAGGACTAAGATTTTGGAGGACTGGAAAGCCTTCTTCTACAAGGTGGGAATTTGAGATTTAAAAGAAAATAGAGAAACCAGGAGACAGAAATGAGGAGGGAGAGAATTCTATGCATGGGGACAGTCATAGAAAAAATAGAGAAAAAAATGTAAAATTGGGAGAGGAAACTAGGAGCCAGGAAAACTTCTGAAATTTACTAGCTATATGACCCTGGACAAGTCACAACCTCTGTTTGCCTGTTTCCCTAACCATAAAATGGGGATAATAATAACATCCATCTCAATGGTTTTTTTGTGAGAATCAAATAAGATAATAATTGCAAAATACTTAGTACAGTGCCTGGCACATAGGAAGCATTACTATAGAATATTATTATTGGATAATTTGAGAAGAGCTCAGGATTTGTTTTTTTTGTTTTTTTTTTTTTTTTTTTTTTTTTTTTTTTTGAGGGGGGATGGAGACTTCATCTTAATTTCTACTTGAATAATGTAGGCTTTTATATATATATATATACATACATATATATATATGTATGTATATATATATATATTTTTTTTTTTCCTCATCTAAAGTCAATGTATATAAGAATTTTCTACTTGGAAATTCTTGCCAAATAAGGCAAAACTGTAAAGTAGAGGTTTGCCTTTAACCACCTTCTATCTTTCTTTCTCTGATGATTTGCAAAGCTTCAGCTACTAAATAGATCTGTTATCTAAAGTCCTCAGTTTTTTTTTCCAGGTTTCTAGATTTCTTCTCCCTACTCCAACTCTGGGAAGTGCTTTCTCTCCAGATTATTTCCTCCTTTTTCCTTCTATATTCCCTAATATTTCTTTCCTTTAGGTAGTTGTTAGAAAAAAAATCTTATGATAAAAGGAATTTTCACTAGGCTGTAAATGATCCATTTAATGTTAAATCTCTTTGAATATTTGCTTTTTAACAAAGCAGTTTGTTTGCAAAAAGAAATGAATCTTTAATGACTAAATTTTGCATAAAGGATTTTTTCAAATTAGTTAACTATTTTGGCGACAATTGAAGTTAGTCCAAATTTTGGATCTGATCCTACTATGGGGAAGAGAAAGAGAATAAGCATTTATGTGGTTCCTACTATGTGCCAGGCCCTGTCCTAATTATTTTGGGAGTAATATCTCATTTGATCCTCACAACAGCTCTATTAGGCAAGTGCTGTTAATATTCCTTTTTCACAATCTGGCAAAATGAGGCAAACAAAGATAAAGTATCTAAGGCCATATTTGAACTCAGGTCTTCCTGACTCTAGACTCAATGCAAGTCACTTAAATTCTCTAGGTCTCAGTTTCCTCATTTTTAAACCAGGAAGTTGGATTAGTGTACCTCTCAATCCTCATTTTATTCTCTTGTCCATTATTTATTTTTCTTCCTTTTATTTGAATTGTTTAGTACCTGGCTTGATATAGGGACCTCCCAGTGAGGAAACACCTTGCTTTGAAATTTAGAATTTTAGAGAGCTTCCCTGGAACCTTAAGAAATTAAGCTGCTTACTTGGTCAAGGTTGTGCCATCAGAAAACATGAGATTGGATCTGAAGTTTTTCTAAGCAACGGCTCTGTATCTTCTATCTTTCTTATTGTCTTAGACTTAGAGTTAGCATCATGTAAATATTAGCTATTACCATTTGAAGATTTTGTTATTAAACTTTTAAAAACATTATGTTTTAGTTCCCCAATTAGACTATAAATTTCTTGAGGACAGGGATTATTGTCCACCTAGCAGTAAATGCAATTTTCTGTGCAAAGGAAGTGCATAATAAATGCTTGTGAACAAATGGAAAAATTTGGGGACTTTATATCAAGAGGTAAGGAAGATAATTTTTTGATAGTAGGTTGAGGGAGAATTCCCCAAATCTGCCAAATATTTTTAAGATTTTACTTTATAAATGGAACTTGTGGGTTTGACCATTCCATCCACAAAAGCAGGACACGACCCCATTGTACTTCATATTCTCATACCATTCTTGTCCCTATGGGGCTACAAAATCTTCAGAGGATCTACCCAATATATTGATATCTTCATTTGGTTCTTTTAATATTGTAAGGATGTTTGGTTTTTCCCCTTTTGATATGATTTTTCTTGCAAAGCTTGATGAATATGGAAATATGTTTAAAGAATTGCACATGTTTTGTTTAAGGGTGTCTGTGACATCCCTTTTTATGGTGGTAGGGAACTGGAAACTGAGTGAATGCCCATCAATTGGGGAATGGCTGAATAAGTGATGGTACATGAATGTAATGAAATATTATTGTTCTATAAGAAATGAAGAGCAGGCTGATTTCAGAAAGTCCTGGAGAGTCTTTCATGAACTCATGCTAAATGAAGTGAGAAGAACTAAGAGAACCTGGTACTCAGCAGCAAGAAGATTATGTGATGATCAGCTGTTATACACTTAGATTTTTTTCACCAATGAGGTATTTCAGGAAAATTCTAATAGTCTTGAGATGAAAAGACATCTGCATTTAGAGAGAGAATTATGGGAACTGAATATAGATCATAACATAGTATTTTCACTTTTTTTGTTGTTGTTTGCTTGCTTGTTTTTTCTTTCTCATTTTTTCCTCCTTTGATCTGATTTTTCTTGTGCAGAATGATAAATGTAGAAATATGTTTAGAAGAATTGCACAAGGTTAACTTTTATTGTATTGCTTGCTGTCTTGGGAAAGTGAGAGAGGGGAAAAAATCTGGAACATAAGGTTTTGGAAAGGTAAATATTTAAAACTATCTTTGCATGTATTCTGAAAAATAAAAAAGCTATTATTATTAAACATAAATAAACAAAAAGACAAAAAATTGCACATGTTTAACTTATATTGTATTGCTTGTTGTCTTAGGGAAGGGAGAGAGGAGGTTTTGGAAACAAGGTTTTGGAAAGATGAAAGTTGGAAACTATATTTGTATATATTTTGTAAAGTAAAAAGCTGTTATTATTAAACATAAATAAATAAGTAAATAAATAAATAAATAAATAAATGAAAAGACAAAAAAATTGCCCACATTGCCCACAAATTGCCCACATGCAAGATGAAAGTTGAAAACTATCTTTACATATATTTTGAAAAAAAAACAACATGTTTAACCTATATTGGATTGCTTGCTGTCTTGGGGAAGGGAGAGAGAGGGAGAGAGAGGGAGAGAAAGAGAGGGAGAAAAATTTGGAATGCAAGGCTCTGGAAAGTAAATATTGAAAATTATCTTTGCATGTATTTTGAAAAATTAAATACTTTATGAGTACTACTCAAATAACCACTGATTGTATAATTCCTTTTTATTAAATGCCTGACTCATCTTCATTTCTAGGTATACTCATCTCCAATAACATTCTCAATGCCGCTTTTCCTATACACATTATCACTGGGATCAAATTATATAGGCTACTTACACTCCCTATGGTAAGATATTTGCCATGTCTTCATCAATATAATTAATAGTAATGAAAATGTAAGAAGATATTTAGGTCTAATGTAAGAAGATGTTTAGGTCTGAACACTGGTTGTAAAGACAATGGAATCAGTCTCATTCTGAGGTTTTCTTTCTATGTGACCTTAGCATAACATCCATGAGACTACAAGGCTCCTTGTATATAATATAAGATATTGGATAAGTGTGTCTCTCAATCCCTTTCAGCTCTAGATTTGAAATCCTTATAATCCTCATTGGGTATCTAGGTGGTGAAATGAATACAATACTGGTCTGGGAATCAGAAAAATGACTTCCTGAATTCAAAGGTGCTGTAAGATACTAATTGTGTGACCCTGGACAAGTCACTTAACCTTGTTTGCCTTGGTTTCCTCATCTATAAAATGAGCTGGAGGAGAACAAAGGCAAACCACTCCAGAATCTTTGCCAAGAAAACTCCAAAAGACGTCATAAAGAGATACAAATGAAAAACAATTGAACAAAATTTTTATTTTCATTGCAAAAATAATATGGCTCTTTAAGATTAGCCAAGATTAACAGCTATTTGGGCAAAGATTTTGTTGAGGGAATTTGGATATTGTTAATTTTTTAATCAGAAGTAATTGTAAAACAGAATATTAGAAAACTAGGAATTTCTTTCCCTTCCAAGGTGTCATGAAGTGATGAAAAAAGAAAGAATAGGATATAAAATACAAAATAATTTAATTCAACAGATAATTATTATAGGCAAAACATTATAGGACACTGTGAAATAAACAAAAGTAAATGTCTTTCTCCTGTTTTTAAGAAATTTAAAATTCAAAAAATTAAACTCAAGCTCAATAAAAATATAGGTATAGAATGGAAGGCAGAGTTTGATAGAATGAAGAATGGAAGAAAAAGACAATTCCATAATGGAAAGAAGCCTGTCTTCCCTAAACTGAATATCTTTGTTAGCACCTAGCACAGTGCTCTGTCAATGTACTTTATAATTGAGAGATTTAGGATTTTGTGAGTTTGAATACTCCTTCCAATTGTATATTGTGGTTTAAAAAATTGTCTTTTGAGTAGTTAAACCAGTGATGAGTTTCTGAGTTCTGGATTTAGCCAGGCTGGCCCTTGAACAGATACACATTCTATCTATGTATTCTAAGCTTTTCCAGTTTGATAAAACCTGCTAGCTAGGGCTACATAGGCATTTTGTGAAAGAACACAGTGACAATGCAAAAATTGATGGTAGACTAATTTTGGTCATTTGGCTATAATTTGGTAATCTCTTCATTATAGCTTATTTCTCTTCTGTAGTCAACAAAATACCATTCTTGAGAGAGATTGAGTTTCACAAAGCATATATTATAGTGTTTGTAATCTTTGCCTTTGTTTCATTAACCAAATTGAAATAGAAGACAGTGTGGAAAGTAAAGAGACCTAAGATCTAGACCCACTGCCACTAACTAGCTATATTACCTTGAATCTTTTACTTAAACTGACTGGATCTCACTAACTGGGACAGCTAAGTGGCATAGTGGATAGAATAGATCTGGAGTCAGGAAGATCTGAATTCTAATCTAGCCTCAGACACTTACTAGCTGTGTGATCCTGGGCAAATAACTTAACCCAGTTTATCTCAGCTGGAACTGGATAGAAAAATGGCAAAGCACTTTCAGTATCCTTGCCAAGAAAACCCCAAAAGGGGTCATGAAGAGGCAGACACAATTGAAAATGACTACATAACAGGAATGTAATAGATATTGGGCTACATCATCTCTAAAACTCTAAACATTGTCTAAATTCCCTCTCTCCCAAATATTCTAGAATTTCTTGAGACTTTCCAGGGAAACTTTTTCCTTGTGATTTTAAAAAATAAGTAGTTTTTTTTGGAAGCCCATAAATGAATGAAATCTTTTTAATATTGTGTACTCATCCATCTACCCTGATTATTGAATCTGAATATTGATTTTATTTCCCTTTAAAATATTCAAGCCAAAAATATTTCCCTTCAAATAATATTTAAAAATATCTGTGGTAACTCTTGAATATCTCTGTAAAGTTTGTGAAGGGGTGGGGAGGAAAGAATTCAAAATGGATCATGTTATATAGGCTTTCTTAAAAATTATGTGTAGAGTCTTATGAAACAATGTCATGTGGGAAAAGCCCCAATTTTACTTTTACAGTATAAACACTCTTTTTCATAAGTCATAATTACTTAGATGTTAATGCCAACTATATTTTTAAAACACAAAAAAATACTTGCTCGCATTGGGGAGTTGTGTCTTAAAAATATGTTTATCTATCTTAGTGAAATTGCTTTCTGTAATCCTGGAAAGCACTTTTTCTTTTTCTTTTCTTTTTTTTTTTTTGAAGCACTTAAGCAAAACAGCTAATGGAAGATCGTGTATTTAAATAATTTACCCTTCCATCTGCTTTGAAGAACACCAGGTGGAGATTGCTTTTCGGGATGAGTCTGCTAAGTGGAAGGAAATCTTTGCTTAAAATAAATGAAAGGCAAGCATTTTACAAACCACATTTTATTGCCCACAGACCTAGACCCTTCTTTCAGTAGTCCACAGGTCCTGCACTCTTGCCTACCACATTCAGATCATTCTGATGAGGGTATGAGAAGGATGAGCAACTGGATGACTTTTTCATTCATTTGATTCTTTCCTCATCCTAGTCTTTTGATCATAAGCACTTTTTGTCTCCTTTTCTACTCCCTTCTGCTTGTCAACCTAAAATCAAAAGGGGCTGCCCCCTTTTCATGGGAGAGAGAGAGGAAGCTGAGCCTCCTGGATGTAGTTCTCCTTGTTGTTGGGCCAGCTGGCAAATTTTATGTTTCCCACTGAGTGTCACAGTGTGTTGTCAAAGGCTTGTTTTTGTGAGTCAACTTCTGATAGGCACTTACTGCATCTTACCTGTCAACTCCACGGTGGACTTCCTCATTTACAGCATGTGGTTTGCAAGCACAGACCAGATCCTTCTAGCCAAGGAGAGTCCAACAGGGCACATGGCTCCACTCTCTCATGCTTTCCAGTTCCTTTTCACTGCAGTTGTCAGACACATTTTTCCCTGCTTGGAGGGGTGTATATGTATCTATGTTTCTGTGTGTTCACCAAAGCAATGTGCATGTGTATTGTTTTAAATAGTAGACTGAAAATTCAGAGATTTTTTATGCTATTTTTCTTAAAAATTCCAAGAAAAGAAGAATTACATTCTTTAGTTTGGTAAAATAAATGTAGTGCAGGTATTACAAAATCTACATGGCAAACTCCATATTGTACCAGTAATATAGTCTTCACTTACTCTGTCTTTAGACTTGTTAGGGATGAAAAATCAACAAAATCTGCAATAGTTCCAAAGTCACATTTTCCAGAGTCAATGGAAGACAAGTTTCAAGAATCTCAAATTTTATTCTAAGCTTAGAAATTAAAATTTTAAGATTACATTCCAAATTTGATAGTATCCTTTCTTTGTTAGAAACAAAAATTAAATTTTGAGGATACCGATTCTGATGAATGTGGGCACCATGAAACTTGTTGACCAGCTCTGTTAGGTTCTTACTAAGTGCAAATGAGATAATGACACATTAGGTTCTTACTAAGTGCTAAGTTGGTACTTAACAATTCTCTAGTTCTGGCCTTTAAAGGGAGTTTTACCTCTTTGAACTTCTGGGGAGGAGCTTAATGTTTAAAAGGAGCAAGTTCATTGGTAGAAGTAATCTTCCCACAAGCCCTTGCATTATCCCATGCCCATTCTCTGGGAGGATAAAAGAGGGCAGCACTCTGGAGGAGGAAAAGTCTACTCTAGGTCAGAGTTGGTGGCAGTTGAGACAGCAAATCTCCTCCCAGAGAGCTATCGGCAGTTTCTGGAGACAACAGAACTTAACACAGCTCTACCTTGGAAAATCATACAAATAGGAGAAAAGTTTACTCGATTTGGATTGGGACTATCACAGATACCACCATGACCATTCTTTTGAAACTGACAGTGGCCATTTCTCTCCCAATATTGCTACTCTGATCATTTTTGTGACATGCTGCTACATTCTATACTTTGCCTTTGATCAGACATTCCAACTCCTGATTGATGAGTTCCTCATTTCTAGGCCCATTAAAATGATCATTTTCCTTGATTGATAAGAGTTCACTATATCTAAGTGTTCCCAGACCCATCACAATGACTGTCTATCTACTATGCATATCGCACCTACTCAGCCCCACTTTCCTGTCTTGCTCTGGAAGCAGTAACAAAGACTACTTTTTTTGAGAGAAAACATTAATTGGTTGTCCAATGTTTCCACTCACCATCACTAGCACTTCCCAGATCAAAACACCCCTTACTATCTACCTTCTGCTATTTTCTCTCCATTAAAATGTAAACTTCTTAGGGCAGGGACTGACAGTACTGTTATTACTTTGCATTTGTTTTCTCACTGCTTAGCACATAACAAGTCTTAATAAATCCTTTCATTCATTCATTCATTTCAGCTAACTCCTGGTTATACATCTTGATTTGGGCTAGGGAGCAAGCCAAATTTGAGCGTAACATGTGTAGACAGAGCTCATTGGGACCTCATTACTACCTTAGTCTGTCTTGAAAGTGACAATTGTATGATTCACTTAGAGTTCCAGCTTGCTCTTGCTCAGTAATTTAAATCACTGCTAGAAATATGGACACGTGGCTGAGGATTTCTATTAAAAAACATAAAAAACCCAACCAAACAAGAATCAAGTTAGTGGATTTAGCACTGCAGCTATAGATTTGTGGTATAAAAAACAAATCTGTATGTATTTATGACAATTCTAATCTATATGGCCCCACAGAGGATCAACTTTATCTTAATGAAATGCTGCAAATATCTTTCATTTCTGTTATCTCTCTTGTACATATTTTCATTTCACTATTGACTTCACAAGAAAAAGAAATAATAATTACTGGATTTGAAATTGGGAGCCTGGGTTTGTACCTTGGCATTGTCTCTTGCTTCTTGTTTGACCTTAGGAAAGTCATTTAACCTATCTGTGCCTCAGATAAAATAAAATAATTGATTGAGATCATCTCTTAGGTCTCTTCTAGTTAGAATATATGATCTTGTTATTAGAACCTTAAGTCAATATTAGGATCAATGGAACGAACTGGGTTTGAAGACTTAGGGGACATGATAATTTTCTTCGGGCATTTTAAGAAATGACAGAGAGAAGAGATTAGATTTGTTCTGTTTGGGCTTCTAGGAAAAAAAAAACAGGAACATTTATGTTAAAAGAAAAAATCCCTACTGAATAGAATTGTCTGAAATACAAAAAGCTGTTTAAAGAAGGGGAAGGTTTCCAAGAAGAGGGTGGTTTACCATTTTTGAATATGTTAGACTGAGATTTATTTTGTCTAGGTCATATTACATGGCTGCTGATGTCTCTTCTAGCTTTTCATAATGCTATGATCCAAGGAGGCATTAATTAAATGATTTAGTTAATCAACTGCATTACATACATTGTCTCCTTTGTATCTTGCAATAATTCTCAGGTAGGTGTTATTATCCATATTTTAGATGACATAAACCATTTAAATCTAAATTCTCCAACTGTTGTTCAATTTTCTACATTCCTTTTTGATTATCTTTGTGTTAGATTTGTTCAATTCTGAGAGAAGGACATTAAAGTCTCCTACTATTATGTTACTATCTAAGACTTTTTATAATTCAGTTAATTTTTTCTTCATAAATTTGTCTACTATGCCATTTGGAGCATAGAAATATAATAATGATATTATTTTGTTATCAATAGTTGTAAATATAATGTAACTTCTTGTTTGTCTCTCTGTTTATTCTGTGAAATTTTTATTTTTACTTTGGCTGATAACATGATTGAAACTCTTGCTTTTTAAAAAGTTTACTAATGTATAGCAAAATTTCCCCTTAGACTCTCATTTTGATTCTATCAGTGTAGGCCATTGTGATTTAGATGTGTTACTTAATCCATTTATATTTAGATAATATTTAATGCCAGTATTACATTTTCTCTGAAATTATATAAAAGAAAATTGTAAAAATTGTATAAAAACAATTTTTAGGATTCATTCATTTCTCATTTCCCTTTTAAATTTTGTCCCTATAATTGGTTTTGATTAAATTAGTTTGATGCAGCTCTAATCTCACTAACACTCTCCCTCTGTTTCTTTTTCTATTTGTCAACTGTTTTGCTGATTTTGGAGGATCTCTTAAATTATTGATTTATATTGGCAATTAAGGGATTGTTTGTCAAGTAGGGAATGGCTAAAGAAATTATGGTATGTTATTATGATAGAATATTATTATGTTATAAGAAATGATGAGCAGGATAGTTTCAGAAAAACCTAAAAAGACTTCCATGAGCTTATGCAAAGTGAAATGTATCAAGTACAAAATAACAACAATATTGTAAGATGATCAATTGTGAAAACCTTTGCTAGTCTCAGCAATACAATGATCCAAAACAACTTTGAAGGATTTATGATAAAAAATGCTATACAGATCTAGGAATTGTGTTTAAATACAGATTGAAGCATACTTTTATTTTGTACTTTATTTTTTGAGGGTTTTTTTTGGGGGTGGAAGAGGGATCTATATTTTATTTCACAGCATGACTTTTATGAAAATGTTTTGCATGACTTTATATGTGCTTTCTTAATAGGGTGAAGTAGGGGAAATATGAAGAAAGGATCTGGAACTCAGTTTTTAAAAATATTAAAAAATTGTTTTATATATAGCTGGGAAAAGCAAAATATTAAATTAAAAAAGGAAAAAAGTTAGTGATTTCTTTTCTGTCTTGTATTAAGATATTTAATACTTACCTTCTTTTTCTCTACTTTCCTTCCCTTTCAGTTACTAGTTAGTTTAAAATCTTTCTTCTCCTACTTGTTTGTTAGCTTTTTTTGTACTCTTTTCTAAGAAAGATTTTTTTTTTATTTTATTCTCTTCATTAATTTTCCTCTCTTCATATCTATTCTGAATTATTCTTTGAAAGATGGGTGATATTCTTATTTATTCTTTTGTTTATTTCTTTTTGTTCCTCCCTAGATTAAAGGTAGTCAGATTCTTCCTTCTCTTTTGACTGGGCAGAATCTGTGTCTGGTTTTTGTTTCAATGGGTTAAGGAAGAGTTTTAGAGTGGGAGGTGCCAGCCAATTATCTCTAGCATGAGCAGAATACTTGTGTGTGTCTCAGGCACAAGTTGATAGGGTTTGTGTCTCTGCTTGAACATAGAGACTGATTTAGGAGGGAAACTGAGTGAATGGACAGTGCGCTTAACGTGTTAATTCATAAGGATTTTTTCTTTTTTTAGACTTTTTGCTTATCCTGCCCTTTGAATTTAACTATTCCATACCTGGCATTTAATTCTTCCTTAAAGGGTCAAAAGCTTTTGAGAACTGAGGAAAAATTTTGTTGACCCTGTGTTTCACCTTCATGATCTTTCAGAGAGATTGGATAAGTGGGTCTCTCAATCCCTTTCAGCTCTAGATTTGAAATCCTTATCATCCTCATTGGATAGTTAGGTGGTGAAATGAATACAATACTGGTCTGATAATCAGGAAGATGACTCTTCCTGAATTCACAGGTGCTCAATAGTCACATACTCTAAGTTCTAGTAATATGAATTCCTTTTGGGCACTTAAATTCCTATTTTCTCCTCACTTCTTCTGGGCTTCAATTCCCTGTTAAACAAATTAATTTTCTATGTCTTTTTTAGTCCAAAGAACATTTTTTCCCATAGAGGAGAAAAAAAATTAGGAAAAGATGGAATAATGTTGTCTACTTACTGTTATTCCTGATCACTGTCCAACAGTCCCTAAGAGGCAATTCTATCTATTCCTTCATTGATATTCCTCTTGTTTTCAAATATCCACCAAAAGCATTTTTGTAATTTTAGCATTCCTAACCAGCCTCAGCTTATTCTGAGATTTAATTAATTTGATTTGTGGCTCAGAATGGAAGCTCCATGTTAACATGGACCAAGTTCAATCTTAGAGGCCTTCTCATTTCTCTCTTTGGAATTCTTGATCCTCCCCTTGTTTTTCCATGGATAGCATTAGAATTTGGCTTTTTTTTTTTGTCCTCATTCAGTAGTCTTCCTGAAAGCATCAACATTTACTTTTTATCTAGTTTTTCACAAAAGATTAAAGATGTTCTAAGTACTTTGCCTAACAATACACTAAATACAAATTGGGCTTTATTTTACCCAACATAAAATGTGAGCACAAAAAGAGCACCCAAATACATAAACAAATGAAATGATTCTTCTACCCTCTTCAGAGTGTTCTCATCTTCTCTTGGGACATAATCTTTTAGATTTATATTACTATTCTATGTCTGGATTATGTAAAGGAAAAAAAAACACTGAGGGGTTTCTGGAGAATTTATTTCTTTCTCTCTACCTCCAGGTTTGATATAATTCTAGAATAGAAATGAAAGAAAAGATGTGAATTTATATTTTTACAGCGTTTGGCATTTCCTTATTCTCACTTTGCAACTTGCTTGGTTTGATAACGCAGTATTATCTGTCTACTAGCACCATTTCAGGCACTAGAGACCTGGTCTCAGAATTTCTTTTTTTTATTCAAGAGCTGCTTCATTGCCATTAGCTGGTCTATCTGCAATTTGTGCCATGGCCCAAGAACAGAATTTATGTCTTTGCTTCGTTATTCCCATTAACTTCTTTTTCTGGGGCCCCTTCATTTCCTGATACATGTGTTTTCATTGATTTTATGGCCCATGGGGCCATCTAGGTTTCAATTTCATTCCCCCAATACTACTTCCTCATTAAAAAATATAAAGAAATAAAATAAGGGGGAAAAACCCTGTGGGATGATAAAACTGGGACCTTGAGGAGGTGATTGGGAAGAACTGAGTGAAGCAGATCTTTCTGATGTTCCAGAATATATGAAATAAGGGGCATCTTCCCCAATTTAGAGAAATGTTGCTTTCTAAGATTGATTGCAATAATTGAATTTTATGAATTCTTGAAGGAAAGGGAAAGAAGTTTTGAACTAATTGACCAAAGAGTGAATACAAGCACATGAAAATCTGGGTGAAAAATGCCTTTTTTTCCTTCTCTTTCTTTTCTTCTATTGACAAGGGAATAAATAGCATTCTGCTCTGAGAAGTTAAGTCAATAAAGAAAAAACCCTAGAGCCCAGTTTCTTAAATTATAGGATATGACCCCAGATAAGGTCTTATAATTGAATATGGGAGTTATGAAATTCTGATTTATTATCAGTTAATGTTGGATTTGTATACCTATTTTATATAACTATATACTTGGAGTCAATTAAAAATGTCCTGGGTGAAAAGGAGTTGTGAGTGGAAAAAGTTTTAGAAGTTTTGCTCTAGAGTATATCTGTTCTTGCCCTACAGCATATACAATAATTTGCTCAGTCCTAGAGTTATACCAACTTCCTAGGGGTTCTCTAAATCTTGATATAGAGAAAAATTTCCCTAAAATTTAAAAGTATCCATGGGTGAAATAGATTGCCTTGGGAGGTAGTAAGCTCTCTCTCAGTAGAATCACAGACCTAGAGCTAGACAATTTTAGAGGTCATCTAGTTGAATTCAATCATTTTGTAGATGAGGAAAATAAGTCACAAAGAGATTAATTGATTTTCCCAAAGTCTTATAAGTAGTAAGTAGAACCAGGTCCTATGACTTTGTATTTTAAGCCTTTGCTACTATGCCATACAGTCTCTTCACTTGAAGCCATGGAATAGGGAACATTACTTGGAAGGAAAGAATTATTGGTTGGTAAAAACCTATTAAAGGATACCAGAGATAGTCATATTCTTATGGTAGATTTTATATTGCTACAACTCATTAACTAAATTTTGCTTCTGTTAGAAATAGACTATCTCTGACCTCAATGCTGTGCCATTGATTGGGGGAGAATCATGGAAATATACTTGTTAATTACAATTTCTTGCTTTTAACATCCACTATTTTTTTTATAAACAACCTCTACAATGCCTCATTAATAACAAGAATTCACAGGGTATGCTTTGGAGGCAGGAGCATAGCTGAAAGGCTCTTCATCTGTACACATGAAGGAATCTTCCTATTTCACATTTACATCTTAAGATTCTTTGCTGCAGTAATACTGAAGAGGTAACTTTCAATAATTATTTCCCCCTTCCTTTCTGCCCCTTTCTGAAGGGAGACCATGATGTTTCTATGGAGAAACCATAATCTCTTGGAAAGAAAAAAATATTCTGCACAAAATCATTGAAGGTAAGTAAACTAATAACACATAGATTTAAATGTTTACTGGTTTGTGTCAGTGTCTGGTAATACAATGAATAATTCATATCAAACTAGTAGAATGTAACATTTACATAAAATAATACTTTGCAAATTTATGGTAAGTACTAATTACTTGCCTTATTTGCCATGACTATGATATTAAATATTCATAAAAATGTGATTATTTCTTTGATTTGGCAGGCATTTAGATTTCTCTACAGCTTTTCACACTGCTAATTTTAATCCAGTAAATTATCTGGAAGAAAACAGTATGCAGCCTCAAAACTGTTCAAAATTCACTCCAACATTGAACACATTATGGACGTAATGATCCATTACAACCAAACTTCAAGAAGGTCTTACAAGAAAACTGAGAATTAAACAAAGAAATATGGAGGCTATCATCATTATTTATCAGATATTTTTATTAGTAGATTTTTTTTCTCTCTGTGCATCATGGACAACTTTTAGAAGTCTTACTTTGATATACATTAATGTCCCCTGAGCCATTTTGTTCCTGTCAGGTATCAGTTTCAGAGAATTTACCTGAATTGCATGGGTTTTCATTTCTTAGCTTGATATGCCCAGGGTTTATTTGTGTGTCACGTTAATGTGAGATCCTGAACTGTGTTTAAGTGCCCTAGAAATGTGTTCTTTATGGATACAGAGGAGGGGGAAACAATGTATTTAGTTCTCATCTCCTTTTGCTTGGGTTTCTCATTTTCAGGCCTCTTGAAACAATGTTGGAGTACTAAAGCAGAAGGCTCAAGTCAAAGGGGAAAAGATTAACATCAGTACTGTGAGACTTGTATGCTTTGCTTTCAGTGAAAGAAAAGAAAATAATATTCTTCTCCCTCTCTTCTCTTTCCTTTTTTCCTCCTCTCTGTATGGCTAATTGGAAGAGGCAGCTATGTGGCACAGTAGGCAGAGTACTGGCCCTAGAGTCAGAAGGACCTGAGTTCAAATGTGGACACAAGAGACTTGACCCTTCCTAGTTGAGTGACTCTGAGCAAGTAGCTTACTCTTATTGCTTTGCAAAAACAAAACAAACAAAAAAAAAACCCGAAAAAAAGGCTAACTGGAGTACTAAAGTGAACTGAAGCTATCTGATCATATTCAGCAATTTTTTTTAGTCCAAAATTAAAAAAAACAAACAAACCAACAACTAAAAAGTGAATGAATTTCAGGACCAAAGAGTATCTAAGAACAAGGGTAAAACATAAGAGGGCAAAGAAGAGATTGAGAAGCATGATTATTGTTCAGCAAGAAATATGTGAAGGGCATAGGATAGCCACATGAAAGGGACATAAACAGATAATCCTATTTATATCCTTGCTTAGAAGACAAAGAAGCCATTATTGCTATATATTTCATTGCTAAATTTGGGAAGTGGCACAGATCTTTAGTTGACTCCAAGCTTTTTTCTGAAACAAAAGCCATATGTGTTTAACAGCAATAGTCTTTCTATAGCTCTATGTCATGGAATGCTAGAGTCTCCAAAGAATTAAAGTTAGGGTTCACTCAAAGGACAATAGGACAGGTTGCAGCATATTATAATGGAGTGAAGAGTACAATTACACGAGAAGAATAATCTGAGGGATGTTACCAGAGGAGAGTTAGAGGAAATAAAATAACTCAAGTTCGATGTTATAACTTAGTGGAAGAGCAGGATGTCTCCCTTAATCTCCCAGATTGTGCCATACTGACATGCACTTTCCCAGCATTTCCTTCTCTGGAAGTGCTTTGAGTTTGATATCCAAATCCATTGGAAGTATTGAGTTTCACTAAGGAAGGAAACTATTGGAGTAAGATATGTGATTGTGCAGTGACTGTCTTTTGCAAGGATTCCACTGATTATAAAATCCTGATTGTAGGATAAAGCTTTCAAAAGTTTTACTGGTTGTCTTATCATAGCCAGTATAATATGTTGCTGTCATTGAATGGTAGGATATGTTAGCCTGGAAGGGCCTTAGAGATCATCTGGCTCAACCCTTTCATTTTATAAATGTGAATACCAAGGCTGCATAGTGAATTAATAGCAGAGCTAGGTCTCCTGACACCTCATCCAGTACTTGTTCTGCTATGCTCTATCAAACTCATAAACCAATCTTACATTTTCTTCTCCTTATCTTTCCATCTGCTTTAAGAAAATTTTACTCTCTATCACCTCTGATTCATCAGTTGAGGGCATTATTATTTTCTTTTATGTCTCTATACTATTAGTCAGGATAGTCTGTTCTTTATTCATCCATCCATCCATTCATTCATTCACCAAACATTTAATGAGGGTCTCATATGTGATATTGTACTGTAATGGAAGCAAAGACAAATGAAAAATAGTCCCTGACCTGAAGGTGCTTTCAATCTAGTGCCACTTTCTTTATAGATCCCACTCAGCCACTTTTGAGAGTTACTTTGGAGGAGAAAACTTTAAAATGGCAAGTGCAAAGATTCTTCAGTGCATTCTCTATTTCCCTTTGTAAAAGACTCATGGCCCACATGAATGATAGAAATGCTTTGTGATGGACAACATCCTGCCTCATGTAATAGGAAAATGATAATATACATAGAGCTTTTAAAGTGAAAGACTTTAATATTAAACTAATAAGTTGGGAAAATGAAATCTTGGTTAAAAATCTTTTATTTCCTACTAGCTAAAGCATCTTTGTTATATTGTTTTGTAAATTAAAAATGAAAGAGGAATATAATTTGCTAAAACTGAAGGCTATAAAAAAATCCCCTTAAAGAACACTAGTAGAGTGTGAAACTATTCTGACCCAATTTTTTACTTTCCTATCAAACCCACACAAAGTCCTCAGAAAATCTGCTGCAAGATGGTACAGTATAAAATAACTTTGTGCAAGTTAACCCCCCTTCTCTGTTAGGCCTACTCTTTGTAATTGGAAAATAGAAGCCTAGTTCTGCTCTTTTTACTTCTCTTTGAAGTGTACTTATAATGTATTGAAGTTGCTTTTCCAAGCAAAGGTAAGAGACTTCCTTTGTGTGCAGGTTTGCTAGGTTTGTGCAATATGAAACTGGGATGAAAGCTACCTTAAACCATCAGGACAAGTGATGGAACTTCTCCAAACTCTATCAGTGCTAATCTTAGAACTGGAGATAGTGCAGAAAGAGAGAGGAGGGGGAGATAGAAGGAGAAGAGATTAAGAAGAGAAAAGAGAGAGAAAAAGAGAGAGAGAGAGAGAGAGAGAGAGAGAGAGAGAGAGAGAGAGAGAGAGAGAAAGAGAGAGAGAGAGAGAGAGAGAGAGAGATAGAGAAAAAGAGAGAGAGAGACAAGAAGGAAGGAGCAAGGGATGGAAGAAATGGAAGAAAGAGGAGAGAGAGAAGAAGGTGATAGAGAAAGAAGAAGAGAAAGAAACACAGAGAGGTTTTTTTTTAGGTTTGTATGTGGGAGAAATATGGAGCCCAAATATCTATGATGTCTGAGATGCTATACACCATTTCCCTCTCATGGCAGTCAGAGTAGTGCTCCTCTAGTCCCTGAAAGCCAATTATTCTTTCCAAACAGACTAGGACTTGTATGTTCTGCAAGAGCAGCTCATTAATGTGGAGGGGGGAGATGGGAGGTGGTCGGGATGGGATGTGGAGGGAGGCTAACATTCTTCCTGAAGTCCTCAGGCAGCCAAAGGGAAATGGCACATAGAGGAGGTCAGAGCAGTTCATATGGGCTGTCAGCAGCTGTGTGCACCATCTGACAGATCCAAAGGCGACTTCTGAGCTGCCTGTACAATATGTGGAGCTTACCCCGAGATCTCGGCACTGCTGCTGTAATGTCATCTCCCATAAAGGAGCTGGCAGAATTGGCACTGGGTTCTGTCCTGGGCAACTGTGCCCATGGCCCATGTGCTGCCTTCATTAGCCCAAAGGCTCCAGAAGAGACACAAGAGGGAGGAAGGAGTTTGTTTCCTTTGTTAACACAGAGATAACACTGTTTGCCTCTGTTAATTTAAAAGGGGGATAGCAAGCATCAGACATCTGGTTTTTAAAAGTCAAATCTGCCCCTACATTGGAGTTCTTCATTTAATTGGGATATGATTAAAAACATAAACAAAGAAATAACAAGAGAAGTTGATTACGGCTTCTGCTTTTGCTTCTTCACATTTTCAGGGTTCAGATGTTTGCTGCATTCCGATACCTAGGGATCTAGTTACTGAAGCGAGTTAGTGCTATGAGCTCCTTGCTTCACTTTACGGGAATAATTATTTTCAAACATTTGAGTGTATTAACATCCCATTCATGTGGGTATTTTAACAAGGCAGAATGCAGCCCATCCATGCCTGTCATGCTGTGTGACTCATCCATACCCCACCATAAGTCACAATAAGGATGGGGATGGCATCCATTGTGTTGCCATTTCTTTCTTTCTCTTCCCATCAAGAGGTTACCAATGGAACATGGAGACTGTTCATCAGTTATCCCTAACTCTTTCCAGGAGACAGACCATTCTCTTTCCACTCATTCATTTCTTTGAGGAAGTTTTTTATTCTGGTGCTCTTTCATAATTTCTTATTTGTAATATGTAGCAGCCTGCTCACACCCACCACCCTCCTCTCTATTGCCCTGTGTGTGATACTCATTTTTAATTCTTCAGAGACTTCCCTGTCTCTCAGCCATACAACAGTTAACATTACCAAAGGAAAAGTGAGTCAGACGCCTTGATGGCTCCCTGTGATTGTCAGATATCTGGCTTCTGGGACATTTTTCCAACAGTGTTGAATGTATCAAACTGAGCTGCTTGAGGTGTTCTTGGCAACCGATTTGTGGACACAATGCCAATAGTACTGCAGTGAAGAATAGTGCTGTGCTTGCAGCTCTTAGGTGGTATTATCTAAGAGGCATTGAAAGGTCTGACTTATCCACTGCTTGAAATTTCTACCATTAAAGGGTCAAAAGATGCTACATATGGTGAATTCAAGGCAATGGCTCCTAAAGTGAAACCAACTATGTCTAATCAATGCAGGAGTCACTTTTGAATCAGCTTCCTGTAGAGAATGCAAGCTCATCGAGGGTATGTACTATTTTTAGTTCTGTCTATCACCTGTACTTGCTACAGTCTCTGCAACATAAAGGTGCTTAAAAATGAATGATACATAAAGCCAAACCTTTGACTTGTTAGAGCAAAGATCAATGTCAATACCAAATTCAAAGAAAGGATGAAGATGAAAAGATAAGACATGAAATTAAAATAGCTCCAGGCTATGATATACAGCTAGATAATAGTGAATTGGCTCTTCAAGTTTATGTTGGACAAACATTACAGGCACATGCAAGATTGAACTAAGATTGATAAGGAGGAAGAGTGTTAGATCTTGTTTAAAAATCTTCTCAACAATCAAAATTCTCCCTAAAGCAAGATCCAACTTTGTTTTAATGTCAATCTTTCTTTGATAATGTTGTGTCTATGAATCATATAATGTCATAATTTCTGAAGAATTATAACTCAGGCCACCTTGATAAGGTCTAGATTTAGGGAACCAAAATGAGATTAGGGTTTCTGGTGGTCAGAGAGTTAAATAATAAGGTCTATTGGCAGGTTCGTAGTTCAGGGAACCAAATGGAGAGGTTTGGCTCCCCTACACCCCCTTGGGTTTTGGCACAAAGATAGGGAGTTTTGGGGACTCCTTTCTGGTGGCACAGAGATTCTCTATAAAGGAATTTATAGACCCAAAAACCTAGATTGATAAAAGAGGTTTATTATAGAATTTGGGAGGTAAGGGTAGAAATCCTGACAGAGACATAACGTTTGATTAGGGAAATAGGTGAGGGTAGAGAGAGTGTGGCACTGGAAAAGAATATTCCAGTGTACAGAGGCCCTTGGCATAGCAAGCATGGCATAGCTGGCATGTTTAGAACCTCTGCAAAGAGAGGATTTTAGATTGGCTCTTTTGTAATAGGAGTTTTAGCTACAAGGTGAAGAGAACTCTCCAGTAGAGTTCTACAGTCTGGGATTCAGTTTGAGCTAAATTTGAATAGAATTCAATGAGTTTCAGGAGTGAACCTACTCCACCTAGATAACAAGGATAAAACTGTTTGTCCCTTGCGGCAGAGTTGAAGAAGGTTTATGGTGGCTAAAATGGGCTATGTTATAGTAGAAAAAAAACCCAAAAAAACAAAACACCCCACTGTGTGCTAGAAGTATAGTAAAGAATATCATTAAGTGGAATATACATACCATGAGGGCTGAGATTGTTACATTGTTATCTTAGTATCCTGGCACCCAATACAGTGCCTTGAACATTAGCTCACAATAGCACAGTTATACCACTAGGGTTATACAGGATGGATACTAATGAGGATCTGTGGTAGCAGCTTTCAAATCCTAGTTAATACTTTTTCTCTTGCATGGTCTTCTGCTCATTATCTGAACTCATTATCTTTCTCCTCAAACCCTTTCCTTTTCCAAAACTTCCCTATGACTGTTGAGGTTCGTCTTATCCTGCCAAGCACTAGGTTTAACCTAAATGTCATCCTCAACTTCTTAGTCTTTTACAGCTTCCCCTTTCCCATTTATTCCTTTGGTAGCCAAGACCTGATCAATTTTTTTCTAACATTTTTATAACATTTCTTGGATATGTCTCCTCTTCTCCTCTGATACTGTCACTGCCCTGGTGCAATCCATCTTCATTTCATGCATAGATGATTGAAATAGCTTTCTTACCTCAAAATCTCCTACTACAATCCATCCTTCACTCAACTAACAAGGTTGATCTTTCAAACATGCCTATTGGATCCTGACACCCTTAGACTTCATACTCAAAATATCCCGGTGGCTCCCTATGATCTCTAAGATAAAATATAAAATCCTGTTTTGGCTTTTAAAGTCCTTCATAATTTAGAAACTTCTTAACATTTTGTTTTCTCAAACTTGGCTCCTCTTCAAAACTCACCAGGAACCAGTGATACTGGTTATTTTTCTGTTCCTCACCCAAGACAATTTCTTCTCTCTACTCTAAATTTTTTTCCCTCTTTTTAAAAATTTTATAATTATAAATTTTTTGACAGTATATATGCATGAGTAATTTTTTTATAACATTATCCCTTGTATTCATTTTTCCAAATTATCCCCTTTCTCCCTCCACTCCCTCCCCCAGATGACAGGCAATCCCATACATTTTACATGTGTTACAGTATAATCTAGATACAATATATGTGTGTAAATCCAATTTTCTTATTGCACGTTAAGTATTAGATTCCGAAGGTATAAGTAACCTGGGTAGATAGACAGTAGTTCTAACAATTTACATTCACTTCCCAGTGTTCCTTCTCTGGGTGTAGTTGTTTTTGTCCATCATTGATCAACTGGAAGTGAGTTGGATCTTCTTTATGTTGAAGATATCCACTTCCATCAGAATACATCTTCATACAGCATTGAAGTGTACAGCGATCTTCTGGCTCTATTCATTTTACTCAGCATCAGTTGATGTAAGTCTTTCCAAACCTCTCTGTATTCATCCTGCTGGTCATTTCTTACAGAGCAATAATATTCCATAACCTTCATATACCATAATTTACCCAACCATTCTCCAATTGATGGACATCCATTCATCTTCCAGTTTCTAGCCACTATGAAAAGAGCTGCCACAAACATTTTGGCACATACAGGGCTCCCCTCTTTAGTATTTCTTTGGGATATAAGCCTAATAGCAGCAATGCTGGATCAAAGCATATGCACAGTTTGATAACTTTTTGGGGATAGTTCCAAATTGCTCTCCAGAATGGTTGGATTCTTTCACAACTCCACCAACAATGTATTAGTGTCCCAGTTTTCCCACATCCCCTCCCAACATTTCCACTCTAAATTTTCACTGGTTGTCCCTCATTCCTGAAATGTTCTCCCTTCTTATCTCCACCTACTAACTTCCCTAACTTTCTTCAAAACTCAATTCAAATTCCATTTTCTGCAAGGACCTTTTCCGTAAAGTCCGGGCTAGCTTATTCTGGAGGGTTCAGAATAAGTCCTTGCCCCATGTTGGGCACCCAAATGTAAATGTTCTGTTGTCTCTCAATTATAATCCTTCTCTGGGAGGAGGTTTCTTTTATGTAAATCCTTTTTTCTGTGAGCAGGTTTTTTGGGAGGCTTCTGGAGCCTCCAGCCAGAGCAAAGGCAGAATCTCAAATCTTCTTCTTCCTGAATCCTGGCTCTGAACTTCCTCCAGCTTTCCTGAAGTTCTCCTGGGAAGTCTTGTCCTTAACCCAATCCAAACTGCTCTCCAGACTCAATGTTGCCTCTTTTTATCCTCCCAGAGAATGGGCTTGTGGGTACTCCAGGGGCTTGTGGGAACTCTCACAGCCAATGGATCTTTTCAGAACTCCTTTGAAAGGTGTGAACCAAAGGTGTGAACCTTGAGCTAGAGAATTGTTAAGTACCGACTTAGCACCTAGTAAAAACCTAACACTCTTAATGCTTGTGTTTTCTTTCTGAGATTATCCTCCATCTACCCTGTATATGTCTTATATATACAACATTGTTTGCTTGTGAGTGCTTAACATATGCTTGTTGATTTTTGACAGATTGTTCCATTGGAGAATCCTTTTATAACCCTCTCAGACTCCATTTTACCTATGTCTAAAGATTCTTTTAGCTTTGGATTAGATATAATTCAAGGCTAAGCATCAGGTCGGCTGGTGATGATTAACCTGTGAAATTGTTTTAAAAATTTTCCTGAAGGCAACATCAACACTTAGCATCCTAGACTTTTCCAATATTGTGTTTTATCCATTTGTTCACATAGTTCATCCTACTCTTTTGTTGAATAGCTCTATTAGAGATATTAATTTTCTTTATGAAGAAATTGTCATATAATAATGTTATAACTAACTTTTTAGTCAATGATTTTTTTTTTGGTCTGCTTTTGGGTCAGTTAGTGGAGACAGCCTATAACTGTAGTTCTGGAGTTTCAGACTCCACTTTATCAACCTTAGTGGTGGTTGCTAAGCCTTAAATCTAACATGTATTGATTTTTGGTTTTATTTTCTGTAAGTATTTGTATTTGTATTGAGAAGGCAGGGTGGACTTTTGAGAGTGTTGTCTTTTGGTGAGTTACCTCAGATTATGGGAAGTGACCAGTAAAAGGTGTCATAAATAACATATAATTGGAAAAGAAGGTGGGCAAGTCACAGAATAGTAAAAGTAATAACTGAGAAATGGATGGCACCAATGCTGCACAGGGAGCCATGAAATATCAACAGAGCCAATATATCAGATCAGTTCTCTCTGAATAACTTTTTGAAAATCTTGGACAGGAATGTCCAGTTTGTGAAAGCAAGAATTAGTTACATTGATGGAAACTGATGCTCACATCAAAGTAATCAGAGGAAACAGTAAAGGAGGAAAATTGAAAAGGGGTGTCTTTGGCCATTGAATGGGGGTTCAAGACAAATCTTGGAAGTCAAGTGAAAAATCTATGGGCTTGAAGGGTATCAAATCAAAAGGGTGATATATGAAATGTCCAAAGTGAATGTGGACAGTCAGTGAGCATTTACTGAGTATCTACTTTTTTGTCTAGTGTTATGTAATTTAGTGTGAATGTAAAAAAGAAATAGAAGATCTTTTCTTAAGAATAATTCTAGAATTGCACATGTTTAACATATATTGGATTACTTGCTGTCCAGGGGAGGGAGTGGGGAAGAGGAAGGGAGAAAAAAATTGGAATACAAATTTTTGCAAGGGTAAATGTTGAAAACTATCTATGCATATTTTTGAAAATAAAAAGCTTTATATAAAAGAACACTTCTATTTTGTAGTAAACCTTGCAAACTTCTCCACTAGGCCAATCTTTCTATTGTTACTTCTCTCTGGCTTATCCTTCCAGGGTCAGAAAGAAGGGTTTCCATTCTTCTTGCTCTCCCCTATTGCTTTTAGATTATTATTTTGCCAATCTATTCTTGTCCTCTTCTTTTCTTTCTCAACAAGTCCAAAATTGAGTGTATTACTTCCCCTCCCCAATCTATTCTTTCTTTTTATAATTTTCTCACAGACACATTCATTTACCCAATTTTCCCTATTCAAAATCTTGGCATTATTGTTGCCTGTTCCCTTTTTTCCTAATCTAATCACCCATCTAATAATTTCTCAAGTCTTGTTAATTGCTTATCACAGATATCTCTCACATCTATTCCATCATTCCTCCCTCACCTTCCCCCCACCCTGGAGGCCCAAGTCCTAGTAGATGTTCTTGGTATTTCTTTTTGGACTGGACTTCCAACATGTCTTAATTCTTCAGAGAAATCTCATGGTTGGGAGGGACATCAGAAGTCACTAAATTAAAACCAGATTGTAGAAGAATCTCTTCTAACCATAAACAACTGTTTGGCAGCCTTTGCTTTTAAGGTCACTATTGGGGATAAATCTTGAGACTTACCATTCCATTTATGGAGAGGTTGTGATTGTTAGGAAATTTTTTCATATATCAAACATAAAATTTAAATCTGGGTCTGCAATTTCTAGCCACTGTTTCCAGAGGTGCTCTCTGTGATGAGTCAGAATATATGTAATCCCCTTTTCACTTGTTAGCTCTTTTAATACCTAAAGAAGCTCTCATGTAAGTCTTTTACAAACTAAATCTCTGTTTCCCCCCCCTTAGCAATTTGGCTTTCATTTTCTTTATCCAATACTAAAAATAGTATTCTTTTTAAAATGTAGCATTAGGAACCAAAATCAAATTTCCAAATGTAATCTCATCAGTACAGAGTTCAATAGAGTGTCATTCTGGAATGCTAAGTCTGTCTTCATGCAGTCTATGATACTATGAACTTTTTTTTGCTGCTATATTGCATTGCTGACTCATTTTATTTACAATCCACCAAAGCATTCCATTGGTATAGATCTCAGACCATGCGTTTCACATGATTTTCATCCACACATACTTCAATATTCATGTCCTAAAAATCTTCTTGTAGGACTTATTTACCCAGCATGCCAGAATCCTTCCTCTATGTCTTTTAATATTTCATGGATACCAGTGTAGCATTGAGGTTGTTCATTGGTAATGCCCATCCCCTTACACATCTGCCCACTTCTTCTTCTAATTATGAATTTCCCTGATGTCATCTTTTATGTTATTATATAACACTGGACAAAAAGTAGATTCCTAGTATATGATCACTAACTGTTCATAGCAACTTTGGAAATTTTATATATCCCCCTTTTGATTTGGATCCCTTCAACAATATTTTGTGGTCACAGAAAGTTTTCACTTATAACATCTCATGTGATCACCATAATAATTATATAAAGTGAGCAATGGAAATATTAAGGAAAATTAACTTAAAAGGTTAAATTCCATCATTACATAACTTGCACTGGTCATATGTCATATGTGTATATATATGTACATATATATATATACATATATAGTTAGTGATAGAGTAGGATTCAAACCCAGATCTACTGATTTCAAATTTAAGGCTCTTTATATATATTTTGCCACTTTCCCATGAACATGAGGAAGGTATAGGACAGGTATCAGGCCATATGTCAATGGCATTATGCTTGCTTTTCATTGGCATATACTAGGTTGTCACTGTCACATTCTTCCTACTAGTTGCAAGAGTTTCTGGCAGATGCTCAGTTTTTCTATCATTTCTTTTCTTCCAATCCATTCCCTATTTGTCAAACAGAAAATCAGGAGTCTAAACTGGATATAATTTTCATAAAGGATTCTGACCTTTCATGGATTGGATATACACTATGCAGAATGTATACTGAGTCAAAGAATATTTCAAAGATTGCCTATGTTTAACATGAATCATGGAATTATAAATTTAGAGCTTGAAAATACTTAAGGAGCCATCTAAATCAAAGATGTCAGATTTTCAGCCTAAAAAATTCCTCAGTGCTGCTGGACCCAGATTAAAATGTAGTTGAGAAATGTTTAACAAAATGAATAAAAATACATCATAGATAATATTAATTTGTGATTTTCTAAGTCAATATTCAATCTGTAGGATTGACTTCTATTTGAATTTGACATGATTGATATAGTTCAATCCCTTCATTTTTATGAGGAAAACACTGAGATCCAGATTAAATGATTTGAGTGAAGGCCACTTGGGTAATAAATCTGAATTCAAACCAAGTTCCTCTGCATCCAGCACCCTTTCTTCTCAACTACACTATCTGCCTTGCATTCTTTTCATTTATATTTTTCTATTAATGCTGAGGGAAAAATGAATAAAAAGTAACCAACAATTATTAAGTTAACTAGGATCTGGTTATTTGATTTTCACCTAATGAAGGTTTTTGCTATAGTTGACAGGATAAAAGCTATGTGCATGAAAAGAGTATCTTATGGAATAAATAATTTGCCTAAATGAGAAGGGAATATGGAGAGCAAGAGTGATGTAAACAAGGAGAAGTTAATCACAGAATGCTTTCTACAAGAGACAGATTTTAAAGCTGTCATGTGGAAACAACAGCTAAGGAAAAAAGAGGTAATATTTCGAGTTTGGCAATATGGTTTTAGGGATAGAAATTAGCAGAGTATGAAAGGGGAATGGTAACCATCTTCACTTGGTCAGAGCAGAGGTACCTTCAAGAAATCCAAAAATCTCAGTGTTGGAAGAAGCCTCAAAAGCCATTTAGTTCAACTTGTGTGCAAACAAGAATTCCCTCTACAAAGTAATAAATAATTGGTCATCCAGATTTTGCTTGAAGACTTCTAGTGAAAGAAAATCCATTCCCCACTTAGTACTAGTTTCCCATTCCACTTTTGTAAGATACAAACTATTAAGAAATTTTTCCTTGCCTCAAGCCTAAACTTGTTCTTTATCAACCTCCAGCCATTACTTTTTATGCCTTTATTCTTCTTGCATGTGATGGCTTTTAAATATACAAAGCCAGTTTAAAAAACAAACAAACACACAAAAACACCTTTAAGCCAGAATCAAATCAATGTCTAAAGAATAACTTGAGTCTTAGATTAACACCTAAATTAGAGTCTGCCTGGCTGGGCAATGGCAAAGAGAGTAGGTATACTGTTGAGGAGAAATTTTAGAGGGTATTTGAAATGCAAATCTGAGGAGCTTATATGCTACAGTAGTAAGACAGCTATCTTAAGTTATTGGGCAATTGGATGAACTGATAAAAAGCATATCTAAAGAAGGCTAATTTGGCATTGTGTATAGGATGTAAACAATGCAAATGGAAGGAGACTATTAGCTCAACAATAGCATTCATTAAGTGATCCAGGAATAAGCTGAAAAAGACCTGAATTAAGGTGATGGTATGGAAATTAGTAAGAGCCTAATGAAGGGACATCATGGATGACAAATCAGAAGGCCTTGGCAATTTTCAGAGAAAGATGAATAGCTCCAAAACAGTCATGGTGGCATTAATATATAGTCGAGGAAATTAGCAATAGTAACTAAGATGGAAAGAGTTTTATGTAAAACCTAGTTTTCAGATGATAGGACATCTGTCTGATATAATACAGTGTAAAGACTTCACTTGAATCTTGGTTCACTATCTATGAGATAATGAAAAAGTCAACTCAATTGCCCAGAGACTCATTTTACTAATTTGTTAATGATCATAATGATACTTTACATAGTTGTTTTGAAGAAAGTTTTTTTTTAAAATAAATTTGAAAGTAGCATTCACTTGCATATATTAGGCAAAGAATTCCTTATCTACTCATTTACAATTGGCATGAGAATCTAAAGTCAGAAATATAGATTTGAGAGTCTTTTGTCACTCATTTAACTTTTAAAAGCTTAAGAGGCCCAAGAGAGAGTGATCATGATTGTTCCCATCCATTTAATTCCACTGATTTAAGGGCCTTTTAAATAGTAGACATAGAGACTATCAAGATGATGAGAATTAGGTAAGGGGTACCTAAATGGAATTAGGGTTAATTGAGGTCTAGTGGCAGGTTTGGGGTACAGGGAGTCAAATAGAGCTCCCCTGCAACCTCTTTGGATTCGGTGCAAGGATTCAGAGTTAAATGAGGTCCAGTAGTGGTGCAAGAGTCCTCTGTAAAGGAATTTACAGACCTGAAAACCTAGATTGATAAAAGAGGTTTATTGTGGGGTTTGGATGTAAGGTTAAAAGGTAGAAAGACACCAGAGCCAGGGGTGGCACCGGTGGGCAGAAACCCCTGACATGGCAGGTGCAAGGATGCCATGTTTAGAACTTCTGCAAAGAGTGGACTCCAGTTTCCCCTTCTTAATCTGAAGGGGCTCGTGGGTGGAGTCCCATGTTGGTCTCTGGGTTGGGGTTCAGCCAGGGTTAGAATTTAAATAGAATTAAATGGATTTTTAGATAAAGAACTGTTTGTGCTTGGGGTGGGGGTTGGGAAACCAGAGCAGATCATTAGAATGGGGGCTGGGACAGCCCAAGTTGGCTCAGATCGCATTGGGGACTGGGAAAGCCAAGATATCTCCCATTGGAATTCATGGGGGTTGGGAATCAGAAAGGAATCTTAATCCACATCAAAGACAATGCAGATATGTCAGAAATAGGAGGAAGGATACAAACATTATTGAAGTAATTTTCCTGAATGGGTTAACTAGTTCCCCAGATCATCATTTGGTATACTGGTTTTTAACCTCTTGATGAGGTCTCAGAACTTCACTAAGTTTCCAACACATATGTCTTTGGCTTGACCACAACATTTTAACTATTCTGCAGACTTTTATCTTGTCCTTTGTTCTTCCTTTCTAACACCAGGACACTCATTCTTTTTTTGTCTTTCTCTGTCTTCTTGAATGTTGTCCTAGCTTTGTTGACTCCAAGCAGACTTTGTGTTGTTTAACTGTTCTTTTGGATTGTGTGGCTGAGATGTATTCCCTTATTTAGATGGAACTGGGATTAGATCTGAAGGCCTCAGGTCCAAACATACACTACCTTGGCAGATCACTCTGTGTTGTTTGTAGAAACCTGGATTTCCTCTAAATGTCATTTCAATTGGTACCTTCTATATCAGAAGTCTATATATTTCTGGGAGGTCTATATATTTCCAGTGGTACAATTAGCTTGTTGAGTAAGTATGGAGGATATTTAGAAAATAATTGTTATGATATTAAAATGAATCTATTTGATTTCTTTTATAAATATTTATAGTAGATTCCAGAATTCATTTCATTGAAAGGATGTAAGTTCCATGAGGGAAAGGACTAATTAAGTTGTTCCTTTGTATGCCTAGGTCTAAAATAAAGCCTGGCATTTAAGAGACACTTTAAAAAATGTTGAGTAATTGATTGATAGCTCAATGAAGTCACTCCCCCTTTCCCTAACTCATCACCTCTCTAGTGGTTTCTTAAAGCACTTTTCTGAAGGCTAACTACTTAGGTGCTGTAACCCCAGTCCCCAGGGCTCAATAAGAGGGAGAAGGATTCTGATTTGAGAAAGCAGGAATAAAGGAACTAGATAACAAACAATAGGGAGTGATAGCTCATGACTGTTTTTCTCTCCCACACTTGCTCATGGGGATAGCACCACATATTTTGCTCATGGTCCCTTGATGATGAATGTGCTGTGTTCCTGTGAAGCCTATCCTATTAAAATAAAATTGGCTTAGTCCCACATAACAGGAAACTCTAAGGTTGCTAGGCTCATTTATTGGATTTGGACTTCAAGTTGACAAAAACCCTGATTACCTCTAGTGATTAGTTGTAAAGATCTTTATTAATTCCAGATTCCAGTTGATTACAAAGAAGCCCAAGCAGCTAATTATACTTGGCAGAGGGGAGATGAGGAAAGATTGCCGACAAATTTCCTTTCTCTTCTCTACACAGGCCTCATGGCATTCGCATTGCTCTTAACAAATGTGCTTCTGGCAAAAACTGTCAATTATGGTAATAAAGTGGAAGACTGGGTACTGAGAGAATACAGGCCTGACCTATGTGCTTAGAAGCGTCACTTCTGTACACACTATCCAGAAGACAGAACAAGTGGCTTAACTAGGCAGTAATTGTTAATGATCATAGTATTAATGATGTGTTCGGGTTGGTATTTATGCTGAATTTGCTTTGGTTTGGGAGGTATCTATAGTTAAAAAGGAAACTTAACATTTCATTTTCTTCCAAATTAACAGAATAACTATATCCACAGCGTTTTATTGCTGTGGTCTATTAAACCAGTTGTTCAAGGGAAGAAAAATAGTTTTATTGGGGGAGAATAATTAAAATTGAAAGTGAGCTATTTTAAAAAAGAAAATCAAAAAAACAAATGAAATGGTGTAAAGACCTGAGTTCAAATCTTAGCTCAGATGCTTACTATCTTTGTAATGACAAGGAAAGCCACTTGATTGTTCGAAGAATCAGCTTACTTATTTGTTAAAATGATATAATGGGATTTGTTGCCTTGCATAGTTGTTCTGAAGAAAATGTTTTGTAAAGTTGAAAGTGTTGTGGAAGCATTAGCATTCAATTACATTTAATAATTAGATAAAGAATTCAATAGCATGGACCCATGAAGCTAAAATAATTATATCAAATTTAGAATGTTTTGAGAGAATATGTATATTCATTGAAAAATACTAGGAACATTAAAATACAACAACTGTGCATTAGAGAGTGCAGTAAAAGTAGTCCTCAGCTTATGAACAATTGACTTACCAATGACTTACACAAATGAATGGGCAGTGGGGGAGGCCAGTTTGAAGCAGCTACCTCATCAAAAACTCTGGGGAGTGATTGACCTAGAGAGTTATCTCCTTTTATGCTAATGTAGAGAGTTATCACGTTATTGGTACCCAAGTATATACTCTATTTCTCCAAGGACCTCTTAACCCCAATTCTTTTCTTATCTTTGTCTTGAACCCATAGGATGCTCCTACTATCTCTGCTGTTGAGGTGGCTGGAGTTTGAAGTTGTAATACATTTTCCATAGATAGTGTGTTATAAGTGGCAAATTGTAGCAGAAATAGTAAGATGAGTACCTTATTTCAGACATTTTATGGGATAAATAGATTTTTGTGGGCTGACTTTGGAGCCTAACCACTATTTATAACATTGTTTCTATGGGAATATGCTTTCCACATTCTGAGCAACTAATGTACCAACCATGTCTTCCTCCCAAAAAACCCCACAAACCCCTCAAAAAGAAAAAGCTACTCCTCCTTTTGGAACATAACCAATGTAATTGGGAACAACTTGCATGGGTAATGATAATGAACTTCTTTATCACTGATACAATTCAAGATTTATCCCCTAATTATAATATGACCCTTATAAATCTGATTCATTCATTGATTTATAAGAGCACAAAATTTAAAACTGGAAGGAATCTTAGATTAGACATCATCTTATCCAACCTCTTCCTGTTACAGATGAAGAAATAGAGGCTGTTCAAGGTCACATGAGAACTCATTTAACAAGTTTATAAAATTCTTACTGTACTCAAAACATAAATTGGATTATATACTTCATAGACTTGCACACTAACAAATACTTTGCAATAATTAGTCACATAGTGGACTAGCATCATACCCTTTCCTACAGATGCTCTTAAAAGCACTTTTTTCTTTTCTTTTGTACCTCTGAACCCTCACAAAATATCTTGGAGTTTATTGGCTAGATTTCTTTCTTGAAGACCAGGCCTTAAATCAAAGCCAATCTGATTTTTATTGATCACCAATAAGTCCTAGGCCAAGATTCATTTGTTCATTGCTTGGGTCCTGATTGACTCAGATTGAATGTAAATAGCAGTTATTTCTGTTTTGACCAGAAATCCTGAGGGATATCCCCATATTTATTTATTTATTTAGATTTTTTTTTTTTGACTTGGTGAAAGAGGAGATTCTTTGCTTCAATTGATACCTAGCCTTAATCACTGAATGGGGACAGGCTCATTCAAACTGAGATCTGTTGAAGACTTTAAAAGGCCAAGGTCTCTCACTGTATCCAGGGCCATCTCCAGTTGTCTTGATCTATATCTTGCTACTGAACCCACATGGTTCTGGAGGGGAAAGTGAGGCAGGTGACCTTGCACAGTCCTCCCTCACTTAAATCTAATTCCTTTGCATGTCATAGCATCACCTCCTTGATGTCATAGTCCTTTTAAAGAAGGAAGTACAAACAATAATAAATCACATAGTGTTCCCCTGCCATGGATTTGTTGAATTTGAGTGCCCCCTAAATTCCTATTATAAGGCATTATGACCATGAGGCACATGAATTCAAGGACTTTTTCCCTTGGAGATGTTATAGTCTAGTTGGGTAGATGGAATCTATAGATATCGAAACAACATAAATATTTAAAATGCAGGAAGTGGAACAGCATTTAGTTTAGAGAAGAGAGGTCTTGAAGCATACAACTCCCGAATATAGTTTAGCCAAAATGACCTGCTTAGTATTCTTTATACATGGCATTCCATTTCCCATTTCGGAGCTTTTGCTCAGATGATTTTTCCACTCCTAGAATGGGTCCCTCTTTACTTTTACCTCTTGGAACCACAATCTACCTTCAAAACTCAGTTCAAATGGAGTAATAATATTTATTTTCCTTAACTTACTGGGTTGTTGTGAATTTCATTTCTACATAAGGTCTTTCTTGATTACCTTATCCGTCTCTCAGCCCCCTTTTTCTTAACTGTTAATGCTTCCTTCTCTTCAATTTATGTTGTGCTTATTTTTATATTTGTATACATTTATATGAATACATATTTCCTCTTCCCTTATATACTTTAAAAACTCTCTCTCTCTCTCTCTCTCTCTCTCTCTCTCTCTCTCTCTCTCTCTCTCTCTCTCTCTCTCTCTTTTCCCTCTCCTTTATATATTATAAGATTCTTGAACATAGGGATTACTTTTTATTAATTTTTTTCTTGCTGAGGCAATTGGGGTTAAGTGACTTGCCCAGGATCACACAGCTAGGAAGTGTTAAAAGTGTGTGAGGCCAGATTTGAACTCAGGTCTCTCTGACTTCAGGGCTGATCCTCTATCTGCTCCATTACCTAGCTGCCCTGATTATTTTGTTTTTATCATTGCATCTTTAGTGTTTTGGAATGGTGCTTGCTTCATAGTAGGTAGCCTTGCTTCTTGGCTTACCCCATCTATCTATCATCTACAGCAACTATGAGTTAAGTGACCTGTCCAGAGTCACACAACTAATAATTGTCAAGTGTTTGAGACCAGATTTTAACTCGGGTCCTCCTGAGTATAGGGCTAATGTTCAATCCATTATGTCACCTCAGTTGGCATTTCAAAAATAAACCTTTATTGGTTTATTTGAAAGATGGTCATATTGGAGAGGACTGTGGCTTACTTTTCTTGGACTTAGAGCTAAGATCTGTGGTTGGAAACCACATGTAGGAATGAAGGCAGTGAATTTTCTTTCAATGGAACTCTTCTAGTAAAGGCTGGTTAACCACTTTTCAGTGATACCATAGGCAGGATTTTGCTTTTGAGCAGAGTTTGGATAAAATGTTCTCTGAGAACCCTTTCAATTCCAAGATTTTGTGAGTTTATTAGAAGGATAAATAATATAGTACAAACTGAGAAAAAGAAGTAAAATAAAACCTTGAGAAATAAAAACCTAGAGAGAGTTTTGCTAATTATGGAAGGCTTTTTTTAAGAAAAAAGATGGATTGATAGAAAAATAATGCACAGGAAGGTTTTCAGTTTGGGTCAGGTTAATAGGAATACTTTTTAATATTATGTTATCTCTTGCCACCTTTCTTAAATTTTATATTGTTCTATTTTTGAATTACTTTTCATTATCATTTTTATCAAATAAAGATTAATCATTTATTAAGTTAGCTACTTTGTATAGTAGACACATGGCTCTTTTGGTCTGCGAAATTTTGCTCACAGAACTATGCGTATACACTTGTCATTTGGAGGTAGTCTATCATTGAGCCTCTGAGTCCTTTGGACCCCAGCCCTGTTTGCAATGTGCATCTGTTATTTCATATGGTCTGTTATGTCTTAGGCTTCTATGTTGTAGTGGGGGAATCTCTTTTCTTAGGATTTACTATTGCTTTTTTTTTTTTTTAAACCAGTGACATTTTGATGTAGATAGAACTGGCTTATCCTGGGCATTAAGTGCCAGAATGTCATTTTTTTTAAGGAACTAAGAAAGCAGATTTTAAAATTCAGGAAAACTTATGCTTTAGAGATGTCCAATGGGACTTAAAATGAATCCTTATACAATAAAACAGCATCCAAAGGAATTGTGGGGTTAATTTTAGTAACTAAGGGGAAAAGAGACTTGAAACTGGCTGGGTCTTTCAGTGTTTTCAGGTTTTAAGTATAACTATATCTTAAAATAAGCTCTCCAACTCAAAGTTATTTGCTCAAATAATAATAGCTAGTATTTGAATAGATTTTTAGGATTTATAGAGTGCTTTAAATCCATTATGTAATTTGATTCTCACAGCAACACAGTAAATTAAGGAAAATAGATGTTATCACTCCATTTCATAGATGAATGAACTGAGGCTCAAAGAAGTTAAGTGACTTGCCTTTGATTGTGTAGCTAGTAAATGTGAAAAGCCAACTCAAGTCTGGTCAGTCTAGGAGCAGTGCTCTTTCCATTATATTACTTTGTCACTATAATATTTAATTCTCTAAATTTCTCTCTTTGGATATGTTTGTATATGATGTACATGTATGTGATTCATATATGTATTTGTGTCTATTCATCAGTATGGAGTATGTATCCATCTCTTGTCTCTATGCTTTTGGAATGGCCACCCCCCATGCATTCTTACTTCATCTTCACTTTTTAGCTATGTCTTTCTTTAAAATTCAGCTCCCTTTTCAATAAGATAAGAGGTAAAGCAAAGGTGTTCATTGTCATAACTACTATTAGAGATAAGATAAGAAAAAGAATTTGAGTGAATAAGTATAAAAAGAAGTAAAAGTTTCACTTTTGTAAAAGATATAATTGTGTAGTCAGAAAGTCCCAGAAAATCCACTAAAATTAATTGAATCAATTAGTAATCAGCAAAGTTCTGGGATATAAAACTAATCCCAATGAATAATCAGTATTTCTGTGTATTCTTCAACAAATCCAGCAGGAAGAAAAAGAAGGTGAAATTCTTCTTAAAATAACTACAGAATGGAAGATGAAGGCAAAGATATTTTCTCTGATTTTCATGACCTCTCCAGTATCTCCAAAACAGGAAATTTATGCCAGAGACAAAGCAGCTCCAGCTATCTCTGTGGTCTAGGACATTAAGAACCCAAAATAAAATAAAAAATAAAACCTTAAAAATGAATTCTGACTTTGAGCTCACTTACTACTTTCTCTACTACTATCTACCATGTTAAAGATAGTAAGCTTGCACTAGCTCAGCTTACTCATGATTTTGTCCAATAAATAAAACCCAATTCCAAACCGACTCTTTCTAATATACATAAGATCTGGATTTTAGTCCAAGGACATTTTCTATGGCCTCAGTGACTAGTGCCATGGCAGTCTTTTGTGCTACAAAAAGATTAGAGCAGAGAAACAAAGGGAATGGGTCAGGATACATGTCTTGGCTTGAGGTAGTCCTCAACTTCACATAACAACTCCTTTCTTCCTCCAAATCACAGAGATACAAACTACAAAAATCAATCTCAGCCATAGAAGCTCTAGTATGGCAATATTCTGAACTTCAAGGAAGTGAAGAATAGGATGCCTTGTGTGGAAAACTGCTTTAGGATCCAGCTTCTTAAACTGTAATTTATAACCACAGTTTTGAGGTCTCATAACTGAAAGTAGGGGGTCATAAAATTATAATTCATTATCAGTAAATGTTTAAGTTGTATACTTATTTCTTATACCTATATACCTGGGGTCACATAAAAATTTCTTGGTCAAAAAGGTTGTGATTGGAAAATTTTTAAAGAAGCTTTGCTTTAAGAAAGAGCCTAATATCCAACTGGGGCCAATTTGTCGTTCCCCCCCCAATCTCTTGGGTCAGAAACCTAGATTGATGAACTATGAATTGCCCTGCCTAGAAGAAAATTGAGATATTTTGAACTTTATCACCTATATAAACTATTATCTGAGGGGAGGGAGTAAAAAGTGAGTAATAGAGAAAATAAAATGGGGAAAAATATTGAAATTACCAAATCTCCTAGGAGGAAGAACACTTAAAGACCTTGATCATAGGCAAATAAATAAAAAGAGAAAACATTAAAAGCAGAAGAAAATATGGCCTTCAGATCAAGTAAACAAGTTCAGCTGCTATGAATAAATATCAAAAGACAAGAGGAAATGACTACTTCATGGGAGAAGACCTAGGGAATTTGAGAACAACACTATAACATGCTATTGCTAAATTGATTAAAAAAAAAAAAAACATGGATAAGGGAAGCAGAATTTATGACCCGTACAACAGAAGTAATTTATAGAATAGAAAAAATTTGAAACTGTAATATCATGTCTCCCCAAAGAAACAAAAGAGCCAACAATAGATTATGAATGCAAATATATGGAAGTGAGAGATAATCTAGAAGAAAAAAACAACAAAAGCAACAAACTTAAAAGAAAATATGCTGTTGGGTAGGTGTAAATGTCGCAGTCTTCATCTGGAGAAAGAGCTGATAAATAAAAATATGTACAGAATAATTTTATGTATATATTTATTTGTGTCAAATTGTAGCTATTTCTAGTTCAGGGAGAAGAAAGAAAAGAAAAGAAATTTGCATGATAATTTTGTTGCATATTTGAAAGGAGTAGCAAGTTGTGCATAGTAGATTTGCAGTTTCATGTACAAACATGTTTTTATTGTACTATGTTAAGGAAATGCTTTTTATAACATAAATTAAAAATAAAATTTCAAAAAAGAAAATATACTCTCAACTCAAGCAAAACATGTTGATCTTAGAGATCAGATGCATAGAAGGGAAAAAGATTATAGGGGAAAAAGAATTATAGGTATCCCAGAAGAAAATGTCAAAAATTTGAGTACCAAAAAGCAAGAAAAAATACAAGACAGAACTTTTGAACTTAGAAAAAGGAAATGCTAATTGAAATAATGCATATACGGTCACTTAAGGGAGAACAAAACCAAGGCTTTAAGCTCTAATACATATCTAGTTAAATTTAATGATTCAATTAAAAAACACGTTATGTAAGATATCTGGAGAAATATATTCAAATTCAAAGGAAAGCAAATTCTAATATCACTAATCCATTCTTTATTTATCAGAAAATGCAGAAGAGAATGAAACAATGTGTTGCAAAGAACATTTTAATTCAGGATCCCACCCAGGATGCCTTAACCTACAAATCTGGGCATAACTATAAATCATAAAAGATGGATTTTGAATAATAAAGAGGCAATCAAAACAGTCTTAGAAAGAAAACCAGACAGAAGAGATTGTTTGCTTCTTAAACATTTTAGATCATAGAAATGCAAGAGGGCTGAACAAATGTAATAGCTAAGGGCAGCAATACTGGACAATAGAGAAGTAAGAAATGTTTTTCCTAAATGTAAGCAATGAGATAAAAGTAAAGATGGAAGTCAACTAGAGGTAATGATAAAGAAGTGAACCTGGAACATTATAGATATGATCTTGTAATACTTTCCTTGCAGATGAATTAGTGTCTTTTGTGGGGATGGGGAAGATGCATGTAAAGGGAAGAGGAAGTTAGAGAAGCGTGTGATATGCCTAGATTAAATCAAGGCTAGCAATAAGGGGAAAGTGATCCCTCTGGTCTCCCAGGAAGAAAAGAGCCAAGAATCAAGAAGGCATGTGGGTGTGAAGGAGAGGAGGAGCAAGGGAAAAGTTCTTGTGTTGGTGATGGGAAGGTATTCCACCAATAGCCACTTCTATGGATGAAGAGAGATGGGAAATTAAGGGAATCATGTGCTTGCTGTCTGTGGGAATTCAGTGCTTCAAAAGACCATTGATCTTCCTCTGTAGCAGGTAAGATACAGGGAGAATTGGAACTTAAGGGAACAATTGGCACTTAGAGGAGTTAGAGGGCATGGATTAAGGAAGGAAATTTAGAGGCAAATTTGTGAAGAAAAGTAATCAGAAGGAAATTATACCTCAGAAGTGGGCTGCATAATCAGAGATATTGGAGGTGGGTAGGTCCTGTATGGTATAGTACCCTCTCTGTTATGTGCAGGTATTTTTTATTTTATTTTTTTTGTGGGGGCGAGGTGCAAGGGGAATCTTTGTAGCCAGCTCTAGGAGGCGTGATAGAAACTGCTTAGAGGGGGAGAACTCAGAATTGATAGACTAGAAGTTTTGGTTTCATGAAGAATTCTGAGAATAGAGGGAGACTAGTGTAAAAATTAATAACTAGAGAAAGGTCTAGAGTAGACAGAAAGAGAGGATAAAGAAAAAAAAGTGAGAGGAATTCTTTCTGAAAATGGACACAAAAATGGAATTTAGAAAACTAACGTATAGGATTGTGTGAAGGGGAAGAGAAAGAGAAAACTTACTTGGCTAACTGAGGGAAAATAAAGGAATAATTAAATAACCAAATTAAAAGCAAGAAAAAAGGAACAAATAAGCAAAACCTCAAAGAGAAAAGAGATAACAAATAGGAGGGAGGAAAATCAGAGGTGGGTGAAAGGGAGCCAGTGGGAATAGGGCTGACTTAAAAAAAAAGTTTAAGTTAAAGTAACTGAAGAGACATAGTTCTGTGTTTATAGTTGAAGAGAGAAAATAACTTCAAAATGTTTTAGAAAATGGAGGAAAATAGAAATCTAATTCTCATAACTTTAAATGTGAATGGGTGAAAAATCCAATAAAATAAAAAGGGAATAGGTTAGATGAGAAAACAAAACTCTTTAATCTTTTCCTTATGAAAAAAAAAACCCAAAAACCTACAAAAAAAGTTGAGAAAAAATTTTACTGCATATCAAGTAAATCCAAAAAAAGCTGTAGTTTCATCATGCTTTATGTCAAAGCAAAAACACATTTAAAAAAGAAATAGATAAGAAAACTATATTATGCTGAAAAATACAATAGACAACAAAACAATATTAGTAATAAACTTAAACACTCCAAACACCTCAGTATCTAATTAGTTCATTAACTGAGCTATAAGAAGACAGACAGACACAAAATAGTTAACAGGACACTTCATTTTCCTTCTCTCAGTTCTGAATAGATTTAACAGAAAGAAAAATAAAAGGAAAAATATAGTACTGAACAAATTACTGGAGATACTAGAGCTATATTATGTAGTCTATGTAGGACTACAGAATGTTTGATCAAGTGTTAAGTGCTCTGTAGCATCTGCTTCAGCTGCCTTTGTGTTCTCATCCACCTATTCTGCTGGGAGAAGTCTCCACACACTTGAGGTAAATCACCAACAGGTTTGTGTTATCCAGGGAGAACTAGAATCTTTGGTATGAGGCTTGCTGAGCTGTTTTTAGGGTTGTTCATTTCCCTTTGGTGTTAGCCTTCACCCAACTCTCACCTCTGGCTCTAAAGAAACTGCATAGACATCACACTTCAGTAAAACCCTCTTGGTAAAAGGGCTAAACTAGGCTGAGATTTCAATTGATAAACTTTTGGCTAATCTGATTTAGAAGAGGTCAGAAAATCATCTAATAAAATAGCAAATGAGCAAGTTAAAATTGCAACAAAACCAGAAGAAATTAAAAATCCCAGAATATATAGTCATATGCTAACAAAAACAAGAACGCAAAAGAAATAGAGAAATACTTTTGAAAATATAAAATAGTCAAATTATTTAAAGGTCATATAGAATTCTTAATTAATCCAACCTCAGAAAAGGAAATAAAACTTGCTGCATAAGAGCTACCAATGGATTTACCAGAGAATTCTGTCAGACCTTAAAAGAGCAATAATTCCCATGCTTCATGAATTATTTTAAAAACTGAGAACCACCCCACCAGAATACTTTTATAACATAATTATAGTTCTAATATCTAAAGCAGGGAAGGATAATACACAGAAGGAAAAATATAGGCCAATATTATAAGTGAATATTGACTCAAATTTTTTAAACAAAATATTGTAGGATTACAACAATTTATTCAAGATATCATTCATTATGATTAATTGGATTTAGACCAGGATTGCAAGGATGATTCAACATTAGAAAAATAATCAACATAATTAGTCACATTTAAAATCAAAACATCTAATCACATGATATTTCAAATAGATGTAGAAAAAGACTTTCACAAGACAATGTATGACAGTGGTGTCAAACTCAAACAGAAATAGGGTAACTAAACTATAAAAAAGATACCTGGTGGGTAACATATTGATTTAGAAAACCATATATTGACATGATTTTTGTTTTATTTTATATTTACTTATTTGATTAAATATTTCTCAATTGCATTTTAATTTGGTTTGGGAGTGTTGCAGGTTGCAATGGCTACATGTTTGACACACCTGAAGAAGAAAACTCATTTACTAAAATTCTCACAAATTATATGCTCCAAGCATGGGACCTTTTCTTAACAGCATGAAAACCCTCTAAAACCAAAAGCAAACATGATATGCAACAAAGCTACTCTAGAACATTATTTAATAAATACAAAAGTCAAGCAAGGATGCCCTATTTCCCCATTGTTATTTGTTATATTTCTGTAAATGATACCAATAACATAAGAGAAGGAAATTAAGGGCATAAATATAGAAAACAAGGAAATCAAACTCTCCTTGTTTGCTGATGATATGGTAATATACTTTGGAATATCCTATGGAATCAGCAAGGATAATACTTGAGGCAATTAATAGCTGAATTAATTGCTGAAACAAAGCTAAAAAGTAAAAAATAAGCCCTCAAAATCAATAATCTATAATATTAACAACAGAATTCAAGATACAAAAATAGAAAAAGAAATTTCATTCCAAATACTTACACGATACATAAAATATCTGAGGCTTTACCTATGAAAGCACACAAAAAACCTGTATAACTTCAATGGCAAAGTGGCCCTTAAATTAATAAAAATAAGAAATAGCAGGAGGAATATTTAGTGCTCGTGGCTAGGCCATACTAATATATTAAAAATGATGACACTACCAAATTTAATTTACTCTCTTAATACTATATAAATCAAAGTACCAAGAGGATATTTTATAGACTAGGTCAAACAATAACAAAATTCATTCGGAAAAATAAAAGATATAACATAGCAAGGGAAATTTTGAAAAGATATAGGAACAAAAAGGGAATAGCACTTTGAGACCTCAGTCTAAATTATAAAGTGACAATTATCAAAACCATTTATTATTAGGTAAGAACTAGAAAAGTAGATAAACAGAACATATTAGATAAGGGAGAATCAGAAACAATGTAACACAGGAACCCAATGTTTGATTAAATGGAAACATAAAGTGCTTAGGAAAAAGCTTCTTTTTAATAAAATAAACTGAGAAAATTGGAAAGAAGTCTGGTAGAAATTAGACATAGACCAACCCTTATACCATATTTCACAATAAATTCTTTATGGACATTTGACATTTATATTAACAATCATAATATAAGCAAATTAGAAGAGCTACTCACAGATAGAGGGGGAAAAGAGATGGATAGGAGAAAGTTCATCTGAAGAAGGGGGAATTAGTTTTGGTAAGGAAAAGTAATACCTTTTTTTCCAGAGACTGGTAAAAATAGGAGGGAAGATGATGTCAAAGAGTTTTGAGATAAAGAGAAGGGGAAAAAGAAAGGTCAAGTTGAATGGTTGCAATTTTCCATTGCCTCTTCACTAATAACATGGACCCTATCCCTGAGTTCTTCAATTTTGATAGATCAGCTTTTGCTTTAATTTTGCCAAGATTTGGGCATTCATATTACTGCTTGGACTACTCTATTAAACAACAAAACCTTTATTTGGACCATTGCCTCCCTACCAGTAAACTTGACCTTTATAGGTCAACTTTTGCCTTGTCTTAACAGGGACCACTACACCATGTCCCAGATAACTTTAGATTATCCTGCATTATCTTGTATCATTCTTTTCCCCAAATTACTTTCTAACTTTCCTTTATGTGTTATAGTTCTGGGTAATGGTGAGATCTAATGCATAATCATTCTGCAATATGTATTGCTGAAGTAGAATGAAATAGTGTGAAGAAATGAATGAATTTAAGGAAGCTAAAGAAGGAGGTTGGTGAAGTATCTATTAGAATATTAAAGTCTCCTATTATAAAGTCAAGAGTTGGAGAGGAGAGGGAGCAGAATATGATGACTATGATCCTGAATTCTTTGAGATGGGGGTTGGGGGTTAAGGAGATAATATCCTGGGCATTGGTATTTTTCAATCACCATAATTTTGATTTGCAAGAAAGTTTTGATTGAGTGTTCTTCAAAGAATAAAAATTTATAGAGACAAAAGGAAGTCTAGACGAGATAATGGGAAGCAAGAAATATTCTGGCTCCCCATTTAGACTAGTTTGTGAAGGAGTGTAGAGAATATTTAGTTAGTGCTAGAGAGAATAGCCAGGAAACCACATCTCTATGATGGTTAGTAGATGGAAGAAATGTAATGAAAGAATTTAATTGTGAAGGAGAATTTGTTCACTATGGGATGGGATTCACAGGCAGTTCAGTGAAAAGAATTGGACTAGAATATAGATAAGTCAGGGCTGCAAAAAAGAATATAGGATAAGGAGGCTTGGGGATAGCATTCTTGTAAGTGGATGATGATTTATCAGCATAGAGATGGGAAGAAAACCACTAGAAGATATGGTCATAAGAGAGGGCAGATAAATATTGAAGGTCAGTCTCTTGGAAGTGTTGGGTTGAACTCGAGTTTGGGTTGGACCTTTCCTGAGGGCACAGGGCTCCTGGTTATCCTCCAGAGTAGGCAATAGAGGGGGCTAGGCAAAAAAGCTAAAGACTGCTACAAGTCTTAGCTATCTCTTTTTAATCTTTTATTCTATGTCTTTATAGCTCCTTTCGACTCACCTATTAGCTTGGTCCCAGGGAAAATTTCATAGTGGACCAAATTAGTTTTTGGAATATTTTTTTTTAATGTTCATCCTCTTTTATTCCAAGCAGATAGCGCTATTGTGAATGGAACTGATGATTTAGATCTCCCTGTTATGTCATTCTACTTAGACCTATACTCTCTTGTGGTGTCTATTCTTCCCCTTCCTTTATTACCTCATCCTTTCCACCAAAATTCCCATTCCCATTATAAACAAAATAGATAGATAGACAACATTTATTAAGGGCTTACTAACCAGGCACTGTGCTAAGCAGTAGGGATACAAATGCAAGAGAAGATAATTTCCATCCTCAAGTGACTTCAGTTCTAAAAAAGGAAGGTACTAATTGACATATGATAGTGATGGAACCTATACATGATCTGGAGATTCCAGGGAGTGGAGTAGAAGGTCTAGGGTTCTAGCAAAATATTGTAATAGACCAATTATCAGCGCCATGGGACTCAGAAATAAAGTCCGAAGTTCCATGGTAGAAAGATAAGAATGATTGCTAGAGATCTGGCAGCAGTGGAGACGACTGAGAAGTGGTGTGGAAAACATGGGAGTTGGCAAGATAAGACAAGAACTTATCCATCTGATAGTAAGTTCTTTTTCTTTTTAATAATAATAATAGGTAACACATTATTTGTTTTGATTGTCATTATAATCCTGTGTAATAGGTACTATTATTATTCCCATTTTATGGGTGGAGACCCCAGGGCCTCATGGGTTAAATTATTTGTCCAGAGCCAACTAGCTAGTAAATGTCAGAAGCTGAATTCAGACTCAGGTCTTCCTGTTGCCAAGACCAGTATTCTCTGTGCTTTGCTACTCAGCTATAATCCCTCAACCATTCCAGGAGTATTTGCATTTTTTTTAAAAGTACTTGTTAGTACAAATCAGTCTTTTATTTGGAAATTCAAGTCATGTGCCAAAATGAAGTGAAAATTTTCTGGGAGAGTTATGTTAAGCAGGGGACTCCTCCTGTCCTTTCTATAAAGCAAAAAACATCCATCTCTGCCTACATGTAAGGTTGGACTGGTTCTCCATATTGTAAAGCTTGGCTGGGAGAGAACTGTTGTAACTGACTCCAAGCAGACTGAACTAGAGAATAAGAGCTCTTTTACTTCCCATCTAATGAAGAGGTAGAAAGAGAATCAATAAATTGGATTCTACGAAGGTTTTTTTCCCCTTGAGGCAATTGGGGTTAAGTGACTTGCCCAGGGTCACACAGCTAGGAAGTGTTAAGTGTCTGAGATCATATTTGAACTCAGGTCCTCCTGACTTTAAAGCTGGTGTTCTATCCATTGTGCCACTTAGCTGTCCCTTTGTTTTGTATTTTTTTACAAATTATTTTTTTAACAAAGTTTTTTAAGAGACAATATTCTTGCCTTTTCTAAGAAATTGTATACTTCTAAAAATCATATACCACTCGGGATTTACTGCTTGCATGGCATGTGTTAATTGGGCTGACAAAAAGTATTGACAATCCGCTTATTCAGTCAATCAACCAGCATTTATTAAGTACTTATTATGTTTTAGGTTCTGTGATGTTGTAGGGATACAAATAAAGGTAAGAAACAATTTCTCTTCTTAAAGAGCTTATATTTTAGTTTCCATAACTTGCAAACAACTCTATCCATGCAAAATAAATACAGAGTAGATGGAAAGTAACTCCCATTATTCCAGAAAATTGATATTCCATGGTTAAATTTTAGTTTTGGTTATTTTTCTTGTTTAGTTACAGTTCTAAGTTTTTCCTTTAAAAAAATTCACCTGGAATCTTTTCCTGCTTACAAAATTATATATCTTTTAAAACCAAAGAATTCCAAGCACAAGTCCATGGGGATTAAGGAAAAGGAAGGATGTGGAATTATGTTGGCATATTTTGACAATTTGGTTTATCAGCCCTGAAATCTAGCCTAGATAGTGCTAGATAACACAAATAATCAGACAATTCGCTTTGGATGTTTGATTATGGGAATGTTGTTTCTACATCTAGAGCGTGACACTTCCAATCATTTCATTATTGGATTTGTAAGTCCAGAAGTGATGCTCCTCACACAATGTGCTCATCACTGGGAGGCAGAGCCACTTATGTCAGCCAGGTTTCCTGGATGAGATGAAATAATTAGGGATGAGCAAAAAATATTCAGTTCAATGAGAAATGGTGAATGAGAGAGAAGGAAGAAGAGGGCATTCTAGAACCAGAAATAGAGCTTCTTTCTACCTTCTACCCCATACTAATTGGGAGAGGGTGGAGCTCAGGAAAAAAAAAAACAAGAGAAAAAAAAAGGAATAAAGGGCCTTAAAGGAGATTTGATCCCCACAATAAAGCCTATATTTATAAGGCTATAATCTGACTGCTAAAGAGTTGAAAAGTTTTTTTTAGGATTATTATCAAAATTAAGTTGCTATATGCTCAGCTCAGTAATTAAACACTTAATTTATAAATACCATATGTCAATTCAATTATATTTCATCAATCAACAAACATTTATTAAGTGCCTACTGTATACCAGGGACAGTAATAAATAAATATATATGTATATATATACACACACATATATATACATACATACATATATACATATATCATACACACATATATATACATACACATATATATACATATATCATATATACATATATATATTTTTTCCAAGCAGAATGTGTTAAAATAATCCTACCCATTTATTCAGTTAGAGGAGATAGGATGTTAATGACCATGTATATCAAATTAATTTTTTTGTCATAATTATTGCAATTCAGTTTTATAGCGAACATCATGAGGCTGAGTAGGTAACTAGGTGAGTAGATGGGGAAAATGTTTAAGGTTCCCTGGGTATGTCTGTCATTATGACCTGGAATCACCTGAGAGTTCTGGTTAATAATGAGAGAGCTAGGAGAAGCTCCCATGAAGACAGTATACAAATTCCAGATTGTCCTGGTTTGACTAGGCTGCATAAGTAGGTATTTTAGCACCTAGAATGATGATTTTGGAGTCAGGAAGACCTTGAATTCAAATTCTGCCTAGAAATTTTCTAGATGTGGGAAATTGAGGAAGTCAGCCTCATTTTCTTATCTTTGTACCTCAGATTCCTCATTTATTAAACAGGAATGATAATAGCACCAAGTTCCCAGGGTTTTTCTAAGAATTAAATAACAATGTTTAGGTTGTTTAAAAAAATTCTAGCTTTTACTAATATAAGCAGAAGAGACAACCCAGGATCGTAAATTTAATGCTGGAAGGAGCTTTAAAAAATCAGTATCAGTGTTAAATGTTAAAACACTGGATTAGGAATAAGACCTGGATTTAATTCCTGACCCTGGCATTGATTAGCCATGTGATTTTACATACCTCACTGAATCCAAGTTTTTCTATCTATAAAATGGTGATAATAGTTCTTGAACTACTTATATTATGGGCTATCATGAGAAACAAATTAATTCATGTAAAGCCTATTGTCTGTAAAAGTAAGCTATTAATATTGGGTTTTGATTTGAGGTAAGGAAAAGTCATTGAATCTTGGGGAAAACCAGAGAAAGACTTTCCCAACTGTTGGCTAGTGGATTGTGAAAGGAATGATTAATTTTCCCTCATAATAATACCCAACTATTAATAATTGGGGAGACTCTAGTTTTTTTCCCCTTTTCTATCTTGTTTTTTAATCTTTCAAAGACAGGCCTGATGGAAGAAGCAATTACTATTCTCTACTTTCTGAGTATTGCTATTCAATCCAATTAGATCCAACTTCTAAGGTGGAGTTTCCCTTCTGCTCAGGCTTTTGTGGAGGATAAAATTTTTATTTAGATTTTCTAAGTCTGGGGGAAATTTAAGAAATAAATGACATAATCAAAGTTCATTTGACTAGGTTCATCTCATTGTAATATTTCATTCCATTATTAATTGTTAACCAATCAAAGTTGATTGCTACCTTTGGGAATACCCCTCTTCCAATGGAAATAATAAGCCATGAGCCACTTCCATGATTGTCTTTGATCTAAGAGAGACAGTTAAATGGACATCTTTTTTATTAATAAACATGCTGGCATTATTAATAAAATGATTAAATTATCCAGAAATTATGTCTCTTGAACTTTTTAAATGTCACAGTTGAGTATAATGTGACCTAATATGACTCTGCTTGGGGGTTTTAGGGATGATGTAGCAGAAAGGGAGTACCTTTGTATGCCAGGATAGGTTATTTGTTAAGGCTAAGGAAGCAGATTCTGAATGGTAGAAAAGGGCAACTCTGTCTAACTCCATGGCCTTGAGCAACAATTGAGTTTAATATCAAGTTACAAACTGAGAGGCTATAATAAAGTGCAGTGGAAAGAACAATGCTTTTGGAGTCAGAGGATTCGAATTCAAATCTTGTTTGCATGTACTACACCTGAGGACAGAGAAAGGCAATTTCGCCATATACTCATGTAGGGCTGAAGATATTATCAAGATAATATCTGTGTGATCTTGGATATTGAAGGTAGGGACTATGTTTTGTCTTTGTATCCTGCTTAGCACAGTATCTGATACTTAGTAGTCACTTAATAAATGATTATTGACTGAGTGTTCCCATCTCTTTATCTGTAAAATGGGTGGGGGAGGGTAGATCAGCTGATGTCTAAAATATACCTTTCAGATCTAAATCTATGATCTATAGTTATGAGACAGTATTTGAACAAGAGGAGAGCTTCCAAGAGGATAAAAAGATGCATGATAGCAAGTAGGTCAAGAGAACCTTTGTAAATTATCAACTGTTAATCTTCATCTTTTTAATGTATTCTCAATCTATCTCACATCATTATGTTTCTTTGTTGGTCTCACAGTAAATTTCCTTAATCAATGACCACTTACTTTCCTCCCCAACTCCTAATTCTTTGCTATTACAAAAAGTGCTGCTATAAATCTTTTGAGCCATATGGAACCTTTATTTTTATTATTGACATTGTTGGGGTATAGATCTAGCAGTGACATTTCTGAGTGGAAGGGTATGGACATTTTGCTTACTTGCTTAGCATAATTCTGAACTTTTTTCCGGGATAGTGAATCAATTACAGTTCCATCAGCAGCATGTTATTACTAATACATTATCTATAACTTTTCAACATATTATTCATTTCACAGACCTCTGAAGTCAAGGTTACTGGCCAACTTGGTGATATAGTAAGTTGGAAGTCAGAAAAGCTCATGTTTGTGAATTCAAATCTTGCCTCAGGTACTTCTAGCTGTGTGATTCTGAGCAAGTCACTTAACTTTAATTTCCTTATCTGTAAAATGAGCTGCGGAAGAAAATGGCAAACCACGCCAAAATCTCTGCCAAGAAAATTCCAGATGGGGTCATCAAAAGTTGGTCTTAACTGAAATGACCAACAGCAACAAACCAGTATATGCCTTATTTCAGTCCCCTGAAGTAAAGATTTCTTGATCTGAATTTTGCTTTCAGTGTAATTTTCTTTTATATTATAATGGTCATCATGCCAATTGTTTTCTGGTATATGTTGAATTTCATTAGTTCACAAAAGTCTTCCCAAATAGCATGAATATTCCACATTCATTACCTTTTTGCAGCATATAATATATTATTTATTACATTTTTAATAGTGCTGAGATAGGTTATGTTATCATGTTTTATATATTATGGTATATGTATATATTTATAAAACATATATATAGTGTTACATAGTATTATGCATCAGATATATGGACAGAATATATTTATATATATAAAATTATGTCTGTGTAAAATACATATATATTATATGTGAATATATGTATGTACACATATTTGTTACAAAGCCAGTTATGTCATTAAGCTTAAAATTGCACTGAGACTTTTGGAGTATCATGTGTGTATGTGTATGTCTGTGTATCTATAGCTATATTTCTATATATCTATATTTATATATCTCCTCTTTCTAGTAAAAAAAAAGTTCATTTAATGTCTTTTCTAGCATATTTCCAAATTGTTTTCCAAAATGACTGGATGAATTCCTGGCTCCACTAACAATTCTTTAGTATGACTCTTCTTTTGGCCATTCTAACATTTACCAGTTTTTAATCTTTTGTCAGCTTTGCTAATCTGATAGATATGAGATGAAACCTTAGAGTTGTTTTAATTTGCATTTATCTTAACATAAATAAATTGGAGTAACCTTATGGTATCATAATAGGTACACTTCATTTCCATTTTTTTATTATTCCCTTGAGATTGTTGATTTTTTGTTCCTTTAGATGAATTTTGTCTAAGTGTCTAACTAGACAGTTTGATCAGCAAAGCATTAAATCTGGAGAGATTAATTTAAATGTTATCACCACTTTATTTAAATGGCTCAATCATTAAAAATGAATCTCTTCAACCATTTAAATTTTTGCTTATTTTTGTACAGAACCTTTTGACATTTTGTTTATGTGAGGCCTAAGTTGTATCTTAAAAGGTTAATACCTAGATTTAAAAATATATATATTTTAGTTATTTTATTGGAATTTTCCTTTTTATTTCCTCTAAAAGTCAATTATTTTCTTTAGTTAATTTTATATCTTATTATTTTACTGAAACTATTATTATATATGACACACTCAAAACATTTGAAATCAAAGAAATGAAACATGACATCCTCTTCATCTTTGCTTATTATTGTAGCTTTTTTTTCTTATTGCTATATTAGCAATGGGAGCACTATGAGAAAAAATAATGGGGAGAAAGGAGACAAATTTTTGATTTATATCTGATTTTATTGGGAAAGTTTCTACTGTTTTTCCTTTATAAATAATATTAACTCTTTATTAAGGATATGTATATTTGATGAAATCAAAGAAAGCTTTTTTTTTCATTTATGCTTTTTAATGACTCTATAAATAAATGACTACTGTTATTTTGTCAAAGGCTTTTTCTGCATCTAATCAGTCATGCCCCAAACTGGATGCCTCAATATGGGCGAATTCTTATTAGGTTAAGAATGAAGGGGAGCATCTTCTAGTCCAGTATCAGCAGTTTAAACTATTGTTATCAACTCACTGTGTTGAAGATCCAGAGAATATGGAACGGGTTGACTCAAAATTTCCCTCTTAATGACCCACATGTTATAAAAATGTTTATGGCAGCTCTCTTTGCCATAGCAAAGCATTGAAAATTGAGGGGCTTACCATACATTGAGGAATGACTAAACAAATTGTGGTATATAAATGTAATGCAATACTATTATCCTGTTAAAAATGTTGAACTGGCAGATATCAGAAAAAAACTTAGAAAGACATGAACTAATTTTGAGTGAAGTGAACAGAACTAGGAGATTATCATATGTAGTAATAGCAACATTGTGTGTGATGATCAATTTTAATAGACTTTGCTTTTCTCAGCAATACAATGATCCAAGGCAATTTCAAAAGACTCATGCTGGAAAATGCTATCCATATACAGAGAAAGAACTCTGGAGTCTTAATGCAGATCTAAGCATACTTTTTGCACTTTTTTTTCTCTCTCTCATGTTTTGTTCCTATTGTTCTGATTCTTCTTTTACAACATGACTAATGTGGATACATGTGCAATATGATTGTACATATATATGTTATATCATGTTGCTTTCTGTCTTGGGGAACAGGGAGGGGAGGAAGAGGGAAAAACAATGGAAATAAAAATCTTATAAAAGTAAATGTTGTCAATGAAAAAAAAATTAAAGAATTATACAAGACAATAATAAGTAAAACAAACAAAAAAACCCCCCAAAAACATTTCCCTCTAAGATGTAGGAGACACTAAAAACATCTGGGACACTTGCTGCTTAATTTAATTCTAGATTAATAGCGTGTTATTTTGTATAATTTTTTAAACTTTAATTTTATGTCATCTGGTTTTATCAGTTCAAAGGGAGAATTGAATAAAGACTAGTGAGCCTTCAGTTGAAAAGATAGGACTCAAATAATACATTATATCTAGGTATGGCTTTCAGCAGGCAATATAAAAGGGACCCAATTCTATGCTGAATTTAGATTCCTGAGGCACATATACATCAAGGAGACACTCTTTTTGATATATAGTATGAAAAGAGCTAGCTTAAATTTCATGAGACCCCAAATTTAGAAAACCTAGTTATTGGAAGACTAATATAAGGAATCCATGCCCATTCTTCTCTGCTCCCTCTTCACCCACCTTGTCCCTCCTTTGGTCAATAGAAAAAATAGAAGGTCATTATATTTATCTTCATGGAAAGCTCTTTGTCTTTTTCTTCACAATATTTAAACAATTTAAATAAAAGCAGCGCCTAAAGTTAAGGGAATAGGTCATAGAAAGTGTAACCAATAAAATATTCTCCAATAACACATTGGATAATTTTAACAAAATATTCTCCAATAAATACATAATTTACATAATGTTTTCCTCATGACAATACTATAAGGTAGTATAAGAATTATATCAAGCTCATATATATATTAATATGTATTGTCTTCATTTTACAGATGAAGAAATATAGACTTTGAGAGCTTTAATGACTTACTGATGATCATTTGCCTACTAAGTGCTTGAGGTTGAGTGAATCCCCATCTCCTAGACTCCAGATTCTGTTTTCTAATTATTAAATCCCAGAATCTTTCAAAAGTAAAAAGAAGTTTTCATATCCTGAGATATAATTTAAGATATCACAGAAGTTTAAATTATTTTTTATTATTCATAAAATTATAATAATGACTAGAAATGATTTCTTCTTTATTTAACACACATACACACATACTTGAAAGTTTTGAAATTTTGAAATACACTAATAACAAGTTCCCTTTAATTTTAACTATTAATGTTTCTTAATAACTAAGAAAATTGACAGAAAAGGGAGAATTTATATTATAAGTCTAAGTGTTAAAAATGTTATACAAGAGAAAGGGAAAAAGAAACCACTATTTCACATTATTATTTAATTTTTAAAAGGAGAAAGATTTTTGAAGATGCCAGAAATGGAAACTGCAAAATTCTTCTTCATGAGAGTCATTTTTGTACTTGCCACAGAAAAATGTCAGAGCAATGTTGAAATGTTAATTATAATTAATTGGATGGAACAAAGGCAGTGGGTGATGTCTTTTTCTCTCCCATCCTTTCCAGTATTTTCATTCTTCTCTTATCATCGTTCCAAAGGCTTTCTTCAGTTTTTGTTTTCTTCCTAATTCTTAGAACATTCTGTCTTAAAAGATTCCAAAGCATGTTTTTTTTTCCATTTGAGGCATTATAAATCAACAGCTTCCTGAGTCCAAGTCAAATACCAGCAGCACAACATCCCCAAATTCTACTGATTTCTGTAGCTTAGGGGAAAGCTGCTATAAGACAATATTACATCCTGGAAAAGAGAGCCAACTCTTAATCAACTCTTAAATGGCAAGAGAGCAATTTCATAAAGTATCAGATAATTTAATTGTTATCCATTTTGGAATATTATATTCTTTTTTATTTTTATTTTTGGTTGAGGGAGAAGAGAAAAAGCAGTAAGAGAGGCTGTAAGTTAACATAATAATGATTTGCTTAGGCTAGTGTTAAGATGAATTTGCAGATCTTGAACATACATTAATAACTTACGTGTAGATGTGTTTTAAAGTCAACGGTCATTAAAATTATTTAAATCATAAAATTTAAGTCATTAAAACATTTAAATGCAACAATTATTTATTGTGTACCAGTTATATTCCAGGAAGTACATTAAGCTTTGGGGATATAAAGAAAAGCAAAAAATCAGTCCCTGCTTATAAGAAGCTCTCAGCCTAATGGGGAGACAACATGAAAACAAAAAATACACAAGAAACATACAGGAAAAATTGGAGATAATCTCAAAAGGAAGATATCCCTGTCTCTTCAGATTGTCCCCTCTTTCATCACTTCTTTATAATTATCAAGATGAATTGCAAACTTTTGACTTTTCACCCACTGTCACATCATATATCCAATCACTTGTCAAATCCTGTTTCTCCTACCTTTTAAACATTCCTCAAACCTCTTTTCTCCTCTAGCATTGTCATCACTTTGGTAGTGGCCTTCACAACTTCACACCTAGGCTATGGTAATAATCTGCTGGTTCATCTTCCTTTCTCTAGTCCTTCCCCACTCCAATTCATCTTCTACTCAGGGATCAATTTGGTTTTCCTAAAGCTATGTTCTGATCACATGATCTCTAGATCCCAAATTCAATAAGCTTCAGTGGCTGTTTGACTTTTAAAGAACTTTATAATCTGGATATTTCTTACATTTCCAGTCTTATACCTTATTTCTCTCAATGTTATTTGGGATCCAGTGATACTTGCCTCTAGGCTGTTGCTCACATGAGATGTTTACTTGTTCAACTCTGAGTTTTGACACATATTTGGAATACTTTGCTTCTTTGTCTCTTCCTCTTAGCTTTCCTGACTTCCTTCAAGACTTCATTAGTCTCACTTTCTGCAAGAAGTGTTTTTCAGTCCTAAATCTTAGTACTTTTCCTATTTTTTGCTCTTCCTAGATTCCTTCCACCCACCATCCACTGTCAATCCTATCTACTAGAACATAGTAGGCATGTAAATACTAAATGACGCACTAAAGTTTTTTTTTAAGCTTTTTATTTTCAAAACATATGCATGGGTAATTGACTCTTGCATAATCTTGTGTTTCAGATTTTCCCCTCCTTTCCCCCTCCTCTCCCCTAGATGGCAAGCAATCCAATATATGTTATACAATACATGTTGAAATATATGTTAAATTCAATATGTGTAAACATATTCATGCAATTCTCTTGCTGTGCAAGAAAAATCAGATCAAAAAGGAAAGAAAATGAGTAAAAAACAAAATGTAAACAAACAACAACAAAAAGAGTGAGAATATTATGTTATGATCCACATTCCATTCCCATAGTACTCTCTCTGGGTGTAGATGGCTGTCTTCATCACAAGATCATTGGAACTGGCATCAGTCATCTCATTGTTGGAAAGAGCCACTTTCTTTTTAAAATTTTTTTTATTAATTTTATAAATATAACATTTTTTTTTTTACAACACTATCCCTTGTACTCCCTTCTGTTCCAAATTTTCCCCTACTTCCCTCCACCCCCTCCCCTAGATGGCAGGCATTCCCATACATATTAAATATGTTATAGTATATCCTAGGTACAATATATGTGTGCAGAACTGAATTTTGTTGTTGTTGTTGTTGTTGCAAAGGAAGAATTGGATTCATAAGGTAAAAAAATAACTTGGGGAGAAAAACAAAAAAGATGCTCATAGTTTATACTCATTTCCCAGTGTTCCTTTTCTAGAGGTAGTTGATTCTGTCCATCATTGATCAATTGGAATTCAATTAGCTCTTCTCTATGTTGAAGATATCCGCTTCCATCAGAATGCATCCTCATACAGTATCATTGTTGAAGTATATAATGATCCCCTAGTTCTTCTCGTTTCACTCAGCATCAGTTGATGTAACTCTCTCCAAGCCTCTCTGTATTCCTCCTGTTGGTCATTTCTTACAGAACAATAATATTCCATAAAATTCATATACTATAATTTACCCAAACATTCTCCAATTGATGGACATCCATTCATTTTCCAGCTTCTAGCCACTATGAAAAGGCCTGCCACAAACATTTTGGCATATACATGTCCCTTTCCCTTCTTTAGTATTTCCTTGGGATATAAGCCCAGTAGTAACACTTCTGGATCAAAGGGTATGCACAGTTTGATAATTTTTTGGGCATAATTCCAGATTGCTCTCCAGAATGGTTGGATTCTTTCACAACTCCACCAACAATGCATCAGTGTCCCAGTTTTCCCACAGCCCCTCCAACATTCATCGTTATTTGTTCATCTTAGCCAATCTGACAGGTGTGTAATGATATCTCAGAGTTGTCTTAATTTGCATTTCTATGATCAATAGTGATTTGGAACACTCATATGAGTGGAAATAGTTTTAATTTCATCATATGAAAATTGTCTGTTCATATCCTTTGACCATTTATCAATTGGAGAATGGCTTGATTTCTTCTTATAAATTAAAGTCAATTCTCTGTATATTTTGGAGATGAGGCCTTTATCAGAACCTTTAACTCTGAAAATGTTTTCCCAATTTGTTACTTCCCTTCTAATCTTGTTTGCATTAGTTTTGTTTGTGCAGAAACTTTTTAATTTGGTGTAATCAAAATTTTCTATTTTGTGATCAATAATGGTCTCTACTTCTCCCTTGGACACAAACTCCTTCCTCCTCCACAAGTCTGAGAGATAAACCATCCCATGTTCCTCCAATTTATTCATGATTTCGTTCTTTATGCCTAAATCTTGGACCCATTTTGATCTAATCTTAGTATGTGATGTTAAATGTGGGTCCATGCCTAGTTTCTGCCATACTAATTTCCAGTTTTCCCGGCAGTTTTTGTCAAATAATGAATTCTTATCCCAAAATTTGGGATCTTTGGGTTTATCAAACACTAGATTGCTATTTTTATTCACTGTCTTGCCCTGTGAACCTAACCTATGCCACTGATCAACTAGTTTATTTCTTAGCCAATACCAAATGGTTTTGGTGTCTGTTGCTTTATAATACAGTTCTAGATCAGGTACAGCTAGACCACCTTCACTTAATTTTTTTTATTACTTCCCTTGCAATTCTCGACCTTTTGTTGTTCCATATGAATTTTGTTGTTATTTTTTCTAGGTCATTAAAATAGTTTCTTGGGAGTCTGATTGGTATAGTACTAAATAAATATTTTAGTTTAGGGAGTATTGTCATCTTAATTATATTCGCTTGCCCTATGCAAGAGCACTGAATGTCTTTCCAATTATTTAAATCTGACTTTATTTTTGTGGCAAGTGTTTGCTCATATAATTCTTGACTCTTCTTTGGTAGATATATTCCCAAATATTTTATACTATCGACCGTTATTTTGAATGGAATTTCTCTTTGTATCTCTTGCTGTTGGATTGTGTTGGTAATGTATAAAAATGCTGAGGATTTATGTGGATTTATTTTGTATCCTGCAACTTTGCTAAAATTCTGAATTATTTCTAATAGCTTTTTAGCAGAGTCTTTGGGGTTCTCTTAGTATACCATCATGTCATCTGCAAAGAGTGATAATTTGATTTCCTCATTTCCTACTCTAATTCCTTGAATCTCTTTCTCAGCTCTTATTGCCGAGGTTAGTGTTTCTAGTACTATATTGAATATTAATGGTGATAGTGGGCAACCTTGTTTCACTCCTGATCTTACAGGGAAAGGTTCTAGTTTGTCGCCATTACATATGATGTTTACTGAAGGTTTTAAATATATGCTTGTTATTATTTTAAGGAATAGTCCATTTATTCCTATAATCTCAAGTGCTTTTAGTAGGAATTGATGTTGGATTTTATCAAATGCTTTTTCTGCATCTATTGAGATAATCATATGGTTTTTATTAATTTGATTATTAATATGGTCAATTATACTAATAGTTTTCCTAATATTAAACCAGTCCTGCATTCCTGGTATAAATCCCACTTGGTCATAGTGTATTATCCTGGGGATGATTTTCTGAAGTCTATTTGCTAATATCTTATTTAAGATTTTAGCATCAATATTCATTAAGGAAATTGGTCTATAGTTTTCTTTCTCAGTTTTCGATCTACCTGGTTTAGGTATCAGTACCATGTCTGTGTCATAGAAGGAATTTGGTAGAACTCCTTCAATCCCTATTTTTTCAAATAGTTTACATAGCATTGGAGTTAGTTGTTCTTTAAATGTTTGGTAGAATTCACATGTAAATCCATCTGGTCCTGGGGACTTTTTCTTAGGAAGTTGGTTAATAGCTTGGTCTATTTCTTTTTCTGAGATGGGACTATTTAGACTACTTACTTCTTCCTCTGTTAATCTGGGCAAGCTATATTTTTGAAGGTATTCTTCCATTTCATTTAAGTTATCGAATTTATCAGCATAAAGTTGAGCAAAGTAGCTCCTAACTATTGTTCTAATTTCCTCTTCATTAGTGGTGAGTTCACCCTTTTCATTTTCAAGACTAATAATTTGCTTTTTCTCTTTCCTTTTTTTAATCAGGTTTACTAAGGGTTTGTTTATTTTGTTTTTTTTTTCATAGAACCAACTCTTAGTTTTATTATTAATTCAATAGTTTTTTTACTTTCAATTTTATTAATCTCACCTTTTATTTTTTGAATTTCAAGTTTTGTGTTTGTCTGGGGTTTTTAAATTTGTTCCTTTTCTAGCAATTTTAGTTGTAAGCCCAATTCGTTGGCCCTCTCTTTCTCTATTTTATGCAAGTAGGCTTGTAGAGATATAAAACTTCCCCTTATTACTGCTTTGGCTGTATCCCACACATTTTGGTATGATGTATCATTATTGTCATTTTCTTGGGTGAAGTTATTAATTATGTCTATGATTTGCTGTTTTACCCAATCATTCTCCAATTGATAGGCATCCGTTCATTTTCCAGTTTCTAGCCACTACAAAAGGGCTGCCACAAACATTTTGGCACATACAGGTCCTGGAAAGAGCCACTTTCATCAGAATTGATCATCATATAATCTTACTGTTGCCATGTATAATGATCTCTTGGTTCTGCTCATTTCACTTAGCATCGGTTCATGTAAGTGTCTACAGGCCTCTCTAAAATTATCCTGCTGATCATTTCTTATAGAACAATAATATTCCATAACATTCACATATCATAATTATTCAGCCATTCTCCAATTGATGGGCAACCACTTAGTCCCCAGTTTCTTTCCACTACAAAAAGAGTTGTCAACATTTTTGCACATGTGGATGACTGACTAAAGTTAAGGAAGACTGAGAACTGCTAAGACTTGAAGGAAGATAGTAAACAAACATGAGGAGGAAGAAAGTAACAACATGGGATATAGTCGATGAGAATGCCTGGAGTTGGGAGGTGGAGTATTTTGTGTGAACAACAGTGAGGAGGAATCTATCATTGGATTGGAGATTTCTTGGAGGGGAGCAAGATGCAGGAAGATCAAATAGGTCAGAGGAGGCTAGATTATGAAATCCTTTCAAAACTAACCAGAGGATTTATATTTGATCCTGGAAGTAATAGGGAGCCACTGGAGATTATTGAATGGGGGTGGAGTGGGACAGGGTTCAAATGGTCATAACTATCTTTAGAAAGGTCAATATGACAACTAATTGAAGTATGGACAGGAGTGAGGAGAGATTTGAGGCAGGTAGACTATGCCAGTAATTTAAGTGTGAAATGATTAGAACTTGTACTAGGGTGATGCCAGTGTTGCAGAGAAAGAGCATATATGATATTTTATTTATTTATTTATTTATTTTTTTATTTATTTATTAGATGTGAATGCCTTATGTTGTGGGATGACACTCCATTCCCATAATCCTCTTTCTGGCTCTTTTCATCACAAGGTCATTGGAACTGGTCTGAATCATCTCATTGTTAAGAAACCTTCTCATATCTTAATGCCATTTTCATTTAACATTTATCTACAATTGCATTATACAGTTCAAAGTACACTTGGGTTTAAATAGATGAGATACTAAATAATGGAGCAGCTGAGTGGCACAATGAATGGAGTGCAATACTTGGAATAAGGAAAATTCCTCTTCCTGAGTTCAAATTTGACCTCAGACAGTTACTAGCAACCCTTTTTGTTTCATTTCCTCATCTGTAAAATGAGCTAGAGAAGGAAATGGCAAACCACTCCAATATCTTTGCCAAGAAAACCCCAAATAGGGTCATGAAGTCAAACTTGACTGAAAACTAGATAATTCTCTCATGCTGTCATTATTTAAGTTCCATGTGGCATCTGACAGCACAGTAGCTAATGATGAGGTCCTGAATGGTTGATTTGGTGACCAGAGAGAAATTGAAGTACTGGAACAGGCAGGAAGAAGGCTCTGATAGAGATAAATTTAATTCCATAGTCCCACCTTTTGTGGAGGTAATCCAGTTAGAAATCTCTACAAAAGAGTTTATGGCCCATGGTTTTGCTATTGCCTTCCTTTAGGTCAGTTGGCCACTGTACTCTGCCTCATATTTTTCCCCTTACTTGCCCCTCACCCCATGCTAATTTGTTTCTCCCCTAACCCTACTATACTTTTCAATCCCACTTCTCCTCCTTATAATTAACTAACTCTTTTAGAATTAAGTAACTCAGGATTTAGCCTGGCAGCTAAGAGTATGCCCCAATCTCATGGGCTGTTTCCTATGGATGGGAAGGACCCTCAGAATTTCTATTTAGAACAGAAAACAATTGTTATTTAAACTCATTCTGAATGATCAAAACCTAAACAATGAGCCTCAGAGATTTGGCCTGGACCTATTACTGGCCATTCAATGAAAGCCAGAATGATTTGAGTTTAAAGCCATGGTAAAGTAGCTCTATTTAAAACAATGGGTTTTTTTGGTTTTGTTTTATTTTAAAGTCTGTTTTTCAGAACTATATTTCAAGAAATAAAAAATTAAAATTGTACAGGACAAAAGTAAATTTTTTATCTTTTTGAAAAACAAATAAAGAAGAAGAAAAGAAATAATAACTTCTCTCAATTTCTATTTCAACTGGGTCTCCAGAGAGCAATTAGTACTATTCAGATAATGTGGTAAAGTAGTTAATACGAAACTTTTCCTCAAGTACCTGATTTACTCCTTCCCACAAATATGTACAGCATCTATAAGAAGAGTAAAGTTAAACTCAGATCATGATAGTAGTGTGACACACTTGTAAGAAACATATATGACAAGGTTTAACAAGGTCTTATCACCTTCTTTGAACACCCCACTCTCTATTTCTCTCTGTATGTGTGTAGAGATCACGTACAGATTTCTTATTGTTGTTCAGCTCTATACTTTATAAAAAGAAAAGTTTAAAGCCCTTTCCTGCTGCACTGACAAGCAGCTGTATAGGTTTTGCTTGAACACTTCTGGGAATAGAAAACTCTAGTTACTGTGAATTCATTCAAGCCATTGATTTAAAATGTGATCATATTAAGACCAAGGATAACTCTCTAAACACAAATAGGGAGATTCTTAGTAGTGACATCTTCAAATATCCGTGACAAAATATCTTCATATTCAAAGAGTTCAAATGCAGAGTTCTTTAAATGATACTGTATCAAGGGCAGAATTATAGGCAATGAGTTCTTTAGAAATGTTCCCTAATACCTGGTAAGAGAAAGCAGGAAGAAAATAGACTAATTCCAGTTTAAGGAATAATGGGTCCATTTTGGACAAAACCAACTTATTACCAATGCACAAAGAATATGTCTGAATCTAGGGAAATTCCCATAATTGTAATTTCCAGTTTTTCTTTTTTAAGCTTTTGATATAAATATTCTATGTTCATTTTTTCATTTTTATTAATCTGAAATTAGTATAGTACAGACTCCTCACCATTGTGCTTTAGCATCATGCTGCAAGATTCTGGGTTATAGAGATAGTAGGGATAGCCTAATAAATTATTTGACAAGAAATGCAGAAAAAATCTTTGTAATTCACAGTTCTGACATAATGAAAAGCTTATAATTCACTAGTGTGACCTCACAGCTGTGAATTACAAGTTTCATTTGACTTGTTCACAATTTGTCTTTAAATTTATACTATGAAAAGTGAGAACCATATTGTCAAACTGTCACTCCATATTGATACATCACTGCAGAAGATGAAGAAACATTTTGTCAAAGAGCAAAAAAAAAATACCCTAAAAAAGGAAGGAGCTTCATAGGGATTTAATATAAAAGTATTTGAGTCAAGGTGAGGGGTAACTAGAAAGACAGAATATACAGTGCTCTTATCAGTCTAGGCACTGAGAGAAGTGACAATAGGAAACTTGTGGAGAGGGTCCCAAAACTTTGAAAGGTTATCTGCTGGCCTCCCAGAAAATTCTAAAATCATAAGCTATTGTTTATCCAGTATGGTTTGGGAGTGGTGTGTTGCAGTGCATTGAGAGGTTCTTTATGCAATCTATGAAGATTGGATGATAGTAATAACTAATATTAGCAAGCATTTATATAGCTGTTCAGGTTCTCCAAAATGCTTTATATAGGTTATCTCAATTGGTTCTCACAATAGTTCTGAAATTGAGGCTGAATGGAGCTCAGTGATTAATCTATGGATATACAGCTATTTAAGCATTTGAACTCAGGTTTTCCTGACCCCAAATACTGTGTTCTATCTCCTTTGGTATCCAAATGTGTTATGTTCTTTTAATGCATTATTTCTGTGTGATCAAGGTTAAGCAACTTATTCAAAATCATACTGACAGTGAGAGACAGTTACAGAGCAGCTGTTAATTTGTATCAGCAGAGAGGTTTTGTTTTTGTTTTCTGGGTCTTTCCTATATCGTTAACATTATGATTCCAGAAAAAAAAAAAGCTAAAGAAAAACAGCTATTAAAACAAACAAATAACCAAATTTATAATATCTTATGGGACTCACTTTCCACTGTTAGTTAAAGCTGTATTTCCAAACTCTTACCCTTCAATTATATCCAATTCTTATGACTACTTAAGAGGTAAAGATTATCTATGTTTGTTGCTAGCATAGTTGACCAAAAAATATGAAGGCTATCAAATATTTGGAAACCTATGTCTTCTAAAGTTTCCCAAACAATCATATTCTCTTTCTACATCATTAAATATATGTATTCAATTCTAATTAAATATATATATATATATATATATGTGTGTGTGTGTGTGTGTGTGTGTGTGTGTGTGTAAATTGGAATTGACCTTCTAAGGGACTATCTAGTACAATTTCCCACCTAATGAAGGAGTTTCATCTGTAACATTAGATTTTAAGTTTCTATTTTATCTCTGACATTTGATTGTAAGCTCCTTAAAGACTGTTACATTTGTTTTTATTTGTATTTAGATCCCCAGCACTTAGCACAATATTTGGCCACATATTGTTGCTGTTTGATTGTTTTCAGTTGTGTTCTTCCTCTTCATGATCCCTTTTGGTATTTTCTCTGTAAAGACAATGGAGTGGTTTGCCATTTCCTTTTCTAGCTCCTTTTACAGATAATGAAACTGAAGCAAAGTGGGTATGGCTTGCCTAGGGTTACACAGCTAATAAATGTCTGAGTCTGGATTTAAACTCAGGTCTTCTTGACTCCAGACCTGGCATTCCATCCATTTTGTCACCTAGCTGCTCCAATCTGACACATAGTAGATAGGTGCTTGTCAAACTGTCATATTGGCTTTCAAATAGTTGTATAAATACTGCTTGCACATCTCTGGTATCAACTCACAAAATAACTTTATTTTTAGACAGCTTCAGTCCTTAAATTCTTTCCCCCCTTCTATTGGACCAAAATCTATCTCTCTGAGACTTCCATCTATTGGTTCTAGTCTTGTTCCCAGAGAACAAAACATAAATAAATCCAATATCTGTTCTAAATGACAGATATGAATGTTCCATATGAAGGTATTGCTATCACGTCCAGATTAAACACCCTATGTTTTCTTAACTAGAATAGTGTCATGAAAGCTTTTAAAGCAGCTAAGTGACACAGTCCTTGCCTTCACTAACCAGCATCAAGAAGGTTTGAGTTCAGATCTATTCTCAAATATTTATTAGCTGTGTGACTCTGGGCAAATCACTTGATATCTGCCTGCCTCAGTTTTTTCATTTGTAAAATGAAATTAATAATAATACCTCTCAGTATTTGTAAAGCATTTTGCAAACATTACAATGCTATAGAAATGCTAACACCAACTATTATTACCATTTTATTTTTCTTATTTAGTGAAGTTCAAAACTATAATGAGTTATTTGGAAGGTAATGAAGTTCCTATCACTGGAAGTCTTTGATCTGAAACTGGATGATAGGCTATTGGGAATTTTGTACACTAAATGATCTGAGATCTATTTATCTGCTATAATACTATACAGTTATTGTTTCTACACTGTGATCTTCTCATTGTGATTTTGCTACATCATGGGTTGGTATAAGAAATTAAAAAGAAATGTTTTGAACATTTTTGTAGAAACTGCAGATGACATGCAAAAGCCATCAGATAATTTAGAAAAAGATTAAAAACTTAGACATGCATAAAACATATGTATAGTATTACATAATATGGACATATTTTATATTTTAATATAATAATAATAATTCAGACCATCTTTTTTATGAAGAGAGGGCCAAAATTTTTTACATGGATTTTCCAAATCACAGGGATGCCATACCTCTAACCCCTGTGGAAGGGATTACTATATTTTCTATGATTTAAAGTTGAGACATGAGAATTCTGTCTCATTTAAAGTAACTAGATGCTTTCCTGCCTTTTTATCAATTTATTAATTAATTCAGCATTTAATGGGGGAGGCACACAGTTTAGATAAAATATGGTTCCTGATCTCATAGAATTTAGGATCTATTGGGGATTTTGCTGATATCAACTTTAGTCCTCTTTTGTTGGTTTACCTTTCCACTTGCAGCCAAATGGCTCAATGGATACAGTCCTGGACACTTATTAGTTGTATGACCCTGGGAAATTCACTTAACCTTCTTTGCTTTAGTTTCCTCATTTGTAAAATGAACTGGAGAAGGAAATGGCAAACCACTTCAGTATCTTTGCCAAGAAAACTTCGAATGGGATCACAAAGAGTCAATCACAACAACACAAATGACTCAACAATAACAACTTGAAGTTTGAACATTGTTCTTTTTGGTATGGAACATAAAAACAAAGCAGCATTTGAACAATTTGGCCTATTTTTAGGGAGTTGCAAGGAGTTGGGAAGGAAAGGAGTTTCTAGAAAGAAATAATCCTCAGAGCTCTTTCCCATTAGGAAGATAGTGCAGATTTAAGGAGGAGAACTTTAAAAGTTCTCCCTCTTATTTGGTGAATTATTTAAGAGCTTGAGGCTTCCCTAAATCATTCTGGTTTTGTGGGGTGGCCTTTAGAAATAACTCTTAAAAGAGATGGCAATAGAATCTCACATCAAACTTCAGGTCAATGAATGTCATTTGAATGTCCTGTTTTCAGAGGCATTTATTCTTTGGAAGATTTTAATGTTCAGCCAACATTTCAGCATCCCATGACTTCCTCAGGGTGTTGGAGGAGGCATCTTCTTTGCAAACAGCTGTTCAGTCTGATACCACCAGGGCCTTACAATGTATTTATAGCTTTGGAACTCACAGCTACCTATGATTTATACATATATGTAATAAAAAAGTAAAGCCTTCTAACTTATAGGGGGTATGGAATCCAATCAGTTTTGATTTTTATCAAACCTTCCTATCTCTTAATTATTATCCATTGGAGTATTTTTCTTCTTTTAATCTGCACATTTTATACTTTATAACTTAGATTAAAAAGGCTGTTTGGGAATTTCATAAGCTTGCAAATAAAGAACAAAATGCCATAATGAAACTACAATTTTAATGATGAAGCTGTGATTACAACAGAAGCATTATAATTAATGCTAAAATAAAGCAATAATTCAGCTTGTTTTTTCATTCCAATGATGCTACAGTTACCAGGATTAGGACAGATTTACTATTGCTTGAATGAAATGAACTCTAGCTGTTTGTTTAGTGAGTGTCTGTAGTGATAGAGTTTATTGTGATAATGATGTCGTGAAACTGGCTTTCTGAGTGCAAGGCTTTAATATTTGTCATGATGTTTTTTCTAGGGAAAATCTCAAAAGCCTAATTTTTTTTCCAGTTGCAACTTTCCAAGCTTTTACTTTTCATATGATAACTGAGAACAACCAAGCAATCAATTTAACAATCATTTGGTAAGCATCGACTATATTCCAGGCAACATGCTCTCTCTCTCTCTCTCTCTCTCTCTCTCTCTCTCTCTCTCTCTCTCTCTCTCTCTCTCTCTCTCTTTTTACACACACATATATATATATATATATATATATATACACACACACACATATCTATATCTATCTATATATGCTGTCAAGGAATCTACCTTCTACTGGGCAGGAATGTGGGGTGAGGTGAGTGACAGCATGTACTTCTAAGGGCATAAAGGGGATTTGGATTTTATCTATTATTCCATTAGTACAGGGAATTCTTGGATGAAGTATTTCTATCAATATAGGGTGGCATCTTCCCTATAAGCTCCCTGAAACTCGTTTGAAGAATTGTGTGGCACATTGAGAAGGTAAACGACTCATCTAGGATCACATAGCCAGGACAAGTAAGAGACAATCTGACATAACAGACAGAGAGCTGATATCTCTAGTTCATATGGGGAAAACTAGTTCAAATCTTGCCTCCAGTAAAAGTATATAAAGGATGAATGCAAAAAAATTGAAAATTGGTCAGCTGGTCTAGGGTGAGGCTGGAGAACTGATTTAAAAAAATGTAGTTTCCTTTCCTTAAATAAGTGAGAGGAAATATGATAGCTGGCAAATTCCTTATATCAGTGGATTGAAGGATGCCTTTTGCCCTGGCTAGGCTTGAAACAATCTGGTCAGTTCTTTATCAATGAATTGCTGAAGGTAGAATTCTGAGATTTCCTTTGCCACAGTCTGGGACACCTCAGCTTCTCCTGCTGTATGAGACACATAAATCTCCTTCATATCGTCTTCAATAAGCACACGCTAGAGGTTAATAATGTGGGGATGTTTGATTCCCTGCTATTTTAAATAATTTCATGGAAAACCTAATGCAGTAGGACACTAGTTTAGAAAGGTTATTACCCTCATCAAACTACAGCACTTCTTTCCTATTATTTTCTACCAATTTCTAGGTCTTATAGCTCCTCTCCCTTCATTTACCACAAATGATTCTTCAAAATGGCCCTCTGTGGTTGGGTGGAGACAGTATTGAGGAAAGCTTAATCCTTAATCAGTGCCCTGTCAATGCTAGTAGTCAAGGGAATCTTTCTTCCTTCCTCGGCTTGCTGGATTTTAGGTACAATACATAGAACCCAGAATTCATTGCACTGTTGTCACTGAAACACATTCCCCTGTCCTCTAGTTAGGGAGACCACATATAGGAGCTCTTTAACAGAATAGGACCCTTTAGCTTTATTGGAGAGTTCATAGGCAGATCCCTTCAGTGCCTCAGAAGAGTCAGGTCTTTAGTTCCTAGTTCACATTAATCCTAAAGTTAGTCAGTAGAGACTGATTTACTAGAGGGCCAAGTTGCTAGTTCAATTTAGTTTGAATTGAATAAGCATTTATTAAATGACTTCTGTATGCAAAGGATCATACACAATGCTATAGGTTAGAAATTTTTTGGATTGGGTCTATTATTGTCATAAGGCACTACCCAGAAATGCAACTTCTATTATCAAAGAAGATCTCCATCAGCTTTGCACTTTAGAGTTTCAAACAGATACAAAAACTAAAACAAAAAGTGTGCACAGTCCTCAAGAAATTAACAGTTTCTATGGAGGTATAATATGTATACAGATGAGTAATTTTAGTAAATATAAAATTATCTGAAGAGGGACAAGGCACTAACAACCAAGGAGGAGGTTAGGAAACTGAACCAATACAGAATATAGTAAGCATAACTAAGAAAACAATCAGGATTTGATTTGTTGGTTAACTAGAATAAAATGACTGAGAAAATGTTAATAATGTGGATTAAATTTTAAAGTAAGGGTAAGGTTTTTCTTTTTTGTTTTTAGAGAACTGGTTGTTAAATATTTGCTAGCATATGATCTCCAGCCTGACAGTAAACTCCTCAAGACAGAGAGTTGGAAGTCCATTAGGGTAGAATATTTTATACATTGTCAGATGCAGTTATTGCATTGAATATTTTTGCTTAGTTGGCTTTATTTGTTACAAAGAGATGTTCAATATAAGGGACACTTTGAAATGATTGTAGAAAGTATTGGCCTTGGTAAAGCAAGATGCGGCCTTGAAGGAGCTCCTAAGACATGACATCTCATGTGTATGCAAGATTTCATGACATATAGCTAAAACAAAATCAAATAGAGAGCATTTTCCAGAATTAACTACAGTGTCAAATGACAAAAAGTATTTTCTACTGATAGGAAGATTATTTAAATCCCCCTGTTTATATAGAATATTAATTATGTCTAATCTTTGAACATTATAAAACATTCTAATGAAATTTCATAATAAACAGAAGACTTATAATTATCGTAACAAGAAAAACAGAATGGATGAAAAATGAACACATAAATACACATGCACATATGTGTATACATGCACACACATGTATATATATATATATGTTGCTAAGTGGGCAGCCATTCAGATTGTATGTGTATTCACACACACACACACATATCTTAGACATGGATTGTGGCTGAATAACAAGCTGCATCTAGAACTGAATAGTAGGAAGCAGTCAAGCTTAACCATGTTTGATAAGTCAAATTGTTTCAATAAATCCAAATTATTCACTTTTACAAACCCTGATCTCTTTAATACCATATTCTTTTGGTGAAATCATATGGGAATAACAGAATCTCTAGAAAATTACAGTTACAAATATTTCAGAGGCCTGGGTGGGCATAAACAGACTTCAAACCATATATTGGCAATAACTATTTATGAAGAATTGTAAAAACAGTGGGGGATCAAAGAGCACATAATTCATTAAGAAAGAAGGTGGATTAATCATATATTAAGAATGAAAAATTATAGATGGCACCTCCAAATATTAAAATAATATTTTTTCAGTTCATCTGCTGGATTGTCTACAAAGGAACTTTAGAAAAACATGGCCTAGATTCTCCCAATTTAGGGGAGTTTAATCTGTATGTTTTAAGGAAGCATTCACATTAATGAAAAGACATGGTTTAAAATCAGGTTGGCTCCTATTCTGTCAATGTACAAGATTAGCACTTTTTCTTTTGTAGATATTTAGTCACGGTCTCTCCTTTTTTAAAATAGAAGCTTCCCTAAGGAGAAATAATTCATGTTTCATTTTTTAATTTATATCTCTAGGGTCCAGCACATAGTAGGTCATGAGGTCTTCAGTATTGGGGTAGTTAGCAGAGGGATTGATTCCCTAGGCAGGTTCTGATAGAGATTCCATTGTCTCATCCTCTGAGGAAGTAAGTGGTCCAGTCTGAAATCCAAATTGTGTCAAACTCCTGAGACTCACTTTAGATAAAGGTCTTGGGCAGTCTTACCTTGCCAGAGCTTGTAAGAAATTCGAGTCATGCCCCTGATATTAAATTTTCCCTATAAAATCTGTTTATGGGCCATCCCATGGCTGTTGCCTTTTTTGGGTCAGTCCCATCCAGCACTCTCCCTCATGATGTCTTTCCCCTTCCCCATCCCCCATGTCATATGGAATCTCTCCTAACTCCATTATGTTTCTCAACTCCACTTCTCCTTTTAGCTAAGTAACTCTTTTAGGATGCAAAGTCCCTTTCAGGATTTAGTCTGCCAGATAAGTTCATGCCCCAACCTCATGGAGTATTTCCATTCTACTGGGTAACTGTGAGTTCTTCTGCAGAACTTGTTTTTCATATGCTCTCCCAAATCTATTACATATTTACCATTCCTAGTCTCTGTGGTATCTCTTCATTTTGTCTGTAACCTCTTCTCTAAATAAATCTAACTTTTGCCAAAGAGAATGGCGAATGTGAATTTTTCACATGACCAAGACCCTATTTTTGTTACCTGTCATCATCTGGTGTCCATATCACCCACATCATTTTGATTCTTGAACTACATCATTTGGTGCAAAACCCTGCATCATAAACTACATTAGTAGATAGTTAAGAGTTTGCTGATAGGTTTTATACATGGGAGAAGAAGAAAGTTTCAAAGAGGATTAGTGACTAGTTGGAAAATAAAAATTATAGTTTTATTCAGGGCCTATATACACAATGCTTCCCAGAATTATAGTATTATTTTTAATAAGTGTGCATTTCTAAAGTGTATTCCAGTTTGATACTTTAGGGAATTCAACTAATATAAATTATCACAGGTGCTTTATATGGAGGTTTCATTTTATAAGAGAAAGAAAGAACAGGCTCAGGGGAGTAAGGAGTCAAACTGGTGAACTTGAGTATGGCCACCAGAAAAGAACTCTTCTCTTCAGTTAAAGTTACTGGACATTTTCATGAAGCTCCGGGAGACAGATTGGAAAAGAAAAGGGATAATCAAAACAACTGTTCCCAAGTGACAATAAAGAGAGGGTGAAGGTCTGTCTAGAAAAATGTGCTTCATTTTGTATTCCACCTAAGCTGTGTTAATTAGTCAGTGCATTATTAAGAATATACGCAAAAGTAAAATAGTATGATTTGATAATGAACATTGGAAAGAAAGTGAGAGAAAGAGAGATAAAGGAAGAGAGAGAAAGAGAAAAAGAGAGAGAGCAAGCTACCTACGAACGGCATTTTAAAATGCATTTTGAGATTTGAGCTAATAATGTGAATGACATTCAGTGAGATTGCCAAATGCTGGTAATTTACTTTCATTTTCACATTAATGTGGGCCCACCTGTGATGAATTGGAAACTAAATAAGCACATCAGTTTTAATTAGATATTTCGGAGACTGGATCTAGTTAAACAGCGGTATTCATTCTTATCTATTAAATAGTCAAAGAGTTCAACACATTCTTCAGAATAAGTTTTCTTCTCTTTCCACTTCGCCTTTGTTTTGCAAATATTCTTTCCTAATGGATTTTTTTTTTTGAATGAAAAAGATGCTAGACTAGTGCAAATGAATTTCAAAACTGCCAGACCTGAATCTGAAGAGGATAATAATCTTACCCAGTTGACTAATTGGAGTTTTTTCCAGACTAAGAAAAATGAATTCTGAGACCTTTTAAAAAGATTCCAATAACATTGTGTTTGGCTTGGAGATGTTGTCTGGCAGATGATATGAATTCCCACTTACAGCTCGATGGAATGATTCTGAGCTATGAGAAAAAGTGTATTGAAAAGTATTGGGTAGAGCTGCACTGTGGCTATGTAAGCTTGTTCACCTTTGGTAACTCCAGATATTCATGCTGTGATTCCTACATAAATGAACACTTATTTATTCCTCAGATTCAGAATGAGAAACATACATATTTTGTAAGGATTTTTAAAATATATTTTGGTCAAAACATACAAAGGAAAATCTTCATGCACTGAAACTTAGGAAATCCATAGATCCATAAAAATTTGTCATAATTGTTACATTTTTATTGGCTCTGCTTATGTTTCTCTGGGATATGTGTGATAGGAGGCAGAGTTTTCTAGTGCTTGTAGGATTTGGGAGACTGACCAAAAAGACTGCTACACTGTGGGGGCCTCTTCTGGGGTAAGTATCAGACCCTTTGCCTTTGTGAGAACCAACTGGAGAGATTCTCCACCCAGGACTCTCATTATTGGATGCTGTAGTTTTTTATAAAGCTCATTTTTCTGGTGCTTTATCTTGTAAGTCAGACTAATTTCTTTGAGATAGCTTTTGTTTGTTTGAATACATGTGTTATTATTTGTTGGATTATCATATCCTTTTGAGTATTAATTTTATATTATAGATTTTTGCATTCTCAAAATTCTTGAGCTGCCAGTTTTCCTATATTCTCCCATTATAGTTCATGAAAGTTTATTTATTTATAATTTTTTTTTGCTTTGAAGCAGTTTTAGACTGCTTACCTCATTTGTAATAAGTAGTAGAAGCTTGTCTGAGATCTTTATGGACTTTTGATCCTTAATATGAAGTTTTCTTGATAGTCTATAAACCCTTTGTAATTATATCTAAATGCTTTTTCCCATTTGGGGGAACCTATATCTTTTTGAGGGTTTTCCTGATGTTTTTCTTTTAAGTTAACATGTTTATCCTAGTGAAAGATTCACTTGTTGTGTAGGGATCCCTGAAAAAAATTTAGTGTATCATGTGTAAAAAGGGACATCTAGAGATTCTCTAAGGCATGTTGTGAAGAAATCATTAAAGGGTTTTCATTCAGGATAATTTGGATTCTTACCCAAGGCTGAAGTGTTACTTCTAGTCAATTGAAGATCTCTAATCCCTATGGGGAAGATTCCACATATCATGGGAACTCTATAGGACAAGGTTTCCTCTGAGAAGGAGGTTTAATTTCCTTTAACCTTTCTATTTTATTTATTGTTTTAGGTTGAAGAAAATATTTTGCAGGCATGAAGACATATTGTAACCTATGTAAATTTTTTTAAATGACATGTATTTATTAAATTGTATTATGTTAATTTTTCCATTTGAGAATTGGAACTTTTCCTTAGTTTCTTTACTATAAGATACTGAAAAAAGTCAAGGATAAAACCTTCTCCAGTCACTAGAGAGCTATCTAATATTTAAGATTATGGATTTTGCCAAAAACCTTCAGGTGATTTGCTGAGGACTGCAAATGTAAGAAGGGCACTCCACACTTCTCAACTTTAATTAACTTAACTAATAAGATGTTTGATGCCCTAATAACTAGATTATATAAGAATGCCTCTTTGAAAAAGTTAGTCAATCAATTAAGTGTTTAATCTAGGTAAGAATAATTCTTAAACACTTCTGTTGAATTAACCAACCAAAAGTGTAAACTAGATGTGAGCATTTTCTAGACACCCCTATCAAAGATTTAAACTAGATAAAAATTGAATGAATTTAGATGAAGAAACCCAGGAAATATTTTGTGCTTTATTGGAAAGAATTGATCATGCCCTTAGTGCTTTGATAAAACAACAAATTAGTTTGGATTCTAGCATTATAACAGTAGACAGGTTAGTGGTAGAGTTACTCCAGCAAAAGACCCTAAAATAATTATTTGGAGGATGGGACAAAGTGGGAGAGGCAGTTGAGAGAGTTTCTTATCTTTTCCCCCTTCCCCTTGACTAAAAAAAATCATGTGACTTTCAGAAAGTTTGGAAGATTTGGTCTTACTTTTGTGTATTTTTGACCTGAGTGCCTCAGTGGAGACTGATAGCTTATAGGAATGCTTTTGGCTATATAGATTCTCTGTGTCTGAGTAAACTCAGGATTTCTTGTGGATGTAATGGGAGACTGTGTTCAAGATTTTTTTGGTATGGAGGGGAAGGGATGTTTTATATCAACTGATCCTACTAAAGCAACTCAGTAAATAAATCTCCCTTCTGAAAACTATTTAATGTCTGGTTACTAATCAACGAGAAGTACATAATTTAAGCAAAAGTATCAAAGAAACAGCAATTCTATTAACCTCTAAAATCCTAATGGAAATGGTAATCAGTCATGTTCTGGGGACCCCGCCTGCCAGTATATGTCTTACTGAGTCTGTGATGCTCTCCATATCACTAACATAATAGGACAAAAGCATTTTTATATAGTCAAATTACACCATGTTTCTTTTTTCTACTAAGCATCTTTAGCTTCTTTCTCATTTTTGTAGAGATTTTCAAGATTTCATTAAAGATCCAATGATAGTGACCTTTTACTTAAAATTCATCTAGAAGCCATGATTCATTAGGAATATTTGTTATGTTTGGGGGAAGAGAGAATAATATCTATGGGCAGTTTGGTAAGTAGGTATGGGTAGATCAGTGCTCATTTTTATTCTCTGATAAGTCATTGCCACTTTAAATTCAGCAAACTAGAGAAACAATCTATGGAATATTTAGTATTCAACACTCGGTATTCAATACTGAGTCCTGGTGTGGCAAATCTTAAGCAAGAGGAAAATTATTCTTTTTTCCCCTCCTTTCTTTCCTTTGCCTTTCTTGGTTCCCTTCCAGAATAAGTGCTCAAACTCCAAACCAGGAGGCAGCCTTCAAACTTGGAGAAATGAGATTCAGTAGCATATTATTCTCTTCTATGACTTGAGCCTAAATCCACAATAGAGCAGTGTTACTTGCTAGTGAAATCCATTCTGGCAAAACAGACTGCCAGACCTCACAAACCAACTAAGGCTTGACTGGTGTGTTTTGTCTGCAGAGGGGAGTCTGTAATGTCTGATGTTCAGATAACAAATAATGAATTTGAATTTTCTCTTCCTCCCATTTTAATGCTTTCCCTAGCACTTTTTCCTCCAGCCTTATGAAAGGACAAGAAAAGAGGGCGTATTTAGGGAATTCTGGGGGGGGGGAAGAAAATGTCTGCTGTACCAGCTGTAGCTGAAACATACTCTGTTGGTTGTCATCTGTTATGTATTAGTAAAATCTAGGGAAGGAAATTTAATAAAAGGGAATTATATAATCTGCACATTATCAGCAATAGGGCCAACTCAAACTTATATCATGGTGTTTAATCATTTCCATTCTGATTAGTATTCAGACACTCAGATTCATATTATGGTGCCTCTAGTAAGTAATTAATTGTGTAGTTTTACTTGGTAACCTCTGTGAACTTCAGCTCCCTTTATATATAAAATGAAAGGGTCTATATTAGGTGATTTTTTTAGGGTTTTCTTCCAGCTCTAAAAGCTATGATTATATCTCTATGGTAGAACAAATAATTAAAACTCTAAATAATGCCAATATGGTAATGAATGTATGAATAAAAAACATTTGTTATTTATTATCTGTCAGATGCTATGCTAAGTACTAAAACACAAAACAACATTCAAGAGCTTGCTTTCTATTGGGGAAGCTTCACATAAAGGAGAATAGTGGTCAGGGAAGATTGTTTTGTCTAGAGGATCACATGGATTGGAAGTAGGGATAAAAGACAGTTAATTGACATCTGGCCCATCATCAGTTGTCTTGATTTTTGTTTGAACACTGGTCTTTCATTACTCTGGAGGAGAGAGTGAGACTGATGACTTTAACCAGCTCTGTCTCACTTAAATCCAATTGACACTCAAGTGAAAATATCAGCTTCATTTCTTTGAGACTAAAAGATGGTCCAAAAGCAATGGTAGTATTCAATTGATTCCTATTTCCAGAACAAGAGGTGGAAAGTATGGATGACTACTTTAGAGTCTGGTAGCCTCTCTCTCTGAGGTGAGATGAGCATCCTCATCCTGTCAACCACTGAAGGAGATTCTAGATATATCTATTTACTCTCTCTTTGAGGGATAAGACAGATCTATTTGGACAGTACACATGCAACATAACATACACATATACCACTACACTAGCATTTTTACAATGCTTCAAAATTTGAAAAGTGCTCACAAAAATCACTAACATAATAGGACAAAAGCATTTTTATATGGCAATATTATGCCATATTTCTGGAAGCTATGAAAGTAGGTGTTATTATTATTTCACATATTAGGAAACTCAGACAAGCAAAATTTAAGTGACTTTCTGCGGGCTACATAGTTAATTGTTTGGGTTAGGATATGAACTATGGTTTTCTTGGCTCCTTGTCTAATATTCTATCCATTATGCCATCTTGCTGCCTCAGATTATAATTTCAATGGGGAGGTTAGTGCATTTAGGGACATCAGAGAGTAATCAGTGTGCTGGTGCAGTTAGGTGACATGTTTGAGTACTGGAACATTTTGGAAGATGGTGTCAGAGCCTTGTGCCCATGAATGTAGATGATGAGAGTTCCAACCTACAGTGGTGCATTTTAGAAGTATCCTGAGAATGAGACTGAGTTGGGTGTAGGATCAGTTGATATAAAAACATTCCTTCCTCTCTGTACCAAAAAAATCTTGAACACAGTCTCCCATTACACCCACAAGAAATCTTGAGTTTACTTAGACACAGAGAATCTATATAGCCAAAAGCTAACACACATCTCCTGATTATTGGAAACTCTTTTCTCTTTTCAAGGGTTGTTACAAAACTTCTTTTGTGTAGTTTTCTGCTAGGCTCCACATGTTAGTGCCCTTGTAGAGTCCGGAAGCTGTGCTCAGTGTATCTGGTTTGTCCATAGAATTTCTATAAGCTATCAGTGTAAATGTCTACATCTTCCACTGAGGCACTCAGGTCACAAATACACAAAAGTAAGACCAAATCTTCCAAACTTTCTGAAAGTCACATGATTTTCTTTTAGTCAAAGGGAAGGGGAAGAAGATACTACTAAAGTAACTCAGTAAATCTCCCTTCTGAAAACTATTTAATGTCTGATTACTAATCAATGAGAAGCACATAATTTAAGCAAAAGTATTAAAGAAACAAAAATTCTACTAACCTCTAGAATCCTAATGGAAGTGGTAGTCAGTCATATTCTGGGGACCCCACCTGCCAGTATATGTCTTATTGAGTCAGTGGTTCTTCATTTTGCTGAAAAGATTCCAGGGAAGGATATTTGAGAAATTTTTCAGAGCCCTTTAAGAGAATGCCCACGATGGCATCTGAATCTAGGTTCTTGGGTGTCTAATGCGTGAAGTATCCAACTTAACTGACAGCTGGCAGTTCCAGAAGTTCCAACTGGAACACTGAAGAGCCCTTGAATGCAGAAAATGGTGGTAGTTACAGGCCTAGTCAAATGATTGAAAGAGAATATGATGAGTTGCTATATACCATTTTATACCCTTTACTTTTGAAAACAAAATATTGGGGCAGATGTTCCCTTAATAATATAATCTTTTGACACACTGGAAAAAAATGAGAGCAATAGAATGGGTGGGTAGATTTGATATAACAAATTTCATTAGGAATAATGGGTTTTTAAAATCAACATTTTTTTTTGTGAAAAGAGCTCCAGTTTATTATGCCATACAGCCTTGTTGATATACATTTTAAAAATTATTATAGCTTTTTATTGACAAACCATATGCTTGGGTAATTTTTCAACATTGATCCTTGCAAACACTTCTGTTCCAACTTTTCCCTTCCTTCCCTCCACCCCCTTCCCTTGATGGCAGGCATGTTAAACATGTAAAGTATATGTTATATACAATTTATGTATACATATTTATACAGTTATCTTGTTGCATAAGAAAAATCAGATTTAGAAAGAAGGCAAAAATAACCTGGTAAGAAAAACAAAAATGCAAGCAAACAACAAGGAAGAGTGCAAATGCTATGTTGTGGTCCACACTCATTTTCCAGTGTTCTTTCACTGGGTGTAGCTGGTTCTGTTAATCACTGATCAATTGGAACTGATTTGGATCCTCTCATGGCCAAAAATAGCCACTTCCATCAGAATTGATCCTCATATAGTATTGTTATTGAAGTGTACAATGAACTCCTGCTTCTGCTCATAAAATCAACATTATTAACACTATTTTCCTTAAAATAAGCCATTAACTAAATCTAAACAAAAATAAGTAATCCTTTGAGGTCATGTAAAGTCGGAAAAGAGAGAAATTTCATAGAAATGGGAATACAAGTCAAGTAGGTATGAATTATGATGAAATTAAACCATACTCTTAGAAAAAATAATTCTAGACAAAAGCCCAAGAAAAATAATTGTAGTAGCACAGTGGGAGTAAGCCAGTTGATTAAGTCTGAAATCTAGAAGTTCCTCACACATGTAGAAGTGAACTTTGGCCCCTTCTTCTTAGAGTTTCACCTGGTGGATTGTGTAGATAATAAATTCTCTTCTAGCCTCATCATCTAGGAGGTATATAAAGGTCCAAAACCTCCATTTAAAAAGGGGCCTCGATTAGACATTTCTTCATTCCCACCTGATTTTGCACTTTTTTAGACTTCTTTGAATTTCTTCATCAATCCTTCTTTCCCTCTCCCCCCCATCATTCTGTAAAATGCAATCAGTTTTGGTACTCATACCTAATCAGTACATCAAACCCTTTGGATCAGGTGATAGAGTCATGAATTCCAAAACCTTCATTTAAGGGGCCCAGGTTAACCATGTTTTCATGTCCCATTCAGCTTTGTACTTCTCCTTCATATCTATTCCCCTTTTTCAATTTTCTTTTGTGTGTCTTCTCTTATTATATTTTGTTGAAGGCAGATATTACCTTTGTCTTTTTCCTCCATTTATATTCCCCCAAGACTGAACAGAGTGAAAAGCATTTGTGTCTGATTCTTACACCATTTGGGGTTTTCTTGAAAAAAAAAATACTGGAGTGAATTGCCATTTCTTTCTCCAGTTCATTTTACAGTTGAAGAACTAAGGCAAACAGGGTTAAATGATTTATATGTCCAAGGTCACACAGCTAGTATCTTAGATCAGCTTTGAACTCAGAAAGATGAATTCCTGACACTATGCTCAGCACTCTATTTACTGCATCACCTAGATGCATATACATGTGCTCATTTTTGAAGGAATTGGCTGTTATGAGTATCCATAAATTACTTCCATGGGTGAAAGATAAATAGTTAGGTTATCAGTGTTCTGAAAACCAGTTAATTGCTCTTAGGAGAAATAGCCAAATTATGTAAGGTTGAGGCAGAGTAGTAAGGATAATTAAAAGTTTTTTTATTTTTATTTTTATTTTTTTTTTACCATAAGCTAATATTAATCTTGGATCCAGTCTGAGAAGGATGCTCTTGAATAGGCATTAAAATCCACATTCTACAGAGTTAAGCTATGAGGCAACACTATTGCTTCACATTTTTCTCCATTATAAGTTTCCATCCTAAGTCAAAAGTAGTTGCCATCATTCATCTTCCTTCTTTCCTAAAGGAGTGTGACTACATTTTTCAATTTCTTTGAATAGAATCACTGAATGTAAGTATTACAACTCTCTGAGAGGAAGAAGCATTGTGTAATGGAAAGAGGGCTGGCCTAGAAAATGCGAAACTATGAGTTCAGGTTTCAAGTCTCATACAAACTTGCTCTGTAGCTTGAGCAAGTCATATGACTTGTAAATGAAGGCAATCAGTTACAGAGAAAATGTAGACTTGTATTGGTGGAAGGACTTTTCTTACCAAGTAATCCTCTATACCAGTGAAATTACAAGTGCAGTCTCTGATCTTTACATTCAAAATAATTTAGCTGTAACAACAAAACACATTTATGTAGCTTTATGATTCTTTTACAAAGTACTATTCTAAGAAACCCTGCAATCTTAAATGTTATTCCAAAGGAGTTCAAGTGGTTCATTCACAATCTTACACTAGATTTCCATGCAATATTGAAGAACAAAATGAGCAGGAGGAAGAGAATATTACCAGTATTAGCAATATTGTTTTAAGAATGACTTTGACTATTATAAACACTCAAATTAACTATATAGGATATAAAAAGAAAAACACTATTATATGCATCTAGAGAAAGTACAGAATAATTTTACATATATATATGTGTGATTGCACATGTGTTGTGTACATAATATATAATGTGTATATACATGTATATACATATGTATATACATACATATATACATACATATACTTTTTATCTAATGGCAATGATCTCTAGGTAGGGAGAGGAATAAAAATTAAATTCACATGATAAATTTATTATATATTTAAAAGGAATAGCAAATTGCAAATAATAGATTTTCTGTTTCATATGCAATCAACTTTTTTTGTTTTTCTATGTCATGGAATTGCTTTTTTTATTCCATAAATTAAAAATGAGTTAAAATTGTAAAAGTTTTTAAAATTAAAAAAAAATTTACAATGTCTCACGTAATGATTCATTTTAGCATTAAGGTAACCCTGGGATATTACAGGTTATTCCAATGGAGTTCAAATTCTGTGGCAAGTTTTACCATGTTTGAAAGATTATGTCTATTTTGTGAAGACCACTTAGGAAATTATGAAGAGGCTTATCTTATCATCAAATGGCTTACCACTGCTGATGAATTCCTTGGCCATATCAATCCACGAAACAAAGAAAAATCTTAAATGATTCTCAGATCTGTGTGATAATATTTCTTTGTTTCTTTAGGAATGATGACTGGATAAAAACTAGAGAAGAGACTAAAAAGAATCACATAGTTTTTATATCAAAAATTTAGTTAGTTATTGACATTCCAAAAGTGCTTCTTGCTTAATGACAAATATTTAAACATTTTACTAGTAAAATCAAATAACATAAATCTTGACATTCTCATTGTACATTAAACCAGAAGACAAAATGATATTGACCTTAAATGAAAGGTTGACACAGTTTCACCTTCAGGAAAGTGGCAAATAATGACTTGGAAGAACTGGTTTTATCATGTTACAAAGACACCTGTAAACATCATTATATGAGCAATTTGGTCATCATATATTATGGTACTAATGATAAACATTTGGAAAAACATTATCATGGAAACTTACATTTTATGTAGTATCATCTACAACACAGAATGAGAAGGTAGATTCCAGAAAGACCCTGATAAAGAAGTTAAGCGAACATATATTTTATTACCCAGTGACCTCATTATAAAAATGAGGAAGATTGCAAAAAAGTGAATTTGGAAACATAGTTCAGGAGTAATAAAAAAGAAGCTAAAGACTTGCAGATCATATATTTCTAAATACTTAAGAGAATAAATTTGGGAGATAAAGGGCTGGATCTGAAAAACACTAAGTAAGATGCACAAAATATCCCTCCACATTCTCTATGATTCAATTACTTGGACTTCATTTCTGTTTCTCATATAAGATACTCAATCTCCTGACTCTATCCATACATTTTTATTGGTTATCTTTTTTGATGCTTGGAACTCTTTTCCTACATGTTCTCTCCCATTGGACTATGAGTTCCTTGAGATCAAGGATTCCCCCCCCCCCTTTCTTTGCATCATTAGTAGTTAACACAATGCTTGGGTATGTGCTTAAACAATGTATTGAATTGAGTATTTTAATAGAAAAGAAACGGCTGGTATTGAATATGGGAGTAATTTCATAATTAATTCATTGACTTACTACATCAAAGATCAAAATCAGTATTGACTTAGAAGACATGAAAAGAAGATATGGTATACAACAGCTAATCTGATCTATTAAAACAAGTGGTAGGAGTTAAAATTTTAATTTGCAGAGATAAAAAGGCAAATATGGACACCATTTCCTAAACAAGATTAACCAATGTAAAGCAATCACTTCAGTGAAGAGATAGAATTTAGAAACTCCATTAGTCAGCAAGCATTGGATCCCCTTGCCAAGTGGAGGGATATGGCAGCCAAGGGCAACACCAACTTAGAATAAAATTCATTTTAAAAATCATATGAAGGAATTAAGAGTTGTATTGCTTCATAAATCATAAGGCAATAGAGGAAAAAACAAGCTTGCAGAAAACTTAGCAAGATGTTCAACAAAACTATATTGTCACAAGAGTACTTAAGTATGAAACTAAGGGATAATAACTAAACAGAAAAAATGTAAAATATTTGTTAAGTATTCCCTAACAAATTCTTTTCAATATCAGTGATGTGCATCTCCATATTTAGTTCCTAACATCATGGTTCCAGATGTGTTGCATTTAATTCAATTCAGCAAGCATTCATTAAATAGATGTTATTGAGGTATGAGGTATTGAAATTCGAGGACAAAATTGAAACTCTTACCCGCAGGAGCTTAAATTTTATCAGAGTGGGAAAATAGGCACTTAGAAAATGAAATACAAAATAGGCAAAAATAGCTTATTTTTAGAGGAGGACATTGGTAAGTATGCAGTGGGAATGAGGATAACCTTCCTGGAGAAGGTGGCCTTTGATCTTAGCTTTGAATGATTCTTGAAAATCTGTGAAGCAGAGATGAACAAAAATTGCATTTTGTGTGGGAACAATCTGGGTGAAAATTCAGAGGTAGGAGATAGATTGTAGAGTTAAAGAAAACAAAGATGGGAAAACTGCAACTAAATTAGATCTAGTATGCACAAAGGAGGTCTGGGCTGGAGGGGACACAGTTGTATATGCATTAATGGATTGATCATTTATTTATTTTTTGCTGAGGAAATTGAGATTAAGTGACTTTCTCAGCGTCACACAGCTAGGAAGTATTAAGTGTCTGAGGTCAAATTTAAACTCAGATCTTCCTGACTTCAGGGCTGGTACTCTACCCACTGTACCTCCTAGCAGCCCCAAATGGACTGATTTTTAAGATATTTGGAAGGAGACAGTGTGATGAATGCAAGGAGGAAAAATCATATACCTCATTATCAAAAAAAGAAAATATCAAAAATTTTTATTACTACCCTCACATATCCACAACATATTTATGAAAATAATTTAAACACAAATGAGAATATCCTTAATGTAAGTATGAAAAGGGAATAGTTGGGATTTTACACATTTTTTTTGGTAGCAGACTCCACTTCCATGTTCAGTTTAGCCATTTTCAGTTGTGTTTGAGAAATTTGGGGTTTTGTTAGCAAAGATACTGAAGTGGTTTACCATTTCCTTCTCTGGCTCATTTTACAGATGAGAAAACTGAGGCAAAAAGGACTAAGTGATTTGCCCAGAGTCACACAACTAGTAATTGTCTGAAGCCAGATTTGAATTTAGGAAGATGAGTAGTTTTACTCCAGGCCTGGCACTCTATGCACTGTGCCTCCTAGTTTCTCATTTGCCACTATTCAATTGACTAAAAGGTATGAACTAGTATTTATGATTATCCAACTGTATTTTAGTGTCTGAAGGCTATATAAAAATTATTTTATCCTATAGAGCAAAATGCATCCTCTTCCAAAGAGATGTCTCCCATGCATATGTCAGAATCACACAGAATCATATCTCAAAAGATCTGACAACAGAGATAACTTTGTGTGATGACCCTATTATTACTACTATCAAGTGAGACATAAAACAGGGAGACATATGCTCACCAAAGATATTTGCTACCATGTTGGAGGATGTCTAGTATAGATTTTAAATAGAAGCAGAATATGAGTTTTTGAAGACAGGAGCTGTTTTTCCATTTGTGTCTTTGTATCTCTGGCATCTTGCACTGTGCCTTATATTTATAATATTTATTATAATGTCAAATATTTATTGGACAATTTAAAAAAATGCCTATTAGTTAACAAGCAGGGACATAAACAGAGCAGTTTTGTTAGTGGATGTGTTAAATTTAAGATGGATTTTTAAAAAGGAGACAGAGACAGAGACAGAAAGACAGAGAGACAAAAAGATAGAGACAGAGACAGAGGGGAGAGAGGGATAGAAAGAGTGATAGAAAGAGAGACACACACATGAGAGAGACAAAGAGATGGAGAAAGAGAGAGGTGGAGAGACAGAGAGACAGACAGAGAGACAGAGAAGAAGAAAAGGAAGAAGAGAAGGACAAGGAAGTAGAGGAGAAAGAGGAAGAGAAAAAGAAGGTAAGAAGGAGAAGAAAGAAAAAAGAAGAGCAAGAGGAAGAAGAGGAAGAAGAAGAGGGAGAAGGAAGAGGAGAAAGAAAGTCAGAGAAGGGAAGAAAGGTGACATATAGAGGATATTCCAAAACAAATATTTTAAACCTTGTTTTGTGTTATAGATTCACTTGACAATTTGATGAAGCCTATAGACCTCACAGTAAAAGTTTATTGCCCACATTCTGGTCACATTTCTTAGTCCCTGTTTGTTTAAATTTCTTCCTATTTAAAAATGGGGATAAAAATTACCTAACTTTTTGTGAAGATAAAATGAGATAATGCACTGTATATGTAAGAAATTGCTGTGTAAAAACATCATCATCATTGTTATTCATAGAGGAAAGGCTAAGTTTGTTAAAGAATGGTGAAAATAAAGATGTATTTTTTTCTATCCAAGTTCATGGACCCTCTCAAATCTAGCCTTGGATCACTTGGGAGTCTGTGGACACACCAGGCTTTTTTCTAAGGTTCTTTTCTTTCTTTTCTTTACATTTTCAATAGTATTTTATTTTCAAAAAAACATGTAAAAGATTGTCTTCAACATTCATTTCCATAAGACTGTGTTCTATATTTTTCCCTCCCTTTATTACCTTCTCCTTCCCTAAGAGAGTAAGTAGTCTGCTATAGATTAAATATGTGTTATTCTTTTGAACATATTTCCATATTTGTCATATTGTCAAGTAAGGCCATATCAAAAAGGAAAAAAATCATTAGAAAGAAAAAAATCAAGGAAACCATCTAAAAAAGTGAAAATACTGTGCTTTGATCCACATTCAGTCTCCATAGTTCCCTCTCCAGATATGATGTCATTTTCCATCCCTAGTTCATTGGAAATGCTGAGGTCTTTTTCAAACCTCCTATCATGTGATTTTGTATTTCTTTGGAAATCTACCATGCAAAATTTTGTAGCCCATCAAAAATGATTTTTGCCTTCATATAATTACTTTTCTGCTTTGGAATTTGAATTCTAACCCTATAAGCTATCTATTATGGAACACTAAGATAATTTGATGGGTCTGTGTTCATGGATTACATGGATTACAGTTCTGCTCCTCCTCTCATCATTAATTAAATATGTGAAAAAAACAATGTTAAGAGACAATATATAGAGTCATTTGTTCCCATAAGAATAATATTTTAAATGGAAAAGCCATTCAATGATATGCAATGTGGTTTAATGGGAGGAACACTGTACTTAATGTCTAAAAAAGGTATGAGTTCAAAACCTACTTCTAATATGTTATTAACTATATGATCATGGACAGATTAGTTAACTTTTGTTGTTATTTTTCTTCACAACTTGACAATTTATGATCCAGTTTGGAGTTTTCTTGGCAAAGATGCTTGAGGATTTTGCAATTTTCTTCTGCTCATTTTACAAATGAGGAAACTGATGCGAAGGGCCTTGCCCAGAATCAAATAGCTAATAAGTGTCTGCTTCTGGATTTGAACTCATTTCTTCCTGATTTAGCCCTTGCATTCTATCCACTAAGCTGACTATCTGCCCTTGCACTGCTTAGTTGAATTTCAAACGTGTCATTTGAAAAAACAAGATAATATTTATTCTATCTTCCCCATGAAGTTGTTGTGAGGATCAAATGAGATAAAAAGCTTTGTAAACTTCAAATAACTATATAAACACTAGTTACTATTATTGACATACACTAGGGTTTCCTCATATTGCATTTGCTTATAACGTATTAGCACTATTATTGCAAAACAATTTTGACTGAGGCAACATTTTGCAGTTTATTTTGGTATTAGAAGAACACAGATTTAAATTCTAAAAATCCTTAATTATTCCAGGAAATAATGGTATTAGGCAACTACAAAATGTCTAAATCTCCTTTAGGAACATTCACTTATTCATTTTGATGTCTATTTCTGACCATGAAAACCTGAGCACAGAAGTTGCAAGAAAGGACTTTTGAGTTTTATTTCTCCAGAAAACATTAAAATAAAAGGAAATGAATGAAAATTATCTAAAATGTTGTAAGTTTCCAGGCAAAAAAAAGAATGCTTTCTCTAGTCACGTATTAACTTGTCTTTAAACCTATTGCTCCCAGTTTTTCAATTACAACTTTGAATCACATTCCTTGATTAGTAACAAGCAATCAATCATAATTAATTAGTTAAAATGTTCAACCGTTAAAATCATTACCATTAATTAAAATAATTATCTCTATTTTGGCTGCACTTCATTACCATTTCAGGGCAATGCACTGCTGTATTTTACCTTTGCTTTCACTACAGGAACCTGGTGAATTAAATCCGTAATGTCATCAGGGTATTAATTCAAAGATGGCTTTTTGAACAAATTTTTGGTCTTTTTTTTTTTTTTGTGTGTGTGTGTAGATAGGGCACAACTGATTTTTTTTTCATTTTTAACCAATTGTTGTTCTGTTGTATAGACTCAGATTTGATCCTTTATCAACAAGATGGGAGAAATGAACCAATATTTTCAAGAATCCCAAACAACTCTGACACACATAATCTTTTTAGCACCAATATTCTTCCAGTGATGCTATGTGGTTACAAATCCTGGGCCAACATGATCTCTAAGGAATTAAAATTCTGGATGGCCCAAAAGCAAAGTAGTGATAGCTGTATTTAGATAGATAACAACTACAGAAGTTAATAAGATGCTGCATGTGACCACTGATGACTTGTTTGCAAGAAATGCTGAAAAAGACATCATCTAAGATAAATAGAAAGGGAGGTAAACTCATTACATAGTAAGCATGAGAAATTGATATTAGGATGATATGCATAAAATTTAAAGACCCAGAAGAAAGCCTTAAGTTCAACATGTTGAGTAGAGCTTGGATTAATGAAAAATTTTTGGAAATGTGTATATAATATTTGCACAAGATGAGGAGGCAGGAATGGATTGCAAAGTGGAAGGGGAGGACTAAATACTGCTACTGATTGACATTAGATTCCTTGAAATATCAAAGTATTCAAAATACATATTGCTGTTTGAGGGATTTGGGATAGAAAATATTATGAAAGTTATTTGTGTCTGTGAAAAGAATTTTAGTTTATTCTCATAGAAATGTGCTTCAAGAAAGAATGGAAGTTGAAGAAAGGACTCATAATGGAAACAAATAGATTTGGATTATATGGGAGAAAAAAAGTGATTTTTATTTAATTAGGTTTTTAAGTATAAATTTAAGAAATTATAAGATTTTTTAAGGGGTAGGGACTGTATTTCCCCATCTTTGTATTCCTCTTTGTACTTTATACACAATGCACATCAAACAGTATCTGTTGAATGAATGAAAATATGTGTAGCTGGTAACACATATATCTAGATTTTATTTTGAAATGATTTTGGCAATTTGATGTTTAAATATTATGTGTATGATCTAGAAACTCCTAATACTTAAAATGAATTATATTTTACTACTACTACTACTACTACTACTACTACTACTACTACTACTACTACTACTACTACTACTACTACTATCTCATAGAATGTAAGATCTTTAAGAAAGAAGGGGACTTTTATTAAATGCTTACTATGTTCCAGGCACTGTACTAAGTACTTTATAAGTAATTTCTCATTCAATCTTCTTAACAACAATGAAAAATAAGTACTGTTATTATCATGTACATTTACAATTGAGGAAACAGGCAGAAGTTAAGTGATTTATTCAGGCTAATAAGTTTCTTCCTGACTCTAAGCGTGGTGCCACCTAACTACTGCTATTCTTGAGAGTATAATTTGTTTCATTCTTTGAATCTATGCCTTTAGCATTTGACACAGATTCTTCAACCTAGGAGGAACTTAAATCTTGGTTATTAGATTGGTTATATTCTAAAATCTACTAATTGAAGATAATTAGTAAGTTTCTTCTGAAGCAATTTTTCCTTGTTTTCCAACCTGTTTAGATAGGCAATATGGTATATTGGGAAAAGCACAAAGCTAATCTTTGATCTAACTGTTTGATCTTAGGCAAGCAATTTAACCTTTTTTAGCCTCAGGTTCTTCATCTTTAAAATGGGCATAATGATATTGTATTAACTATTCATAGGTTATTGTGGAGATCATATGAGTTTCTCTGTACTTTATAGCTTTAAAGGTATTTTGTAAATAAAAATTTTTATATTAGAAACTGACATCATTCCTTTTTTTAAACAAATATCCAAACTAATCTGATATAGTCTTGATGGCTTTCATCTTCCCCATGTTGTATAAAATAGAATTTTCTTAAAAGTAAATTTTATTGATAGCTTGTTTTTTTTTTTTTTTTTTTTTTTTTTTGCATCACAATGAAATTTATCTGAACATCCCTCCCTTTCTTTCTCCCAAGGAACTATCCCATATAACTTTTTTTAAAAAGAAAGAATGAAGAAAAAAAATCAGTTATATTGATCAATCCATGAAAAAAACAAAACAAAACTGGCAATGGTTCACACCAGTGAATCTATTATCTCTTCAAAGGAGTGTAATAGGTATAGCTCTTCATGTCTCTTTGTTTTTTTAAATTTCCAACATTTTTTTTATTACTTTGTAGCTATTTTTTCCCATTTACATTGCTATAGTCATTGTATATATTGTTTCCTTGACTATATTCATATACATAAGTTGCATGTAAATTTTCTATACTTCTCTGTATTTGCCATAATTGACATTTCTTATGATAGAGTAATAGTCCATTACATTCATGTACCACAATTTGTTTAACCATTTTTAAATTGATGGATACCTACTTTGTTTCCAATTCTTTGCTACCACAAAAAATATTTGGTAAATTTGGGAGCTTTCTTTTTTATCAATGATTACCCTGGGCACATATAACTAGTAGTGCAGTGGAAGGAATCCCTGAATTTACAATTTTATAGCTGGCAATTAAAAAATTATTTTTGGACAAATCTTGCTATAATACATGAAATTTCCATCATCAGAGTCACTTTTTTGAGTAAGACAATGTCTCCAGAATATCCCTGTTAAAATGAAAATATAATACCATATATGGATAAAAAGTCACTAATATTCTAAATATTTTATCTCTTTATCTATCTATCTGACAATGCTTTTGTCATGGAGGAATCTTTCTTTTTTTCATTTACTATTGTTTTAAATTAAAAGCCTTTTATGTTTGGGCTACTAAAAAAATCACTGGAGGCTCACAAGCTATGGTTTTGAATAGAGGCTAATTTCAACTCCATCTTTTTGTGGGATCTTTTCAGGGGAAGCTGCTGTGAAGTGAAAGCTTGGATTTACATATATTTTAACATCTACCTTTCTTCCAAGCCCTAACACACACTTTCTCACTCCCAGTCTCTCTGATCTCCCACCATACACCCTTATTGTCATAGTGTGTTTTGCATTTATAATTTCTTTTAAAAATGAATTTAGGTGATTTCAGCAACAAATAAATCTATTCAGTCATTTAGCTCATGTGGAAAACTGATAGTAGGTTGAAGAGGGTTACAAGTTAATGCCATAGTGGACTTTTATTAGAACCATTTCTCTCCATCTTTCTTTGTAATGGTTTGGCTGCTCTTGGCAGGATCACTTTCAAAACTTGTGAACCATCCCAGAAGTCCATGTCTGCCCACTGTTGGGTATACTGACATTAGCCTTGTAAATCTTGTTATCACAGATGGAAAACCAGGATGTTTTATAGTCCTGCTCAGAGGATTTGATGTATCTGCAATAATGAAGAAAGCTACTTGGGAAGAACTAAAGATCTCACTAATCAGCCTATTAATTGAAGTTATCAGCTTCACAGAATACAAAGGCAAACAGAGAAAGGGGACAATGAGATCCAGAATTGTCTAAGGAAGACAAAATTAACGAAGAATGAAATTTGGATTTCTTTGTGGCTGATGCTCCTCCAGCTGTACCCAGGTAGAAAGGAAGAATTCAAAGAGTCATTAATTGATAATTTTGTACGACTTCAAAAAGCAGGCCTTCCATTCCAATCCTGAGCTTACTGACAACCTCCTAATGTCTATGAGTCAGTAGGGAAAGCTTTGTCAAGTCATAACTCCATTTTAGCTCAAAGAGGTGCCCAGGAGGGCCTGGAGAAAGCTCAATTCTTTTTACAAATGGAGCCATCAGTAAGAGTCAAGTGACGACTACACTTGGATTTGCCACTGTTTCTCATCAGTCAGCCTTTCATGCAGTGCCTGCCATGTACTTGACAACAAAGATGCTCATTCTTCTTTTAAATGTTATTCACACAGATACCCTAAGATTAATATTCTGCTTCATTCCAACAATATTGGCACCTTATCCTTCACATTTTTTTAAACTTAGACTTTTGCTGCTTCACCATGGTGCAAGTTTGGACCTGGGAGATGCCCAGAACAAGATATTTCAATTCAGTTGCCAGACTGACTTTCCTAAAGGACAAATCTGACCATGACACTGCTTGTCAAATGATTTGACAAACTCAAGAAACTTTGAGTATTCTCTATTACCTCAAAATTCATTGTTTATCCCTTTCCTACATTCCAGAAAAACTAGCTTACTTGCTACTACCTGTATACAACATTTCATCTCTTTTCTCCACATTTTTCAATAGGCTTTCTTCAACTTACACCTAGAATGGATTCCTTCTCTGCCTCTTGCTCTCAGAATACTTCACTTGCTTCAGAGTTTTAACATATGCAATTCTTTTATACATAACTTTGACACTTTCAATCACCTAGACCAAAAATTACCTAATGCATGAAAAATGTACTGTTTAGTTATTATTTTTGTCTTTCATACAATGCTTCTTTCTCTATCTTTCATATATTTTTGCTTTACCATACAACATATAGTAAAATTTATTCCAGAATCACTAAAAGCTCAGAGTAGCAAAGGATTTAAGAGATTATCTTGACCAATCATTACTCATTTCATGTAATTCATTTGGGAACAAATGATATTATAAGAAAGAACTGAGAAAGCATTGGTTGGAATTATGGTTTTGTGAAGCTGAAAAACTAATGGACACTTCTCAATTGTTCTTCTTTTTAATTTTCTTTAATCATTTTTCCCTTCCTTTTCATTAATAGTATTTGAAGGGTAAAATCTAATCATGAAGTATTTGAGACTTTGTTGAACAAAAGGAATATGAAGCTTCTTCTCTGTGGAATCCTGGTACCTGAGTACCTTCTCGTCTTCCACATAATGGCACTACTCCTCCCAGACTACCCTCCCACAAGATGCTATCAATGTCATACCCTCCTCACTTTCTCTTTCTCTCTCAAATCTATTGGAGTAAGGAATGGGAAATACCAGACTTTTTGGAGAGTTGGGTTCTCCTCTCTCCCATCATTACTATATTAACAAATATATTACTATATGACCCTATATTTGGGATCAGACAGCTGCTTGGCTTTATGTCAGTTCCAGTCCAGATGCATTCATCTGATACACAACAATGCCTCCTGGAGTGTTCAGAAGATATAGGAATATATAAATTAATAAGTGGCAACAAAGATAGAGGAAAAAAAGATTTTTGGATTTCTGGATTAGAGATTTATTTATTTTGGTTACAGGGATGATTGACTTTTTTATTAATTTTATAATTATAACTTTTTTTGATAGTACATATGCATAGGTAATTTTTTACAATATTATCCTTTGTACTCCCTTTTGTTCCAAATTTTTCCCCTCCTTCCCTCCACCCCCTCCCCTAGATGGAAGGCATTCCCATACATATTAAGTATGTTATAGTATATTCCTAGGTACAATATATATGTGCAGAACAGAATTTTGTTGTTGTTGTTGTTGTTGTTGTTGTTGTTGTTGTTACAAAGGAAGAATTGGATTCATAAGGTAAAAATAATCTGGGGAGAAAAACAAAAAATGCAAACAGTTTACACTCATTTCCCAGTGTTCCTTTTCTGGGTGTAGCTGGTTCTGTCCATCATTGATCAATTGGAATTGGATTAGCTCTTCTCTATGTTGAAGATATCTACTTCCATCAGAATACATCCTCATATAGTATTGTTGTTGAAGTGTATAATGATCTCCTAGTTCTGCTCATTTCACTCAGCATCAGTTGATGTAAGTCTCTCCAAGCCTCTCTGTATTCCTCCTGTTGGTCATTTCTTACAGAACAATAATATTCCATAACATTCATATACCATAATTTACCCAACCATTCTCCAATTGATGGACATCCATTCATTTTCCAGTTTCTAGCCACTACAAAAAGGGCTGCCACAAACATTTTGGCACATACATGTCCTTTTCCCTTCTTTAGTATCTCCTTGGGATGTAAGCCCAGTAGTAGCACTGCTGGATCAAAGGGTATGCACAGTTTGATAACTTTTTGGGCATAATTCCAGATTGCTCTTCAGAATGGTTGGATTCTTTCACAACTCCACCAGCAATGCATCAGTGTCCCAGTTTTTCCACAAGGGATGATTGACTTTTGAGGATGGATATCACATGCCATTTTCTACTATAATTTCCTGCTCTGAATATTAAAAATTTCAAATGTTTTAGATTGTTTTTTTTAAAAATATGATGTATCTTCTTGGATGCTTTTCAAATCTAGACATTTGGAAATTGCATATTGTTGAAATTTGGTGGTTTGATAAGAGTAAGGGTGAGTACAACTTGATATTCATCTCTCTTTAGTATCTTGTCAATTCTGTCTATCTGTATTCTGTCTCTTCAAGAATCCTGGGAAAATTTCATTTATAATTTCCTATGATATACGATTCAGAATGTTTTTTCCTCTTCAGATTTTTCTGGGAGACCTATGATTATCAAGTTTGTCTTTCTGAGCTCCATCATAATTAAAAAAATTGTAGAGTTGTCAAACATTCTTCTAGTTATTGATTTTTACATTTTATTTTATTTATTCAACAACTTTATTTTCTATTATTTAAAAAAATCATTCTTCATTAAGTCTACTGCTTTAAGACTCTCTAGTCCTAGAGAGAATGGCCTTAGATTTGAATTCTGCTTTGTCTATTACTATTTGTGTGGCCTTAGTCTTTTCCTAACCTCTCTGGGCCTCAGCTTCTTCATTGCTGGACTAGAATCTGTGATCATATTAGTAACAATAATAATAACTAACACTTATATAGCTCTTTCTATGTGCCTGTCATGTTTCTAAGCCCATTGCAAATATTATCTCACTTGATCTTCATGACAGCCCTAGGAAGTAGACACTAACTATCTAATTGGAGAGGTGGAGCTGGTGAATTGTATATTTGTTTGGACATCTGCAAATTTGACCAGAAAGATTTTACTGTGGAGAATAAGTGAGAAATGCATGTCTTTTCAAGCTCACCTACATAAGTAATTTTTTTTTTCAACTCCTTGTAGTTTAGTTTCCAACTTCAATCCTCAGTTAAAGCTACTCTGACCATTCTTAATTTTCAATTTTTTGACCACTCTGCAGCATTTAATTTTGTTGGTAAATGAAAGAATGATAAAACATTTATTAATCACCTACTAGATACATGTAGGAACCAGGGATACAAATAAAAGCAAGACAGTTGACCACACATTCTTCTAATTAATATACATTCTTCTCTATAGGTTATAATCTTTCCTGTTTCTCCTCCTATCTATTTAGTCAATACTTTTCAGCCTCTTTTCTTAGAATATTAATCATATCCTGATGCTCAAATATGGGTGCACTCTCTTCTCTCTATATCTTCCTTCTTGTTGATCTCATCAATTCTCATAAGTTCATGTACAATCAGTATGCTGATATATGCATGCATATAGTTATACATAAATACAAATATATGTGTATGCATGCATACATGTATGTATTTATACACAATGGCCCAAGTTTCTCTCCTGAATCTTGTATCACCACTTGTATATTTGTACCATCATTTGTAAATATCACTTGTGTATTTCCAATGGAATATCCTCTAGCCATATCAAACTTAGCAAGTTCTAAAGGACCTCATTAGTGTCCCCCATAAACCTACTCCTTCTTATTTCCCTATTTCTTTTGATTATACCACATTTCTTCTGGTTACTCAACCTCAGTCATGCACTACATTTCTCACTCTTAACCCATAAATCCAGTTAAGAGCCAAATCTTATACATTTATTCTATCTTCATCAATATCTCCTGCATCTGTCCTTTTCTTTCCATTCACACAAATACCACTCTAGATAAAGCTATCATTACCTGTTAAGCGGGTTATTTCAATAACCTCCAAATGGATCTCCCCATTTTCCAACTTCTTTCTTCTATAATTCTTTCCCCACAGATGGATATTCCTAAAACACATCACTAATCATAGGACTGTTCTGCTCTAGAACTAACAACTATGGTCGTTAGAATAAAAATGTTAATTCTTTAGTTTGACTTTTAAAGCTTTTCATATTCAATCTGCATTAAAATTATTTATTCAAAATTAAATACAAAGTAAGAAAAAAGTAGAAAAAGAAAGACAGAAAAATGAACAAAAGAAAGCATTGTCATGTGCCTGTCAGAATATCAGGGATAATTAAAAATATATGACAATAAATTTCCATTTCAAAAAAAGCATATGCAATAATAGAAAACATTATATTCATGACTGTCCATCTTTGCTTACTTGAAGATTATTTTTTTGTTATCTACCTGTGTACTTTTTATACCCTTTCATCCCTTTCCCACTCCCCCCACTATTTATAAGTTAGGCACAGATATATTTATGTGTATATATAAACATATACACCTGCATACCCCTCCAGATAATACAAATATCCATGTACACACATACATACACCTACCACATTCCCCCTACACACATTTACATATGCATTTATGTATACATAGATATGCGTCTAAATAATATTAATATGGTTGACATATAATGTAGATTTCTCTGTTGATTAAATCTTTAAGTTCGACTTTATTTGGGATCAATGACTACTAGTACTAGTTATTTTTTCCTAATAAAATCTACACCCGATGGTTATTATTATATGTATGTATATCTCATTTCTAATCCCTGCTCTCTTCTATTTCAATTCTATACCTTAACTTGCTTTGTTATTAATTAACCTTCTCCCACCCATGGACCCCTCCCTTATCTTCTCCTCCTATCTTTCTCCTTCTTCTTTATGCCTTTCCCATTAATCTACATGCTTTGTCCCACTCTACACACCCTTATCCACTGGATCATTTCCTATTCACTGTCCCCTTATTTCTTTATAGATTTTGAAGAAATTTTCATGATATGCATGTGTGTGTATGTGTCTATCCTTCCATCTATCTATCTATCTATCTATCTATCTATCTATCTATCTATCTATAATATTTTGTTCCCTATTTGACTCATTCCTAGTGTGAGTAGGTTTTCAAGACTATGAGCCTTCCTCCCCCATCTAATATTTTGGCAGAACTTTTCTTCCTGTACTTAATTCATATATGATAATTACTATTTTCATCTTTTCCTAGATGGTTGTTCAGCTTGCTTTCTGAGATTAATTTCATATTGTTATATTTTTACTCAATCTTATTTACATGTTATACCCTAATTCCAGCTTTTCCTGACAAGGACAGCTACAGGATATGGGCTAAAGCGTTTGAGAGAAGAAGACATATTATTGAACTAATTCTTGTTGGAATCCAGGTTGCAAATGGAAGAAAGTGAATCCAAAGTAAAGGTTATAGATTAGAAGAAGAGGGAGGAATAGGAGGGCTAGAGATCAGGTTGAGAAGGATGACTTGTATTAGGAAGTGTGAAGCACACAGAGAGAGGGAGATTGTGATCAAATTAAGGAATTTCAGAGTTCTGGATTGTAGAGATAGAGCATTTATGGGTAATGGCAAAATCAAGGGCATGGCCTTATTTGGTGTGGTTGTGATAGTGAAGATGCAGGTGAGGAGAGACTGATGAACCGAGAGATCTGTGGTTTTGGAGGGACACACACAGACACAAACACACACAGAGACATACACACAAGTGTCCAAGTGTAAGTCAGAATTTGTGATGAAAAGCATGATTATGAGTCATACATTTAGCTCTTTGAGAAAGGAAGAAAAATGATTTTGTGCTTCATACATTTCTTCCAAGAAGCTCTGGATAGAGTAGAATGGACCTAAAAGAGAAAATATCGTCTAGGAGGATGTGACAGTTGAGAAGTGACAATAAAGAAAGTTTCCAAAAAGGAAACATCACTACTCTTAGACAATAGGAACATGAAAGATGTAGCTAGAGAGTACAGATGAGATATAGCATCTCCTGAAAGATCCATGATTTTATATGCTCAAGAGGAAGGAAAAGGCATATAAGAGAAGAACAGGTCTAAGATGAAGAGAAGTTTAATAAAAATAGAATATATTTTCAGATGACAAAATGGAAGGTCAGAGTAAAGTAGGACAAGGACTTGGAAGGGTTAAATCTGAGGTAGATGAGAATGATGAACTAGGAAGTGATAACAAGAGAAGGATTTTTCCTAGGCAGCAGGCTTATGGTTACATTTGTGTCTTTTGAAGATTGCTTATTCATATCATTTGACCATTTATTTGCAGTGGATTAAGAATTACATTTGTAAATTAATAACAGTTCTTTTTTAATGTCAAAATTTTATCTGCCATATTTTCCATAAATATTTTCCCCAAACAGTTAATTTTTAAAATACTATTCTTGTTGAATATAATTTTGATTTGAATGTGATCAAACATATCTATCTTGCTTTTAATAATGTCATCTTTATGTTTACTTGAAAAAAGTTATTTCTCTACCACAATTGATATGATTGATTATTCCAGATTCTGCCATCTTTTGAGGAGCTTTTTATAAAAAAAATTCTATTATCCTATTGGAATTATTGAGGCAAATGATGTCTGATGTGGGTTTAAATCCCACCAATCTTAATGCATTTAAACTCATAGACATTATCTGAGAAGATGTGACTTATGGCAACAGTGTGTCAACTGAAAGGTATATTTTAATTAAAAGGAAAAGATTAGATTAAGGGGACAGTGAAGCAAATCTGTATATTAAGAAGCTGTTTCTGTGAGGTTAATTTCTGAACCAAAAGTCTAAGTATTATAGTGAATACTTGGTAAGGATCAGAGGAATAAGAAACAAGTTTTATGGACACAGCCTGACATGAACCATGATGAATTCTCTACGGGAAGTTGACCCAAGAAGAATGTAACTCTTTTTTAGTATGTAACGCATAACATAAATATAAATAATTTCAATGAAGAAGAAAAAGATTCAAGCTGTTTGAAGAGGTTGGTATAGATATTAGAGAACTACTAGCCAACTTATATTGGAAGATGAAATATGGTACAAGTATATGACAAGTTAAAAATAAAGGATAGATACAAAATAATAGTGTGATCTGATAACAATAGTGTCAGGAGCAATAAGTCTCTCAATAAGCTAAGATTGGTGGTGAATATCAATGACCACAAAAAGGCCTTTCACAGCTATTTTGGGGATAGAAGAAAGTCACAGGGATAGTTAGTGGAGTCATAGGAATTAACTGACCTGATCTTTCAGGAATGATTTGTTTACTTGATAACTGTGCCCATAGCTAAAAGTGAAAAGAGGAGAAGAAATGAGGTAGCATAGCATAAATATAGCTGGAGAACAGTTTGCTAGGGTCAGGGTCAAATGTGTATGGAGTACTATAAGGAAAATAGATTTCCCTGGGAGGAAGCTTAAGTGCCAAGTCCTGGTTGAAGACTTAAGTTGTGGGTTAAGCAAGACTAATGGAATGAAGATGGTGGGAAAATAGTCAATGAATTTGTCACTAAGTCCAGAGAATCCATAACCCAGAGCACTGAAAAACATTGAGAATATGGTTTCTAAGTCAATATTGGTGTTTACTGATATAAATTGAGCCATGGCTTTCTTCCCTTTAATGGGGATAAATGATCTTTGCCTGTATGAAGGGCAAACTTGGGAAAAGGAGAGAGAAGAGAGATCCTGTCTCTCTTTGAGTTTCTTTGGGCTTCTAGGTTCCAATTCATAAGAGAAGATGGATGATACCAATCTCAGTTCAGGGTAATGTAGGGAAGAAAAGACCTTAGGAAAAAGGATATGTATGAGGAGCTGTAATTTCTATCATGTCCCTGTCTTAATTTGTTACACTAGAGACTCTTTTAAATACTATTAGGCTTAGGTTAGATCTAAGTCTCTTTTTCTCTTGGTTGAACCAAGACACTTTACTCCCAATGGGAGACTCATTAAATTTGTGTTGTCTAGTATATGCCCCCATACGTACACTTTCTCTGATTTCTATTTTGCTATTTGCTATGTGGGTATTTATTGTAGAAATGGTATATGGTGGGAAGGAAGTAAAGTTTTGGATATAGAACTTGGGGGTCATCCTTTCCCCATTAAGAAACCTGGAGTTTAGCTTGAAATCTCAAACTATATCCTCTATAATCTAACTAAATAATAGCATAAGAATATCTTTTAAAATAAATGAATTTCTTTTAAATACACATTGCTTTATGAATCATGTTGGGAGAGAAAAATCATAACAAAAGGGAAAAGCCATGGGAGAAAAACAAACAAACAAATAGAAAAAAGAAGTGAACATACATGTGTTGGTTCAATCTCCATAGTTCTTTTTCTGGAAGCAGATGACTTTTTCTGTTCAAAATTTATTAGTATAATTTTTAATCACTGAACCCCTGAGAAGAACCAAGACTTTCATAGTTGATCATCAAACATTCTTACTGTTATTGTGTACAATGTATTCCTGGTTCTGCTTGTTTCACTCAGCATCAGTTCATGTAAATCTTTCTAGGACTTTCTAAAATAAGCTTGTTCATTTTTTTTTTGTAGTATAAAAATATTTAAAAGAGTTGATATATATAATTTTAGCCTTGTACCATCTTCTCTAAGGACAGCAGAATGGTTAGTCTGTATTTGCATTTCCTTCTTTTCTTTCTGCTAGAAATTACCTTAGAGAGGGGTAGAAGGAAGAGATGCCAGCAATCTACATATTTAGATCTCACTATAATTCAAATTGACAATAGTTTTTCTATACTGAGAAATGTGGAGGAAAAAGAAAGATCCTGCATGATTGGGAATGAATTAAAATTTTCTTAATTTTCACAAAGGAGAAGTAGATAAAGTCTTCAAATTTTAGACTAGGGAGCTTGACTATGATTCTTAAAATCTATTCAGGACTTTTGACTTTACATACATTATAACTATTGGTTGTAAAGTCAAAAGTCCTGAATTCAAAACCTAACTCTAGCCTTTACTTTGTGACACTGGGCATTTCAGGGCTTCAGTTTCCTCATTTAGAAATTGAGATATTTGGATTAGGCAATCACTAATGTCTTTTTCAATTCTTGGTTTATGATGCAGTGGACTTGAAGGAGGCCTCTAATGGGGTATCATGGGGTAGCCCTTCCTACTGAACATTTTAAGCAATGCTTTGTGTTAAGCATAGAAGACATATTTATAAAACTTACAGATATCACAAATACAGGAGGGTAGACTAACACCGAATCAGGATGCAAAAAGGTCTTGAGAGATGGCATTATATAACTAATCTGATAAATGGAGTTTAATAGTGATAAATTATAAAAGCAACTGTGCTATTATAGGATATGGAAAGTATTGCTAGATAACAGATTATGTGAAATACATCTGAGGTTTTTAGTGTATTATAATTCAATACTTGGCCCTTAGTTTCCTCACATGAGGTCCTTTCCAATCTTAGATCTTGAACTATGATAATATAAATACAATTTAAGCCAAAATAGGCTCTGACACTGTATTAATATGCAATATTAACATAAAAGGCATGCATAACAGGGGGGTAATCAAGCTCCTTGAGCAGATCAAAACTGGGGAATTGTGTCCTACTTTGGACAGTCCAGTTTAAAAAGAATGTTAGTAAGTGGGCATAATATCCAAAGACAGGTGACCTCCATTGTAAAGGGACTCAAAACCATTTCAGGAGTATTGGTAGCAAGAAATCGAGATGTGTGGACTGCATAGAGGAAGACTGAGAAGGAGGGAGAACATAATAATACACAATTATTCAAATGTTTGGAGGGCAGTCAAACATAAGAAAAACTGACATTTTTACTCAGTCCCATTTAGCAAATCTAAGTATAATGGGTAAAGGTGGGAAGGAAGACAATGAAGGCTTACAGAAAAAAACAAAGCAAAGCAAAACAAAACAAAACTTCATGGATCAGTGGAAATAGGATTGGCTTTGCCACTACCAAAGTAAGTTAACTACTGAGAGTCTCAGTTTTCTCATAAGTAAAATAAAGGGGTTGGACTAGATAGTTTCTTGTGTCCATTGTACTCTAAAGATCTGATTCTATGGTCTTAACTTGCAAAGAATCAGAGCTACTCTAAAGTAGAATGAACTATTTCATTAGGTAATGGTTTCCCTTTCACTGAAAAGTGATGGTAGTCCCTTTTTGTGAAAGTGTTGAGAGGGCAAGATAATTTCTGAGCTGTCTGCAATTTCTAAGTTTCTAGGATCTTAAAGGTTTCTTCTGTTTTTGAAATTCAATAGTTTTAAGAGTATACAAAGTATTTGGGACCTAGAGCCTTATGTGATCTAAAAAGACTGAACCAGTCTCTGTCTCACAGGCATGCCTTGCCCATAGTAGGCATTTAGTAAATGCTTGTTAAATTTAATTGCAAAGATAGTGAGCTGTTAATTGTAGTTAAGGTTTTGCAGCTGCCATGAGTACAGGCATTCTGACAGTGTAGTAGCTTCTACCCTTTCCTTTTTGCAAGGTATTTGTACCTGTGATGGATGTTCCAAGTATAGTAGAAAAATGCTAGACAAGGATATAGGGATTCTCCAATAGAAAGGACCTTCTCTGCTTTCAGATTCTGAAGTCCCAATTCCAGAACCTTTTTGCTTTATTGATTGCCATTTTCGTGGTCCTGCATTCTCATTTAGTATTTGTTAGATATAGATGAAGCTTTGTAAAAACATTTTGAGACATAAGTTTTATAGTTACCTTTGGTAATTTAATAATCTCAGGTCCCATCTCTAAATTCTTCCAATCTTGCATTATGCATATAGAGACTTGTCATGGAATTCTGTTATATAAGGGACATCAAAAGACAAAATGTGTTCTCCCTAAACCAAAAGCTTTGATTTAGGGAGAATTTGTGGTTCATTAATTTTTGGTTAAAAATTAATAATGATATTCCAACATAGTTAATCTCTTTTGTAATTCCATGTGTCTTATTTTGTGCATTTAAAAACATTATTCTGAGGAGGGGTTTTATGTTTCACTAGACTGTGTCATGACACAAAAAGGTTAAAATCTCTACAAGAACTAATCAATTAATTAAGTACTAATGTTTAGGACACTAGTCTAGAAAGAAACACATACATTCGGGGTGGAATAGGTGACAGCGTGAGTGGAAAAGGAATACTATTTAATGGATTCTGCAGAAATGGTAAATGGTAAAAACAAAAACAAAAACAAAAACCTTCCAAGAAGGTATTTTGGGGTTCTTTATTCAGATACATGGTTCTGTAAAAGAATTTAGTAGGACTAGAGAGTGACTAGGCTTCATAAGTAACTCAAAAAGTCATCTTGTACTGAATTTTTTTAAAGGCTGCTTTCCAACAAGAGAGAAGACTCCCTTGCAAAGCAGCAGGTATGAGGGTCTGGCCCCTGTAGGGGGTATGGCCAGCTGTTCCCAAGCTTTATGAAGCACATGAGTCTTTTCTGTGGCTGCACAAGAGACCAATAGAGAATGTGACAGCTCTGACTCACTGTTACCTACATTAAGAAATTGGGACCAATGCCCATGTCCAGATGCACCCTTTAATTGCTTTCCCAAACGCTTGCTTTCCATTATGTAGAAAAAGGGTAGATGAGTGACATTCCACATCCATGTTGATGCAAAAAATTCTTACTTTGGAAAATGTATTCTATATTATGATGAATATTCAAGTATAAGGTTATATCTATATTAGAATTTCATTTTTGTTAGTATAAGAAAACCTGCCAGAAAATTTAGCTTTGACATTAAAAAATTGTCCACTACTGTATTTCAAGGATTTAATTTGGATGAGTCCAAAATAAAGTACTTTAATGGGTTTGTGATCTCACAAATATGTGTATACCCTAAATGGTATTGATTAAAACTCACCTATGTCTTCTTATTGTATGTAACTATTGTTGACTTTCTGTAAGTTACCTATGGGTGGTTTCCCTTCCACAAAAGTCCTACTTGGATACTTCTCTGTGGTATGCAAGTGACTCTGGGTTTTAGATATGACATTGGATTTGAGCCCTGGCAGTTCTGCCATGTAAGGAAGATTTGGGTTCAATTATGGTTATAAACTATATCTATTATGCAAAACCACTCTTATAAAGCATGGAGAGGCTTATTACCATGAGACCAGCCAGTAATTAACGGGTTCTTTGACCATGATATTCTGACTTTCATGCAAATGGGTCAAAATCAGAGAAGTTTTCTCTATTGCTTGTTCCTAATGACATTGAAAGAGTGTAATGACTAAAACACTCAACTTAGAATCAGGAAAACATGAGTTCAAATCCTACCTCAAATGTTTACTAATTATATGAATTTGGGTAACTCCCTTAACCTTTTTCAACCTCAGTTTTTTATCTAGAAGATGAGGATAATAATAATAATAGTGAGGATCATATAATATAAAGCTCTTTGCAAACCTGTAAGAGTTATATAAATTCTAACTATGAATATTACTGATGAAGAAACATCAAAGGAGGGAACTTTTAAAAGAGTATGTGCATAATTAATTTCTGGGATTTTAATTTTCTCAGATAAATTCTCTTTTAGCTATTTAAAAATACTTCTTGTTTCTGATATATGCACTCTTGTGGTAAATTGCATAAAGTTTGGGGAACATCTCAAGAAGGGTTATGTACTTGGAGCTAGGTGATGACTTTCTTCTTCATCTCATTGCGAGGAGCAGTGATTTCCATATTTGTCCAGGCATATTTATATTCTGCTCAGCATGATTTTTTCCCCTTAGAACTTACATAATAGGTAGATAATAAATGCCTGCTGCTTGATTAGTTAATTATTTCCCATTTAGAATCAGGATAAGTTGCTGAATTTTTGTTTGATTTGAGCGTGCAAACATTCCCTGGTTTATTTAAACATGGGATCTTACTGTCAGCTTGCATACAGGAACTTCTGGGATATTGCTTAAAGGGGCATCATGATGTAGTGGTGAAAGAACTGGAGCCAGGAAGACTTGCACTTTAATTCAGAATCTCAGTTTCTCCAGTTATAAAGTATGGATAGTAATACTTTGTAATGTTTATCTTAGATATTGTGGATGAACTGAGAGATGATATAGGTAATCAATCAATTAATAAACATTTATCAATTGCCTCCTCTGGGTAAGATATTGTAAATATAATCATAAGGAACTTTGTAAAATTTTATAGTTGATATATGTATGTATGTGTATATTCATTAAGTCTCACCTGCAGGGAAAATACAGAGATCAGTTGATACAAGGAAATTCACATTAAAAGTTCATACTAAGAAATTGCCCTGTAACTCCAAATAAAGCATCTTAATTGGCCACGAAATTTATGGCTTCCAATGGGCTTCTGCTGAGATTTCTCTTGTCTTCATTAAAGCCAGAGTTGTGATGGTTAAGAAGAAGTAGGGAGTGAAATTATCCTTCTTAAAACTGGCCCCCTTTTGGAAGGAGGAAGGCAGAGATCTTACACGATTGACATCAATAGTTTATAAAACCATAATGCAGAATGACATGAGGTCCAGACCAATGGCATTTCCACAGACTAGGAGAAAAGTACACTCCAGGCTGTTGCTAAGCAACAAACCATGCCAACTTCTTTTGAACAAAGGCTGAAAGAATCAATAGAAATTAATAGGTTTATGAGGAAGAAGGGCTCTCACCCAGAATACCAACTTCTGCCTTCTTCCTTCCCATTAGAGTGGTATCCCACCCATGAGAATTAGGGGAAAGACTCCATGTGAGGAAGAAGCAATTTGGCCAATTCTCTTCAAAGCTATTAATGATATATTTAGCTCTTAGCCAAGTATTAATGATAGGATCTGTGTAGAAAATGAAAATTCAGGAAGGAAAGAACACATTGATATTTACATTGCCATATTTTTGCCAAATTGTAGCCACATACCTATTTGCTTTAATTTCAAAATTTTATTTTGTTGCTTTTTTGCTTTGGTTTACTTGTTTCTTAAAAAGACTTCTTTCAGAACCAAGGATAAACTATGTTGCCATGTAGACAATTCTGTTTTTGAGCTCTGTGGGCTATTGAGATGACTTTGTCTTCTATAGAGTCATATATTCATAGCTTTAGAGTTGGAAGGGGCTTTTGGAATGAATCTCCAGATCCAACTTCCCAGTTGCACAGTTAAGGTAATAGGGACTTGGAGAGGTTATATCATTTGCCCATGATCACATAGTCATTTACTAAATCTGGGTTGAGATTTGAACCCAGGTTTTTTTGGTCCCAAATCTATCATTCTATCCATTTAACTTAAACAAAAATATCAATTGTCACCTGGGATTGCTTCTGGGAGAAGAAATAGTGGCTTGTTGATTTGCTTATATATATATATATATATATATATATATATATATATATATATATATATATATATAATACTTTGGTACCCAGGGGCTATTAGTAACTCCTGGAGGCCAAGTAGGTCTGAATTCCTACCTCCAGGCATAGTTCATTTGAATCATATAAAGCACCTGTGACTCACTGGTGTGTGTGTGTGTGTGTGTGTGTGTGTGTGTGTGTGTGTGTGTGTGTATGGAAGATCTTGTATTTTATTTTAGTTAGTCTCTCTGTAGAGCTCTTCTATTCATCCTTTTAATATTAATCAGCCAAATCCTCATGAAGAGTCCTCCAAGATCTTTTATTACAACTCATACATGTACAGTAGCTTTCTCTATAGGATCCTTATTCATGGTTATACTGCTTTGGCTTGAAGAACCTTCAGTGAAAAAGGAACTCCATACTTTTCAAAGTAGTTTTGGACATTTCTATTTATTAGAAAATTTTTCTTTACATTAAAAACTGATATCATTCTCCCATGTCCTGGCCACTGCCAAGCTTCACTTATTGCTCCTGATACTTATTGCTCCAAGCTTTTTCCTAAAGTATAGCATCTACATTTCTTTTATTAGAGATGGTTATACTATAGAATGACCATTATAAAGTGACATAAAGGGGAATAAAGTTGCCAATCAACATTTTTTTGAATAAAATTGGATATCAGAGATATCTGATATGACATAATCAACGGACCATTCTACCCAGAGGTTGAAGAATTATGATCACATCAGTGCTATGAAAGAAGTCCTGAGGCATGGTCCTGGAATTTCTGCAATTATATATTCAATGTCAGATTTCTCATCTTTCATATCATGTAACTCTTTGAGTGTGTTTCCTAGTTTTCAATGTTTTTAATTAGTTTGGCCTAGGACTATGTGTTGTGCTGATATTTTGTGATGATCATAGTAGTTTGGATTAAACATGAATATAAATGAATATTTACCATATGTTATGAGACCCTTATACCACACAATATTTGTATCAAAAATAATCTATGATTTCATTAGCATGAGGATCTTTTCCATTTATACAAATAGTAATCCCTCCATGTTTTTATGTGTTGGTTGGCATAAAATGTCATTGCTTTATAGATCATGAATCTTGGGTCCACTTGAGTTTGTTCTCAGATAGCAATCTGGTTCCCAGGTGTATATTTGATGGTTTCTCAGGACACTCTGCTGGCAAAACTTTTGAGATTACAGGGTGACTGCCACTTAGTGAGGAAGCATCAGAGATTTGTCTAGTTCAACCTGCACTAGAAAAGAACACCACTCTACAACATTGTCCTGAAATGGTTATTATTAAAGGATATAATAATGTTTTCCCTTACTGTGATACTTTTTCATTTTTAGAGTTTTCACATATATTATTTCATTTTGTCTTTACAAGGACCCAATGATATAGGCCATTATTATCACTATTTTATTATATGAGTTAATTGACTTGTCCAAATCATATGGTTAGTTAGCAAGCAACAGAATTGAAATTAGATCCTGGGTTGTCTTAATTTTTAATTCCAAATGTATTTTGAAAACATAGTAATGAGTTTTTATTTGATGGGGAGTGTGGGAGGGATATAAACAAAAGGTCATTACATACACTTTGTTCATACCTGAATAATATCTTAGAAAAGATGGTCATGATGAATGACTGGATAATATCTCTACAATATTTTTTCTATCTCTTAGTATTCACATGATTATGATTATAACCCAGGATCTTAGTACTTTTCACTTGGACCTTTGAAATAGCCTTCTACATGGCAATAAATGGAAACTGAATGGATGCCCACCAATTGGAGGATGGCTGAATAAGTTATGGTATATGAATGTTATGGAATATTATTGTTCCATAAGAAATGATAAGCAGCCTTATTTCATTTCAGAGACTTACATGAACTGATGCAAAGTGAAATGAGCAGAACTAGGAAATCATTGTACATGGCAACAACAAGATTATACCATGATCAATTCTGATGAATGTGGATCTCTTCAACAATGAGATGATTTTGACGAGTTCCAATGACTTGTGATGAAGAGAGCCCTCCACACACAGAGAGAAGACTGTGGGAATTAAGTGTGGGTTCACAACATAGCATTTTCACTCTTTTTATTGTTATTTGCTTGCATTTTATTTTCTTTCTCATTTTTTTGGTTTGATTTGATTTTTCTTGTGCAGCAAGATAATTGTATAAATATATATGCATATATTGGATTTAGCATATATTGGATTTAACATATATTTCTACTATATTTAACATATATTGGACTATTGCAATCTAGGGGAGGGTAGAGAAAGGGGGAAAATTGGAACACAAGGTTTTAAAGGGTTAATGTCGAAGAATTATCCATGCATATGTTTTGAAAAATAAAAAGCTTTAATAAAAGAATAAACATAAAACAAGAAAAAAAGAAATGGCTTTCTGCTTGTTCTTCTCCCTCCGGGATCTGACCTCTCTTCCACATAGTTGCCAAATATATATTCTTAGAAGACAAGTCTGACCATGTTACTCCACTACTCAAGAAGCTTCAATGAATTTTATTTGATTTAAGATAACATAAAAACTCCTCTGTTTGATATTTAAAACTCATCACAATCTGGTTCCAACCTATGTTTACAGATTTATTTCCCTTTACTCTTCCTTGTGCACCCTACATTCTAGTCTAACGGATCTACTTGCTGTTCCCACCCACACCATTCTGTCTTGTGCTTTAGTGTCTGCACAGGCTGTCTCCTCTAGTTGGAATGCTCTTCCTCCCCCTTTTTACCTCTTGGAATCCCTTCTCAACATAAGGTTCAACTCAAGTGCCATTTAGTACATTAAATATTTTTTGATCCTCTCCAAATTATTAGTGTCTCTCCCTTTCCCCCACTACTCTGAAATAATTTTTGAATTTCATGTACTTTATCTCTCAGCAGAACATAAACTGTTCCAGAATAGACACTTTGTATATCTTGTATTTCTATCTTCATTGTCTAGTATGGTGTACACAGTGGATACTTAATAAAAGCTTGTTAAATTGAATTAAGATAGTGACTTTCTGTTGACAGGAGGGAGGACTTCTTTGATTTCAGCCTTACTTGCTCCTTCAAATGGAGAAGCACTGTTAATAATTTGGGGGTGGTGGAATCACATTTTGTCCCCCATCTTTTTCTTTTATCTCTGAAGATCCAGTCTACAAAGGCTCAAGTTAGATGAGAAGTAATGGGAAGCATGTAGGGGAGACTTGAATAGGATTTCTACTTTCCTTTTATTCCCTTCTCTCTCTTTATTAGTCATATTAGAGAAAAAAACTTTATTTCTCCTTGGTGAGTGAAACAATGTAAAATAGCTACTTTTTTTTCTCTTTGTCATATTTTATTTCTCCTTTCTTTTCTCTCCCCCCTTCTCAATTGTCTCTCTCTCTCTCTCTCTCTCTCTCTCTCTCTCTCTCTCTCTCTCTCTCTCTCTCTCTCTCTCTCTCTCTCTCCCTCTCTCTCTCCCCTCTCTTTCTCTTTTTCTCCTCCCTCTCTTTTTTCCTCCCTTTCCTTTTATCTTTCTATTTCTCCCTTCTTACCCCCATTTTCTCTCATCCTCTTTTCTTTTATACCTTTTTTCTTTTCTTTCTTTTCACTGAAGCAGTGGCTACCTGGAAAGCAAGATATATACTTCATAATGCCAGACTTTTAGAGACATTAAGCATATACTCATGCAGTTCAATCATGATATAAAACTTAACAAAAGCAGAAGAGATTAAGAAGAGATAGCAAGAATACATAAAAGAACTATACAAGAAAGTTCTTAACATCATTGATAGTTAAGATGATGTGGTTACTGATATAAAGCTAGACATCATGGAGGGTAGTCAGGTGGGCCTTAAGAAGCACTGCTAACAATGGAGGCTAGTGGAGATGATGGAACAATTACACTCTTTTCATATACCAGCAAGGCTATGATTAAGATCTATAAATTATTTTTCTGCAATACATCAGCCAATCACCAGAAGAACAGGCTGATTTTTGAAGAGACAGAGGAACCAGAGACTAAATTGCCAACAGTTTGAGAAAGCAATGGATTTTCTGAAAAACATCTATTTTTGCTTCACTGACTACACTAATGTCTTTGACTGTGTGGATCACAAAAATACATGGCAAAGCCTCAAAGAATTATCTTATTTGTCTCCTAAGGAACCTATGTGCAGGCCAATAAGCAATAGTTACAACTTAACATGGAATAATTGGTTGGCATAAGATTGGAAAAGGGTTACCAGAAGATGTATATTATCATCTTTTTTTAAAACCCACTTATTTGCACTTATTTTCTCCATGTGAAATATGGGACTGGATTACAAAAAACAATCCAGAATAAAGGTTGCCAGGAGAAATATCAACAGTTTCTTATATACAGATGATAATACTCGGATGGCAGAAAGTAAAGAAGAATTAAGAAGCCTTTTGATGAGGGAGAAAAGGAGAATGTAAAAGCTAGATTGAAGATTAACATAAAAATGAGTATCTTGGCAACTTGTTTTATCTCTTTCTAGCAAATAGAGGAAGAAGAAATGAAAATGAAAATACATTGGACATAAGAAAGACTGAGTGCCATAGAATTGATGTTTTTGAATTGTAATTCTGGAGAAAACTTCTGAGAATCTTTTGGCAAGCAAGGAGATCAAATCAGCCAACACTTAAAGAAATTAATTCAGGCTATACCCTGGAAGGTCAAATAACAAAGTAAAGCTTAAAAACCTTGGCCACAAAATAAGAATATCAGACTCATTGGAAAGACTCTGAAGTTGAGAAAGATTAAAGGCAAAAGGAAAGGAGATGGCAGAAGATAAAATGATTAGATAATGTCAAGGAAACAATGAACATGAACTTGGATAGAAGGGCTTGGCATTCTGTGGTCCATGGAGTCACAATGAATTAAGACATGACTGAGGGAATGAACAAAAATAACAACTATGATACAAAGGAACAAAAAACTTATGCCTTATTCCACTATCATGAACCATTCAGGTGATGAAGGTTCTGTAGGAAATGGAATTATTCTCTAGCAACCTTAAATTCATTTGCTTTTTCTAACTGAAGTCCAAGACTTCAGTGTTTTGTTGATAGCATTATAAAACATATAGATTCCTGGAGGAAGGGGAAGAGGAAACTCATTAGAAAGTGAAGAATTGTATCAAACATTTTTATTTATTCTTAGCATTTTATTCTAAATGCATTTTTGGTATTATGAATACTTTATTCTGAATTTTGGCTATTCTGAATTGTTTTGTATTTTCTGTTGGTTAATATATAGGCTGAACTATATGTAATATGAATTGAAACACAAAAAAGAAGACTCTTTTACTCACATCAGCAGAGACTTCATTTTAAGATCTAAGTAGGGGCAAAATTAGTCAAAATGGTGTGATCTTTTGAGAAGCCCTCAAGATCAATTCAATCCATAAAAACTCAGAGCATGGGTCATGTGTTACATATTCAGTTCAACAAATAAACATTTAAGTACCCTCTTAATAGGTGCTAGGCAAATTTACTCAATTGTTTATATTTTAAAGCAAAGGTTAATACTGTATTTAAGAGTTATCAACATACACATGCAGTCTAGAACTGCAGGATAAAGAACAAAATGGTTTGAAAAATTCTCCTCACACCAAGCTAGGGAAAAATGACAATTTATAAAGCCCTAAGTGAGTCACAAAGGTTTTTTTTTTATGGATAAGATAATGACAGCAGCTGTTCTATTAGATTCCATTTGCTAAAGTCAACAGGTCTATCTGAACGAATTATTTATTTATTATTTTACATTTTGTAAATATTTTGGTCTGTTTTTCATATTATTTTAGGCTTTTACCCTTATTGGGTGGAATTTTTATTGATAATTTTGGTTGATTTTTGTTAGTCCAATTGAGAGAATTTGAGGAGAAATCTTATTTGGGAAAGGCTGACAGATGTTCTCTCTGTATCATAATGATCAAAATCCTTACAAAATTTGCTTTTTGTATAAGCATTAGGACACAACTCTGAGTCAGGAGTTTCTTTTTTTTTCTCCTCATAAAAGAGAGTCTCATTTTTCTATGGACACTAATTGAATTTAGTAGATGTACACAGAGTCAAAAAGTCAAGTCAACAAGTGTTTATTAAGTACCAAGAATGTGCCAAACACTGGCTAAATTCTAGAGATATAAAGAAAGGCAAAAGCAGTCACTGCTCTTAAGGGTTTTAAATTTCAAGTGGAGAATTTAATATTTTGATCCTGAAATTAATAAAGAGCTCCTTGAATTTATTGAATTGATAGGTGGTAAGAGGTTGGTATAATCACTTTGATAGCTGAGTAGATCTTCTTGTGTTTGTTACAGGATCATGTTTTCCATAGCCATGCACCTTCCTCCTCTCAAGCATCTCTCTTTTTAAAATTTTTATTTGTTTATTTTTGATTTATGGAATAAAACAAGCATTTCCATAACATAGTCTAATAAAAATGATTACACATGAAAGTGCAAATCTATACATATTAGTTGCTCTTCCTTTTAAATATATAATCGAGTTATAATGTACATTTCTCATTTTTCTTTTTTTTTTCTATTCTTACCCTAGAGATGGCTACCATTAGATATGCACATGCATGTGTGTGTGTATGTGTAAAATCATTCTATATATATACTTCTATTTATCAGTTCTTCTCTGTTTAGAGATAACATCTTCCTTCATATGTCCTTCATATGATCAAAATGAATTATTTGCTCAAAGTTGTTCTTGAAACAATATTATTATTACCTATAACATTCTCTTGATTTTGATCACTTTGCTCTTCATTACTCTGTGCAAGTCTTTTCATGTTTTTCTAAGATCCTTGAGCTCATCATTTCTTGTAGCACAATAGGATTTCATCACAATCATATTTTAAATGTTCAGTCATTCTCCAATTGATGGTCACCCCTGCAATTTCTAGTTCTTTAACATCACAAAAAGAGATGCTATAAATATTTTAGAACATATAGAACAGCTATCTCTAAACAATAATCATTAGCATAATTAGGTTAAGTTGTTCAAATATATCATATTCTCAGATCTAGGAGGGAGCTAAAAGGTCGTTTAGGTCATTCCTATTCTTTTACGTATGAGAACATCTTTGAAGGCAAAATGACTTATCTAAGGTCCCTTGGGGCTAAATAGTAGAATTGAGATTTTAACACAAGTTCTTTGACTCTAACTCCTATGCTCTGCACCTGGCTTTCTCCTGAGATAAAAGAAAAGGAGTTTCTGGAAACATAGGAGGGAGTTACCTAACAGTATCCTAAATGTTGTCTACCTATGATATAAATGGAAAAAGAACAGGAGATGGAGTGTAAGATTCTGAATTAATAATGGCTAAGAAGAGTAAATATTAAGATTGTGCTTTAAAATTTGTCAAGTTCTTTACAAATATCATATTTAAACCACATGATAACTTAGGGAGGTAAGTGCTATTGTTATCACCATTTTTCAGATGATACAATCAGGCTGAGTGATTAAATGATTTACCTAGGACCACATGAGCTACTGAGTATCTGAGAAAGGATTCAAACTCAGGCCTTCCCAGTGCCACATCACTTTGCAGCCTTCTTTAAGTTTTGATCCTGCCAGTTATGAACTTAGGAAAGTCATTACTTCTCTAAGTTTTTGTTTCCTCACCTATAAAATAAAGATATTGGACCAGATGATTTCAAAGCTCTGCTATAGCTCCAATCTATGATTTTTTGATGTAAGCCTAAAAACAAGAAAATGGACCATCAAAACTCCACTTTAGTCAAATATGTGACTTCATTTATATAACCCAATTTCTGGTTCTCAGGCCAAGTGAGTGATATAGTATTATTAAAAGATACAAATATTAAGAGGATAGAAAACCTGTGACATATTATAAAACAAAAAGCAAATATATATATAGACCACAACAATATAATATTAATAATAATTATTATGTTGTTTTTGCTGAGTCATTTTCTGTCATGTCTGATTCTTGTGACCCAATTTTGGGAGTTTTCTTGGCAGAGATATTAGAATGGTTTGCTATTTTTTCTCAAGTTCATTTTACAGATGAGAAAACTGAGGCAAACAGGGCTAAGTGACTTGCTTAGGGTCACACAATAAGTTGCTGAGGGCAGATTTGAATTTAGAAAGATGAGTCTTTCTGACTCCAGGCCCAGCACTGTGCCAGTCAGCTACCAAACCACCACCACCATTGTAATCAAATATTTGATTATATAAGTACAAATGACCACTCAAGAAAGAGCTTGGAAGGAGATGAAGAAAGATTAGTGAAAAGAATTTAATATTTGAATACTTAAATATTTTCATGATGAAAATTTTTATGTAATTTCAATTGTGTTATGTTATATAAATTAAATCAGTTAATAAAAATTATTTTAAAATGGAAGCTCTTAGCAACTCCAGTGAACAGAAAATGTTGTAAGGAAAAATCTCAAGTATTAGACATATACATTTCCCCCCTTTCCCCACCTCTCTCTTTCCCTTCCCTCCCACTCTGTGTATGTGTTTATGTGTCTTTGTCTGTCTGTGTCTCTCTCTTTTTTTTTAGGTCAGAAAGTTATGTTTTTAATTTATTAGATAATTGTAAATTTCTACAATTTTGGATTGTGAGTTCTTTAGAACAGAGGACTCTTTTACATAAATTCTGTTGTAACATTAGGTAGTAGGGGAAATAGTTGATTTTGAGTTGGAATCTCCAGGTTTCAATCATATTTGTTTCTACTTATTATCTGTATGATCTCTGCCAAATCCTCTGAGCTCCTCTGAGCCTCTCTTGCTTCCTTCCTTTGAAAAGAAAAACTAGACTATTATGCACCAAATGATTCTCTTCCACATCTTAATGGAGGATGATAATCAATAATCAATAATTGTTTTAATTCTATTTAGAAATAATACTAATAAATAGAATAGCAAGATTTCTCTGTTTAAATGGGTATCATCGGACTAATGGGCATCTCAGGATTAGTTCTACAGTCAGATTTTCAGCAGGAATGGAATAAGAAACCCTACCTAACAATCAAAGTTGCAAAGTATTTGTTTATTGGACTTCTTGTCATGCACACTGCTCTATCTCTTGTCAAATTTATGTTTCCTCTCTTCACCTTCGAGGGAAAGATATGTAACAGTTTAATTAAATCTCTCCCAACTTACTTTATCACAATTCTTCTTAACCATACATTTTCCCCTTTCTCCTGTCTGTTTAGATGATAGAAATGACAGAAAAGAGAGAAATTGCTAGGGCAGTGCAAATGCCTGAATATAAATTAATCTTAAATTAATCTGGAAAACATTAAATTACACTAATATTTAATGAAGTTTGATTTTTGAAAAGAGAAGATTGATCTGGTTTAGAGTTTTGGTAGAAGCAGTTGATGTAATATAGTATCTGGGACACAAAAAGAGAACCTTTCTTGACAGCTCAATAGCTTGATGATACCCTGGGTTGGATGTTTCTATCTTCATCCAATTTTCTGTAATAGTAAAAGAAATCTTTTCCCCATGAGATTGGTTTGAGGATTAATTTAGATTGGGGAAAGGGAGTAACAGGAAATCCTGGGTTCTCATTTTTTCCTGGGTCACAGGTAACTTATCTTTATATCTTAATTTGTCATTTGATGAAATACTAGTTCCTTTATATATTCTTCACCATCAATCTCACCTTTTCCAGGGATACCAGGCTCTGTGGGGGTTATGTAAATAGTCCTATACACATGGGAATATATTTTGGGATATTCCTAATCATGTCACTTCCCTCCTCAAGAAGCTCCAATCTATTGCCTGTAGGATCAAATTCAAATTCCTTTGTTTGAAATTTAAAGCCCTTCACAACCTGGTCCCAAATTCTCTTGCCAGCCTAATTGCTCTCCTTCCCATGGCCAGTTCATATCAATTGTCCTTCTTTTCACTCACACACATTCCCTCTCCCTTTGCACAAAATATTCCCCATTTAAGAGTACTCTTGCTCTTTCTTTTTTTACCTCTTCATATTAGAATTCCAACCTTTCTTCCAAGCTTTAATTCAACTGCTACCTCCTATTAGAGGCCTTTCCACTCCAGCTACTGGGGTCTTTCCAAATTATCTTGTATGTATTTTGTGCATATGTTTTATCTTCTTATATTTGTGTGTAAATATAGATACATACATAGAAATAAATTAATGTATATCTATGTGTGTATGTTTGTGTATAAAGTTCCCCAGAAAGAATATACTTTTTCACTTTTGCCATTATGTCTCCACTGCATAGAATATGCCTTGCACATGTGTCTAATCAATGCTTTTATGTTAGAAGTTTTGTGCTTCCTTTAACATATGCCAGATATAGAAAGCTACTATGAGCAGAAGTTCCCTTTGTAGTATATTCTAACTACAATATATAGCCTGGAAGAGGGGAATAGCTGATATACATATTTTTTTTTATCTTCAAGGAACCTTTTCCTGCTAGGGTAGGCAACCTGGCTATTTCCGAGGAAATAGAAAAGCAGAGGACCTTGGTGGTTTGTTACACTTCATTGAGCATTTATCCAATGACCTCTTAATGAATTTTGTCAATCTAATTATAAGAGATATTATTAAAGGGATGGTTTATGGATGGTTTATGGACACTTTAGCAAATGTGGCAATCACCAGGAATCAATGTGGGTTCCTTACAGCTAAGACATGACAAGATGACCTCAGTTTGGGTTTTGTTGTTGTTGTTTTGTTTTTGATTGGGTAGGCAGTTAAGTAGCAGAGTAAATAGAAATGCCTGAATTCAAATTTACTCTTATTAGCTATGCAATCCAGGGCAAAATCCAACCTCTACCTCAATTTCCTAATCTGAAAAATGGGAATAATAGTAGTACCTATTTTCCAGGGTTGTTGTCAGGAGAAACTAAGAAAATTTTTGCAAAGTATTTTGCAAAATTTAAAGCATTCTACAAATGCTAGCATTTAATAATAATATCAGCTACTATTATTATTCTCCCACATTGATTCTGCTTCTTTGTCCTTGTCTGTTTCTGTTTTTTCCTATCTCATTCCATCTGTTTTTCCCTCTTACTTTTCAGGCTTACCTTCCCACTTTCCCCCTCCCACTTCTTCCTTGGTCAAACACAATAGAGAACATTGGTTACTAATTATACTAAATATTTCCTTTGAATTTAAAAAGGTTGAGTGTCTGTAGATGCTTTTGACTTTTCCCCTGTGGTTCTGTAGCTCTTGTTAGATTAGAGGTTGGCATATGTATATTATAGTTTCCACTGGAAAATGCTTATTTGAGATGTAGCAAAGCTTCTTCTATTCAATTTTCCATGGTCTCTGCTGAAAACTTTAAATGATGTCTTTCTTTGAAAAGAGAAAAAATACATTTCACATCCAATTGGCCGAGAGCTAGCAAACAGCCTGTCTTCTCTGGAGAAGCTGATGGGCAAATTGGAGTAGATTTAACAGGAAAACAACAAGAAAATAAATATTTGGGAGAACTTTAAAAATGTTTGGAACAGTGACCCTGTTCTGTTCCAGGTTTTTTTAGTGATATCTTCGAAGGAAGATTGAGACATTCAATGGGTTATTTCATATCTTGAGGAACAGAAACAGAATCTCCTGTTTGGAATCTGAGGACCTGTCTGGAAAGAATTCTGTTGTTTTTTTCTCCTTTTCTGGCACATGGTATTATTTAGCAGGAATATCCTGAGGCTTACTGGATGGCCCTGGGACTCTCTGACTTAGGAACTTTCTGGCACTCAATACAAAATGACCTTTGTGAGGGAGAGCCAATGTCAGCTTAAAGGAAATATTGCTAGGGAGTCAAGTAAAAGGCAGGGTGCCCATGCTGTTGCCCTCATAAAGCCAGCCTGGTGTGAGGATTTTCCCAATAATTCCCCTGAACTGACAGCTGTGGGTATTTACTTCAAGGGCATTTAGCTACCAATTCTGTGTCTTTTTCCTAGGATCCTGGCTTTTTTTTTCCTCTTATGCTGATTATCTCAAAATTATGACAGTGATGGTGATAGTGGTACTGTGACCTGATTACTTTGCCTCAGAATTTCTATATTTCCAATTTTTGACCAATATCTTTGTTCTGGAGAAATTCTGCTTCCTTATCAAGTATATTTTTATCTCCTAGGTAGAGGAATACTTATAAGATTTTCCATCTGAATACCATAATCAACTTAATAAGCATTTATTAAACATCTACTGTGTGCCAGGGAATGTGCTAAGTCAAGTGAACCAAGAAGATCAACATAAGCTGGTTGTGATTCAGGTGAGGTTATGTCCTGAGAATATAGAATATGAGCCTTTGTAATTTTGTGTGATGAAAATTATAAATATAAACAGCTAGACTAATTATTTTCCCATTTATTGTCTTCATTCTTGGAATTTTTAAAAGGAAAAACATGTGTCTTGCATGCAATAGGCACTTAAAAGTTCTATGTGTCCAAAGAATTTATGAAATGAGAGAATTTTAATGCTTCACAAGAATTTAAGAGATTATTCTCTTTGCAAAAGCAAAGTCATATTCCAGAGATTACACACCAATCACAGTACTTAAGTAATTACAGTATTTAAGACTTAAGACTGAGGTCTCTTGTGACTTCATTTTTTGTAATCTTTGTATTTATATATCTACAGCCTCTAGCTTAGTGCTTGGTACACAGTAGGTGATTAATATAAGCTTCTTAATGATAGATGTTTGCTGTAGGCCAGGATGCTATGACATATTTGGGGGCATTTTCAGTTGATGTTTTCCTCAGGATTCTTATGCACCTAGACTATGAAATAGATCAGGTGAACTGACTGAAAACCCAGTTGCATAAAGACTCCTTTATTTACTCAGTAGTGATCTTCCAAGACCTCATGAAATCTTCTCATAAGCTGATTTTACAGCTTTGTGGACCACTTTTATATGGAACAGCAGTGACTGAATAAATTTTTATTAAAATAATTGTATTAACCCATTGGCTTTAAGTATTCCATTAATCCGTATGTAGAACCCCTTCCAGGATACTGAATTATACTTGTTAATTAGTCAATAAACATTTATTAAATGCTTGCCATATGCTAAGAAATAGCACATCCTCAATGAACTTATATATATATATATATTTTTTTTTTCCCCCCTGAGGCTGGGATTAAGTGACTTGCCCAGGGTCACACGGCTAGGAAGAAAAGAGTTAATAATGTCAGTAGTTGTAGAGAATTCAAGGAAGATGATCTTGGAGAAAAGATCAGGAGGTTTTCTAATTAGAACATTATTGGTGATTTTGGATATAGGGCAGGTTCAGTGGCCTGAACAAAAAGAACAGAGGCCAGTTTGGCAGAAATTAAGAAGTGAGTCTGAAGAGAGGAGCTATATGCATCAAGTATAGACAGCTTTTTCAAGATGTTTGGCTGAGAAAGGGAGGAGAAATATAGCATGAAGGAAGGGTGGAATCTAGTGAATAATGTAGGAGAGAATATTGGTTATAGGAAAAGACAGGAAATATTTGAGAGAGGGAGAGAGAGAGACAGACCGACAGACAGACAGACAGATATAGAGAGACACACAGAAAGAGACAGAGAGACATAGACAGAGACAGATAGAAGGATCAGACAGAGACACAGAGACAGACACAGAGACACACACACAGACAGAAACACAGAGACAGAGACAGAGAGACAGAGAAGTGAAATAGGAGAAATATAATGATACTAGGGGCAATCTGACTCTATATTTTTGTCCAAATATTCTCCCACTATCACTTGGAAAGTAGCCAGCCCAAATCATATTTAGCTTTTAATGTCCAGTTCCCTCCTACCTCCTGAAAACTGCTCTGATTTCCCCATATCTTAGGGATCTTTATGAATTTTTATAACATACATATTTTCCTTCAACTCAGTGAAGTAAGTTTTTCAATAAATTCTTATTAAGCCCTACTCTGTGCAAAACATTGTAATTTATTGGGTGCATAAAGGTAAAAAAACAAAAAACAAAAAACAAAAAAACTTGTGTTTTAAGGGCAAACAATGAAAACATGCAACATTTTAAATGCATGGGGAATTCTTTATCACAGTAGAATGAAGAACACCAGTGAAGTGCCTTGTAGGTTACCAAGTGCTCCACAAATGTGTGCATTGAGCCTTTCATTTTTTCCTTTATGAGTAAAAACTGTGCTTGGTTGTTGCATGAAAATCAAAATGAGTTTACCACCTAAATATAAACGTTCAGGATTGACAAGCAATTCTCACTTTACATAAACGAACTGTTTCATAAGTCTCTATGAAAAAGTGATTTTTACATAATGTGAATTTTCCTGGAGAGGGAGTGAGGCAGGAAAGGGATTGTATACCCATGGAGTGAATGAGTCAGCACATGGTTTAAGAACTCCTGAGGGCTAAGGACAGAGAAGAGAGAACTAGCCACAAAAGGCCTGGTCTGAAAAGAGCAGAAGAATGCATATGGGACCCTGATGTGGACATGGACACAAGAAAGAATGAGGGATGTGCCAGAGTCAGGGACAATCACATAGTACCTAAACATGGAGGAGGAAAAGGTAGACATTAGGCCAGTGAGGCAAAGATCTCTTCTCTTGGCATCAGGTATTTGTTCTGTTTTCACTTGGAGGTCTTATAATGTTTTAATTTAATTAATTTTTTTTTGGGGGGGGGTAGAGGATGAGCCATAGGGAAGAAGTGGGAGAGATAAAGTACAAAGAACTGTACAGCAAAATTAACATTGTTTTTTTTTAATTATTGATTTATTTCAGAATTCTTTACGTAAAAGTCAAATTTGAATAAGCAACTTTACTTAAAACAACAGCTATCTGTATTCTATTTGATCCCTACAATATCCTTGTGAGATAAATAATTTTATTATGGGGAACTGAGGTGAAAGAGGTTTAATGCTGTATCTGAATTTGTCTTCCTGACTCCAGATCCAGCACTTTATGCACTGTGTTGCCATCTGGCTGTCTATTAATCTTCTGCAATCCTCTACTGGTCATTCTTTAATAGTTATTGTGAAGGCCATATGAGGTTAGGTATTCTTAATCTTTATATGTCAAGGATCTGTGACTTGAGCAGTGTGAATACTCGCTCCACTAATGAAGTTTTTCTTAATAAATATTTGTTGGTAGTAGCCATGATTAAAACATTCGTGACTCTAGCTAACTTGGAGATGATTCTGTTCTCTTTTAGTCATGTCACTACTTCAATCTGTTCATTTCCAGGTAGCTTTTCCAACAAAGTTTATGATGCACTGGCATATCTTTGGAGAACCTAGATTCCTCTTGATGGGATGAGGTATACAGGAGTATTTCAACAAACCAAAATGTGAGGTTGAGTATTATATAATGAAATCTGCTAGTTTTAAATATAAAATCTTGTGGACGTAGCATGAAGGGATAGAGAGCTAGGCCCAGAGTCAGGGATGCCTGGGTTTGAGTCTTACTTCTAATTTTTAATGGCTATGCGATCCTGGCTGAATAATTTAACTTTTTAGTACCTCCGATAATTTTCTAAGATTAAGTTGTAGATCAAGTACTAATCAGAATTGGTGGAAAGAGTTCTCCACCTGTAAATTCTTTAAATCAATGAGGTAAAGAATGGGAGCCATTCTAGAAACTGGAAAATGAACGGATGTCCATCAATTGGAGAATGGTTGGGTAAATTATGGTATATGAATGTTATGGAATATTATTGTTTTGTAAGAAATGACCAACAGGAGGAATACAGAGAGGCTTGGAGAGCCTTACATCATCTGATGCTGAGTGAAACGAGCAGAATTAGGAGATCATTATACACTTCAATAATGATAATGTATGAGGATGCATTCTGATGGAAGTGGATATCTTCAACATAGAGAAGAGCTAATCCAATTCCAATTGATCAATGATGGACAGAATCAGTTACACCCAGAAAAGGAACACTGGGAAATGAGTGTAAACTGTGAGCATTTTTTTTTGTTTGTTTTTCTTCCCAGATTATTTTTACCTTCCAAATGCAATTCTTCCTTTGCAACAACAACAACAACAACAAAATTCAGTTCTGCACATATATATTGTACCAAGCATATACTATAAGATATTTAATATGTATGGGAATGCCTGCCATCTAGGGGAGGGGGTGGAGGGAAGGAGGGGAAAGATTTGGAATAGAAGGGAGTACAAGGGATAATGTTGTAAAAAAAATAAATTACCTATGCATATGTACTGTCAAAAAAAGTTATAATTATAAAATTAATAAAAAAAGAATGGCAGCCATTAAACTGTATATTAAGGATCCTCGAGGGCTTCATATTGACTTAGAACATCACACATGCTTCTAGATTTCTTTTTTATTTTTTCCACTTAATAGTATTTTATTTTCCTCCAATTCCATGTAAAGATAGTTTTAAACATTTACTTTTATAAAATTTGATTTCCATTTTTCTCCCATCCTTCTTCTTCTCCCCTTTCCTCAAGATGACAAGCAATCTGATATAAATACACATGTACAATCATATTAAATATATTTCCACATTAGTCATATTGTGAAAGAAGAATCAGATAAAAAGAAAAAAATCATGAGAAATAAAAAACAACATTAACAAAAAAGTATGTTTTTATCTGCATTCAGGCTTCATAGTTTTTTCTCTGAATGTGGGTAGCATATTCCATCGTGAATCTTTCGGAACTGTCTTAAATCATTGTATTGCTGAGAAGAGCTAAGTCTATTAAAGTTGATCATTATACAACATCATTATTACTGTGTATGATATTCTTCTAGTTCTGTTCATTTCACTCAGTATCAATTCATATAAGTCTCTCCAGGTTTTTCTGATATCTGCTAGCTTATTCTTATAGAATAGTAGTATTCTATTATTCTTATAATAGTAGTATTCTTATTCTTATAGAATAGTAGTATTCCATTACATTCATATGCCACAATTTGTTCAGCCATTTCCCAATTGATGATCATCCCCTTGATTTCCAAATCTTTGCTACTATAAAGAGAGCTGTTATATATATTTTTATACATATGGGTCCTTTCCCCTTTTTTATGCTTTCTTTGGAATACAGATGTAGTACTGGGATTGCTGGATTAAAAAGTTTGTACAGTTTTATAGACCTTTGGGCATAGTTCCAAATCACTCTCCAGAATGGTTGAATCAGTTTACAACTGCACCAATGTGCATATGTTCCAATTTTCCCACATTTATCATTTTACTTTTTGATGATATTAGCTGACCTTATAAGTTTCAGGTGGTACCTTAAAATTACTTTATTAATTATTTTGATGAATATTTACCAATTATATTTTTACCTGGTTTGGGCCACAATTGGCAGTGGCCTGTGGGCTATGTGTTTAACACTTCTGCCCTAAACCAATGAATTCAAGCCAAATTCCTGAAAAAAAACTGTAAAATCTCATATTTTTATTTGAAAAATCAGTTTCACAAATGCAAAATGAGGTAGTATGTATAAATAGCAGTTAATCTGAAAAAAATGTCTGGGGATTTTAGTGGAACTTAAGCTAAAAATTAGTCAAAGGTACATGACAGTCAAAACTAAAGTAGAAGAAAAGAATCATACTACACAGGACTAGAAAATCCTTTCTCTAGTCTGCTCTGATTTGATCACTGGACACTTGAAGGATGCTGATGAAACTTTAGAGAGTTCAGAGGAGGACCATCAGAATGGTAAAAAACCTTAATAAAATGTTGTATGATAATAGTTTGTAGTTCAAATCTCCATTCAAGGGGAGAGTTCTGTTCAGATAGCTCTTTATTTCTTACTTAGCTGAACTATTTTGGGATTTCTGCACCATGGTCCAAGTTGAGACCTTTCCCAGCCCTTGCTTTTTAGTTTTTTCTATTAGACTATAAACTCAATGAAGGAATAAATTGTCTTTCTTTTTCATATTTGTATCCCCACTGCTTGTGTGCCTGGTACATAGTAGGCTCTTAATAAATGCTTATCAATCATTGACAATTCATCCTGAAGAGAAGTCTTAGTGAGGGATATGGTAAATTTGTCATATTGGAGGAAAGACTGGATTGTTTTCTACTTGACCTCAGAGATCTAAACTAAGAACAGTGTCTGGCAGATGCACCGAGTCAGATTTAGGGAGGCTATAAGAAAAACATCATCATCATCATCATAATGAGAGTTATTAAAAATGGAATGGGTTTTGTTGAGATGTGGTGTAATCCCCATCATTAGGAGTCATCTAGTAAAGTTTGGATGGCACTTTAGTGTTATGTTGTAGAATGGTTTCTGGATCAGTACAAGTAAGACTATACATATTTCTTTCTAATTCCAATTTTGTGGGTCTTTACATGATTTTAATCTCTTACCTGGACTCTTATTCCATATCACTGATTGCCTGATGGACCTTTTCACATGAATGTCTCTTTACTCATCCTAAAAATGTGCTTCCCCCATCCAACCCTAGCCTATAGAGGGCCAGAACTCTGAAAAGATATATTTGAATCAAGGACAGCAGGGTGCTTATAGTTAAGCACTTACTCAATGTGAGATAATGGTTCTCTAAACATGTAATATGGTAATGTAATGGTTGCACATGCTTAGTGTGCTATAGTGATGTAATTGTACTGAGGTATTTATGGAAGACTCTTTCAGCCATAGACACAGAGAAGACTTCAGGCTCCAGACTCCATATTCTAGACTCCATCTTTGACCAGCCTTGTGGTGGCTCTCCTGCCTTCATCACTTCTCTACCTAAAGACCAAGGTCCATCCAGAGATCGTCCAGAAGGCTAGCCATTACACTAGCCCTTCTTCAGACTTCCCTATTTCTGCTAAGTGAATTACATCACCATCTTCCCAACCAAAAAGAAAATGGAAAGAAAACATGATGAGAATGTTTCATATAAATAGCCTTTTAAAATAACAATAAATCAAATGTTAGAGAATTTATCATCACCATGTTTAACATGGAGTCAGTAGTGGAGAGTGTAGAAATCTCAAAGAAAGAGGATGGGATCAATCTTGTGAATCATTAGAAGCAATTAACAGGATGCTGAATTCTCTGAAGAGAATTCTTTTAGGAGAAAAAATGCCTGATCTAAATGTTCATTCTAAATATTGAATAGTACCAAGACAGAGATTATGTAATACTCAAATCCATGCAGGTAGGCTTGAAATAAGAAGAGAATTTGTAGCAGTAAGAAAAAGTGAAGTCAGCATTAAGTCTTAACTCAAAGAGAATATATCACAAACAGAAGAAAGTGGGTGGGAACAGCTAGATGGTCCAGTGGGAAGAATGCTGGACTTGTATTAGGGAAGGCCTGGTTTCAAATCTCATCTCAGACACTTAGTAGCTATGAGACCCTAGAAGAGTTATTTAACACTGTTTTCCTCAGTTTTCTCATTTGTAAAGATGACCTCAAGAAGGAAATGACAAATTCCTCCACTAACTTTGCCAAGAAAACTTTAAATGGGATCACAGAGTCATATATGACTGTAACAATTGAACAAGCACAAGTCACCACAGGTAATGTTTTTTGTTTTTTTTTCCTCATGTAATTCCTTCATTCAAGATTTTCATTTATGGTGGGAAGATGTTAGCCATGACCCCCTCCTCACTTGGCTGAGTCAGCAATTCCTTGGCCTGAGACAGGAAACATTTCATTAGCAACCATAAACACTTTAATAATTGCCCTTGCCAAGCCAGTTAACTTAAGTGAATCTGAATTTCTTTAGTTTCTGAAAATATTTATTTTTATTATGAAATTAATAATTATGAACAAACACACATTTATAATATGTAACAAAGAGAATGCTACCTGAAACAATGAAATTCTGAATTATATTTTTAATTAATTGATTGATTTAATATTTATTCCTAGTTACAATTTTTTACATTTGTTTTTAAAACTTTTGAATTTCAGATTCTCTCTTTTCTTCCCACTCCTACCCTCTTTCAAGAAATCACATGTGAAGTTATGTAAAACATTTCCATAAGAGTCATGCTGTGGAAGAAAACATAGATCTCCTATCCCCAAAAAAATCCTCAAGAAAAATAAAGTAAAAGAAAATGAGAGAAAGTATGTTTCAATCTGTACTGAATTATAGTTTTTTAAATGTTAACTTTAACAAGATAATAAAATTGTCTTTTCTGTGATTATTTTTCTGTACACTTATTAACTATTTTTAAAATAAGTGCATCATTTCTTATTAAATGTACATTTTCCTTCCTTATTTAAATAGAGAACCTCCCTTGTATCAAGTAAGTGTAGTTAATAGTCCTGAAGTTTTGCATCTGAAAAATGTAGAATCTAGAACTGAAAGGTAGTTTAAAAATTACTGAGCCTCTCTTATTTTATACATGATGTCCCTAATGTCAAAAAAAATTGTATGATTTCTCCAAGCTTACTCATAAATACATCCAGAATTCCTTCCCAGATCCCCCTACTCTAAATCCAAGATCCTTTGCATCATGCATAACCTTTTTGTGGTACCTTCCAGGTTTATCAGGAAGATTTGACATGAGAGTGCTAATTCATCTGTGACATGCTTGTTAAATACAAGGGGTTATTGAATGGCAAAATACAAAGCTACCAGAGTGTTTGTTGCCTTTATGTTTCAGGTGCATATTAAGGAGGCTGAAGAACCTGTATCTATAGTTTCAAGCTGAAGTTTGGTTGAATACTTTGTTTCTCTTTCCTACCTCCCCTCCACTAGACAGAGACCCCCTAGTTCCAGTTGTAGAATTTCTCTGTGATGTATATTGGAGCAAATGTGGCTAAACCTAAAAGTTTCCCAAGATGCCCTGGTCACCCCCCCTCCTTTTTTTTTTTTTTTTCTGATGACAGACTAAAGAACTCATTGGTGCTGTAATGAAAGGCAGGCTGCATTCCCTGTCATGTCAAGAGTGCTGCAGTCAGGAAAGTCGACATGATTTCATGGCTAATGATTCACTCACTAATATCAATGTGGGCCGCAGTGAGGATAACCAAGTTGAGCTGTCTTAGATCAAATGATTCAATTAGGCCAGCTGTCCCTATTTGTCATGGCTCAACTCGCTTTCAAATTACCTTTCTAAAGTGTATACGTGCCTCAGCATAGAACTTAACAGCTCAACTGTTTCACAAAAAAATAAAAAAATAAAAAAAAAATAAAAAAGGATATTTAGGTGTAATTAGAAAAGAGTTTCCTCTTTTCAGCTGTTTCAATTGTTTCTTCTTTTAGCAGTTGTGGCCTGATCCACTGTAGGCAGCAACACTGCCATTGCTCAGTGAAGATTCTCTGCTATCACTGGGCAAATAATAATCTTAAAAAATGTAAGACTGGAGCCTTTACAAAGGAATATCTATTTCAGAAGGTATAATCACAAAATATCCTTTAATATGTGGGAACCATTTCCCCTTATATCTCTGTCTCTGGGGAGGGGGAAAGATATTAGATTCATAGTTTAGCTTGGTTCCCAGTTCTAAGTCCAAAGCTCCCCTTGGGTTTGAGTCACAGCTCCATGGATTCTCTGGGCATCCTTGTGATGCAGGCTAGCTGCATCACCCCACTTCCAATCCTGGCTCTAAGGTCATAAAAATCCTGGATCCCAGGAAGGTATCTGAAACTGTGGAGTTCAAACAAAACAGAATAGAACAAAACACTCCCAGGCCATTTCTTGGAGCCCAAGTAAAAGAGATAGCAGGATAACATGTCCTTTTCCTTCTCACTGATTTAGTTTATAGCACCTTCACTGTTGGTGAATTGGGATTTTTTTCTTTCTATCTAGTTGATAAGGGAGCAGCAGAAAAAGCATGGTAGAAAAATAATGAATGACTTAGTCTGAATTCTTAGTTGAAGGCACCCAATCAAAAGAGGCTACCTCTACCCATGTAGATTTCAACTCATGTAGGGATTTCAGTAGACCCCATGTTAGATCTGGAAATACCAAGAGAAGCCTGGATTATATGAAGATCTTTTAAGTTGTCATTGGAAGGATATCTTTCATCCTCTCTTTTCTTAGGCAATTTGGGGGAATAGGATCAATCTAATCCATCCTACATTTGGATTTCATTATTAGTGCTGTTCTGTAATTTATTTGAAGTGAAGGTATGCCCATAGTTCTCTAACTCTGATGAATGATATAGATTATTTCTGAGCTGGAAATTTTCTATTCCCAGCATATGGGAAAGCAAGCATGGTATTGTGGATTGAGAACTGGTTTTGAATCTGAGTTTTAGTCCTTTCTCTGATAATTGAGTCATACTAAATTATAGCTTCTGGGTCCCCAAAGTCTTTATAAGACTATCACCAGCAAAGAAGGTGACTGCTGGCATTGGTAGAAAGATTTTCCTCAGCTGGGAATTTCTTGTACTAATAAAATCACAAATCTAGTTCCTATCCCTATCTCCAGTGCCTCACACAGCACTGGGCATATAGCATATGCTTAATAAATGCTTCTTCATTCTATTCATTAGAAAAAAGCTTCCAATATCACCATTGTTGATTCAATTCAATTTAATAAACATTCATTAAGTCCCTACTATGTGATGCTATGGATCCAAATTAGAAAAAGGAACATAACCTCTATCTCCGAGCAACTAGAAGTCCAATTCTTGCCTTCTATAAAGGGAAGAGTTTAGTGTTCCACCTTCCAGCCTTATAATCAGAGGGGAGAAGTTACAAGAGCTGTATCCAAGGCATTAATTTAGTGCAGGATGATGAATCTTATCCTGGGAAGCCCATCTTGCTCTGTGGAGTTGAAACCAGGCAGAGTGCATAAGGATAGTTGAGTTTTTATAAGAAAAACTGCAAAATTCAAAGTCAGTTGATTTGTCATGGAGATTACCCAAGACTTCACAATTCTGGCTGATACTGGGAGTAATAATAACTCTTAGTAGTCTATCACTTTAAAGTGTTGTTCTTAACAATTTGTGGGCTAAATAGTACAAAACCATTCCTGTTTTACAGATGAGGAAAGTGAGTCTTTGGAAAATTAGTCAATAAACTAGATAGTGTAGTGGATGAGCACTGGCCCTGGAGTCAGGAGGATCTGAATTCAAATGTGATTTCAGACACCTAACCTTTATTAGTTGTGTGATCTGAGGCAAGGTAATTAACCCAAGTTGTCTTGCAAAAAAAAAAAAAGTTAAGTGACTGGCTCACAGTTAATAGAGCTATAATTGTTCAACATTGGACTTGAATTAGGTTTTCTGATATTAAGCTCAAAACTCTAGCCAGTATTCTGAACTTCCATTTTAATAAAGAAAGCAAGAGAGACCACTCTGGAGGCAGGTTGTCAATGTTTTATCCAGGTAGGCAGAAAATTGATTGACTCATTGATATAGATCTAGAACAGATTCTACAAATGGGGAAACTAAGACTAAGGTTATAGGTCATAAGTATCAGAGAAATGATTTGAACCCAAATTTTCTGATGCCAAAGCCAGCACTTTCTCCACTGGACCCACAGTGCAAAGCCACATATTATATATTGTGAGGGAAAATGATAAGCAATCACAGACATGAGCCCTTCTCCCAGCAGTTCTTTGGGTTAGTGACACTACAAAGGGAATACTAAGCTGCATTGGGGATCTTGGTTAATAAGAGATATGAAGACAAATTGAAGCTAGTCCTGAGTATCACAGCAGTAATGACTGAAGACTAAAGGGACAGGTTTATGATAAAAGAAAAAAAAAGAAGCTAAATAGATCTAGATTGGCTAACTGATAAGATAGTGGCACAAGTTTAAATATTATAAAGACCTAAAGGCACCTGCTTGAAAAGGGCAGAGAAATGATTAACCCTCATCTAGCAATGTATAGTAGAATCAGCGAAGTAAAGCGATGTGAACTTCTTCAGTATAAAATTCCCCATCTCGACATTTTTAGATTGGGGAATAGTTTTGAAAGTGAATTGAGGCAGAAAAGTCTTTATTTCTCAATTATTTTCAAAATCAGATCTTGAAGACAAGCAAACAAAAGGCCCACTCTTAGAAAAGAATACAAATAGGAGGAATTAGTTTTCTTTGGGAGGAAAGGCACTGTGTGTGTGTGTGTGTGTGTGTGTGTGTGTGTGTGTGTGTGTGTGTGTGTGTTTGAGAGAAAGAAAAAGAGAGAGACAGAGAAGAGAGAGAGAGAGACAGAGACAGAGACACAGAGAGAGACAGAGAGTGACAGAGAGAGACACACACACACACAGAGACAGAGACAGAGACAGAGAGACAAAATTCTCTTTAGAGAATTTTCCAATTCTAACTTCTCGGATTTTGTAACTCTGCTTGTATGGTGAAGACACAAGCACCTCCAAGTCTGAGGTTTGAGTGTTGTATGTCCATGTCCTCTCACAAACATCAAGTCCTCTCTAAAATGACTTAAATAGCATAAAATATATGTGGATAGACTATTCAGATGAGTAGAAGAAAATTATAGTTATAAAAATAATGAGATTTATGTTCCCATTTGCAGCATTCTTCCTAAGGGAGAAAAAAGTCACTTCTCTTGGCTCTTAGTTTTCTTAAGTAGAAAAAGATAAATGGAACTTACATTATTTTTAAGGTCCTTTGCAGCTGTGAAATTCTATAATCAACAATCTCTTTGCCTTATTCCTGCATAATCCACTTATCTGCATTTTCCCATCTTCCCCTCCCTTCCTTATTTCTTAAAGAATAAAAATACACTACAAGAGACAATTCAAGTGGAGAGATCCTGAAAGATATTAGTCAAAGGCACAACTCTCAATCAGTACCAAGTTCTTTAAGAAAACATGGTCATGTCAATGTCCTGGGATGAATGGAGTGAGGCAGAGAGAGAGCAATGGCATCCAGAAAATGTGAATTTGAATCCTGCTTTAGATACTGATGAGCTGTGTGACTCTGGCCAATTCACTTAATGTCTCTTAAAGTCAGCTTCCTTAACTATTATTTTATGTCTATATTTATTAACTATTTAATTTGTCTACTTCACAAATTTCTTTCAAGATTAGGTGGGATAACACATGCAAAGTACTTTGCAAACCTTAAAGTAGTATATAAATTCTATTATTACTTAATTTCTAAGCTTATTTGCAAGAAATTATGTCTTGAACCTCATATCTCAAAGTAATTCATCAGCTGTGTGTAGAACAGGCTATAAATCTCCTGGAGACCAGGGTGATGTAATTAGGCAGTAACTGTCAGAGACTTGAGGCCACATCTTCTGGCATCTCTTCTAACTTTGTGTTCTGAGCTAAATTAAAGAAATCCCCTAGTCTCTAGATTTACTTCATTCTTTTTATTGGGGTCAGCTTTGCATATTCAAGGCAATTGAAGCCCCTAGAATTTCAGAGAACAAGAAGAGCATGCACATTATACTGGTAGTCCTGAAGGACACCTATTTTTCAATATTAGTAAAAGACCTTTTGCAAAATGGTGTAAGAGAGAGAACATTGGCTTTGGAGTTGAGAGATCTGGAATTGAATTCTGTATTTCTTCCTTACTTTTTATATGACACTGGGTATAGCACTTTATCTTTCTCAGGCTTGGTCTTCTCATCTATAAAATAAGAAGTGGAACTACACAACCGTTGAAATCCCTTCAGCAAGTAATCTAGAATGAATTCAATTTTGATCAGTTCAAATTGATAGAAATTCAATTGCCAGAAGACGGAGGTAATGCTGAAATAGAGGGTGATGTTAAAGTGCTTGGGTTAATTTTCTGTTTTTGCTGCTTTTATGCCTCTGGATATATGCCTAAAGGGATTTGGCTTAAATCACGCCATCCCTACCCCATGCCCCCAAAGACAGTGCACTATGATTGACACTAATGAATTGCTTTACTTGCAACAGTTGTCTTTGGGTTACTGTTGCCTTTATGGATGCTGCTAGTGACTAAAGTACTATATTGAAAGAAGTGGGAGGAAGTTTGCAACACTATCCTTGCCCAAGCTAATCATGATTGCCATACCTACAGGCTCAGTATGGACCTGAGATGGAGATAATACTGGGCAAAGCTACAAAGTCTCTTTGGAAACTGCATATATTTCATAGTTCTAATATTCCTTCTATGAATGAATGAATCAAAAGGTCATTGTGAGAAGGTGGACTAGCTGTACCTGATCTAAAACCATATTATAAAGCAGTGATTACCAAAACCCTTTGGTACTGGCTAAGAAATAGACTATTTGATCAGTGGAATAAGTTAGGTTCATAGAACAAAATAGTCAGTAACTATAGAAATCTAGTGTTTGACAAATCCAAAGATCCCAGATTTTGGGAGAAGAACTCACTATTTGGGGAAAAAAAACTGTTGGGAAAATTGGAAATTAGTATGGCAGAAACTAGGCATTGACCTGTATACATTTAACACTGTACACCAAGAAAAGGTCAAAATGAACATGAACAGAACCATGATCTAGGCATAAATAATGAGATTACAAATAAATTAGAGGAACATAGGATAGTTTACCTCTCAGACTTGTGGAGGAGGAAGGAATTTGTGACCAAAGGAGAACTAGAGACCATTATTGATCACAAAATAGAAAATTTTGATTATATCAAGTTAAAAAGCTTTTGTACAAACAGAACTAATGCAGACAAGATTAGAAGGGAAGTAATGAACTGGCAAAACATTTTTACACTTAAAAGTTCTGATAAAAGCCTCATTTCCGAAATAAATAGAGAATTAACTCTAATTTATAAGAAATCAAGCCATTTTCCAATTGATAAATGGTCAAAGGATATGAACAGGCAATTTTCAAATGATGAAATTGAAATTATTACTACTCATATGAAAAGGTGTTCCAAAACATTATTGATCAGAGAAATGCAAATTAAGACAATTCTGAGATATCACTATACACTTCTCAGATTGGTTAAGATAATAGAAAAAGATAATGACGAATGTTGGAGGGGATGTGGGAAAACTGGGACACATGCATTGTTGGTGGAGTTGTTAACTATTCTAGAGAACAATTTGGAACTATGCTCAAAAAGTTATCAAACTGTGCATACCCTTTGATCCAGCAGTACTACTACTGAGCTTATATCCCAAAGAGATCTTAAAGAAGGGAAAGGGACCTGTATGTACCAAAATGTTTGTGGCAGCCCTTTTTGTAGTGGCTAGAAACTGGAAAATGAATGGATGCCCATTAATTGGAGAATGGTTGGGTAAATCATGGTATATGAATGTTATGGAATATTATTGTTCTGTAAGAAATGACCAGCAGGATGAATACAGAGAGGCTTGGAGAGACTTACATGAAGTGGTGCTAAGTGAAATGAGCAGGAGATCATTATACACTTCAACAACAATACTGTTTGAGGATCAATTCTGATGGAAGTGGCTATCTTCAGCAATGAGAGGATCCAATTCAGTTCCAATTGATCAGTGATGCAGAACCAGCTATACTCAGTGAAAGAACACTGGGAAATGAGTGTGGACCACAACATAGCATTTATACTCTTTCTGTTATTGTTTGTTTGCATTTTGTTTTTCTTCCCAGGTTATTTTTACCTTTCTAAATCCGATTTTTCTTGTGCAACAAGAGAACTATATAAATATGTACACATATATTGTAGTTAAGATTTACTTTAATATGTTTAACATGTATGAGACTGCGAGCCATTTAGGGGAGGGAGTGGAGGGAAGGAAGGGAAAAGTTGGAACAGAAGTGTTTCCAAGGATCAATGTTGAAAAATTACCTATGTATATGTTCTGTTAATAAAAAAAAAAAACTATAATAATAATAAAAAGGTCATTGTGTAGCTTCTAAATGACTCTGCACTAAATAGGTTATTATGACCTGAACCTGATACCCTAATACCATTCATCAACTGTATGTAGGCATAGTACTCCTAGGTACCAGAATGCTACAATTAGTCAGTGACTGATAGCAAGTTGATAGTGTTCCTTCTGCCCCCAGTGGAGATCAAGAATATCCTTCCATGATTTTCCCAGAGAACTGGCAGTGATGGAGGAGAATCGAGACAGGTTGTGTGCTCAATTCTGAATCAAGGGCCACCCACCCCTCTACCAGCAGTGGCTCACTAAGGAATACTACTTTCTGGTGCCCAGAGAACTCAAAACAGCTTTGATTCAAAATGTTGGCAAAATAGTCTGCCTCCGGTATTTTGACTTCGTTAAAAATGAACTGAATGAGGTAATACATTTTGAAGCATTGCCACAAAAAATATACCATGCTGTGCTTTCAAAACCTTAGAGCTGTATGACTGCTATATTTCTTGGTTATCTCTAATTTACAAAGAAAGGGTTTATTGCCCAACCTGGGTCACATAATAACTCCCCAGTCTCAGAATTTAGGATGCAAGAGGTGGGTGTGAGTGGGTGGAGGGGTTCTGCTTCATGTTATTTCTTTCTCTCTCTCCTTCTGGGGTGAGGAGAAATAACTGGCATATCAAGGTATATAATCTACCACTATTTAGTAAATAACTGGGTCACCCACAGTAATAATATTATCTATCTCTTCCTATGAATTTTGGCTAAATGATGTCACAAGCCTTGTTTAGATTTCTCCAGTATTTTTGTGTTTCACTGTTACTGCCCATGATGAATATGAATATTACCAAACATTTCAAATTCTACTTTTGGGATATTCCAAGATAAAATTAGTAAGAATTTAAAATCTAATAAAGGCCCTGAATTTTTGGAATTTGTATATCAAGATTTGGAGATAAAAATACTTCTTCAAATCCTTGCTAATTTCTAACACCATCTGACTTGTGAGTGCCCACGTAGGAAGGTCAGACAATATCTTGTCTTCATCATAGAAATAGAATTTGGGGGGGGCGGAGCCAAGATGGCGGAGAAGAAACACACGACTCAGTGAACGTCCTCACTCCCTCACAACCAATTAGATAAATTAAGTCTCAAAATTAGCTCAGGACTGATAGATACCACAAAGACTGGAAGCACGACTTACCAGCTGAAGAGAATCTGGAGTTTCAACAGGAAAGGTCAGTTCTCAGGGGAGGAATAAGAAAGACCAGCACAGACGGTGGGGTAGGGGCACACTGCGCCCATTGCGCTGGGAAGGGCTCTGGGATCAGAGAAGCCACTGAGGTAAAGGAATCTGGCACAGGCTGTTAGCTCTTCTCTGCTAATTATTTAGCAATTCAGAAGAGAAAGCCAAAATATTTTAAAACTCAGATTAGATTCCCCCCCCCCCACCCTGGGGGTGACTCAGCAGAACTCTTGGCACCAGGGGGTGTGGCCTCAGCTACCTCCTGAGAATAGTTAAGAGACTGACAAGTGGGTGGATACGGCCCAAGGCAACACACACTGCCTAGCTTAGCTGGAGGGAGTGGAACTCAGCTCCAGGAAGTCCCAGAGAAGCGGAACCTTTGAACTAGGGACCGCGGTTTCTGGCAGACACTTCCAGTTTGAGCGCAGGGGCTTCTCACGTCACCTGCTGCAGACATCCACTCCCCAACCGGACACATAGGCTGGGCTTCGTGCTGTCTTTACTATTCTACGCCCTCGAAGCACAGCAGTGCTAATCACCTCTGAGGCACTTCCAGGGAGGGGGTGGGGAACTCTCTCCCAGAGCTCTCTCTTAGCTCAGGCGCAGGAGCCGCTGCAGCCATCCGGTCTGGGAGGAAGCTGGTAAAGAAGTAAATAATTTCCTACCCCAGGGACAGACCCCAAAAGATTTTTTTAAGTATGAGCAAAAAAGCTAGAAAAACCATAGATTCCTTCTATACAGAGAAAGAGCGGGTGTCCAACCCCGAGGAAGTTGACAGCAGAGAATCAGCAGACAACAACCTAAAGGGGAACGATTCCTGCCCCCCATCACATAACTCTCTCCTAGAAGAAGCTCTTAAAAAATTGAGGGAGATCGAAGAAAAATGGGGAAAGGAAAGGGAAGTTATGATAGAGAATAACAACATCCTGAAATTGGAGTTGGAAAAAATAAAGAATTCACAGGAGATGCAGGGAAACAAAATTAGTGAATTAGAAAAGGTTAAAAAAACACAGGAAAGTAGGATTTCTGAATTGGAAAAGATAAAAAAGTCTCAAGAAAATAGAATTTCTGAATTGGAAAAAGAAAATAATTCTCAAAAAAAAAAATTAGGGAAATGGAAAAAAATTCAATAGAGCAAAATAATTCATTTAAAAACGAAATTGGGCATTTACAAAAAGAACTAAAAACTGTGAAAGAAGAAAATAACTCCTTAAAAGTCAGGATGGAACAAATAGAAATGAATGATTCACAGAGAACCCAAGAATCAGTCAAACAAAACAAAAAAAATGAGAAGCTGGAGAACAACGTCAAATACTTACTGGGAAAATCTATAGACCTGGAAAATAGATCTAGGAGAGATAATCTGCGGATTATTGGACTTCCCGAAAACTATGACCAAAAAAAGAGCCTAGATTCTATTTTACAGGAAATTGTCAAAGAGAACTGTCCAGAGATAATAGAAACAGAAGGGAAAGTAGATGTGGAAAGAATTCATTGAACTCCTTCTGAAATAGACCCTAAAAAAAGAACACCACGGAATATTGTGGCTAAGCTGCAGAATTACCACACAAAGGAGAAAATCCTGCAAGCAGCTAGAAAAAAACAATTTAAATACCAAGGTGCCACAATAAGGGTCACCCAAGATCTGGCTGCCTCCACATTAAAAGATAGAAGGGCCTGGAACCTGATATTCCGAAAGGCAAAAGATCAAGGACTGCAACCAAGAATGAACTACCCAGCTAAGTTTAGCATCTTTTTCCATGGAAGAAGATGGTCATTCAATGAAACAGAGGAATTCTATATGTTTCTAAGAAAAAAACCAGACTTAAACAAAAAATTTGATCTACATCCACAAGACTGAAGAGAAACAGAAAAAGGTACACAGAACCCTTGAGAACTGTAACTCTGTTGTGGGTATATAAAAAATACTCAAGGATAATTTGATTTTACTGATATAAAAGAAAAAAAGGGGGGTGTGGTAAAGGGAAGGAGGTCGGTTCAGAAAAAGGGGAAGGAGTGATAAAAAGAGGGAAACTACATCCCAGGAAGAGACATAGAAAATACACCATATCTGAGGGAACTTAGTGAGGGGGAGAATCATTGTGTGAATCTTACTCTCATCAGAAGAGGCTCAAAGAGTAAATAATTAACATATTTGTTTTTCAGAGAATTTTCTCTCACCTCATTAAAAGGGGGGAGAGGAAAAGGGGAAAGGAAAAGGAGAATAAGTGAAGGGACTTGGAGGGAGGGGGGAGGGATCCTAAAAAAAAAAAAAAAAAAAAAAAAAGAGGGAGGGTTGCGCGTCACAAGGGGGGTCTGTAAATCAAATATCGGGGAGGGGGATCAGGGGGGTCAAGGGAAAAAAGTATAATCTGGGGATAATACGATGGCAGGAAATACAGAATTAGTAATTTTAACTGTAAATGTAAATGGGATGAACGATCCCATCAAACAGAGACGGATAGCAGATTGGATCAAAAAGCAGAACCCTACAATATGTTGCCTACAGGAAACACACTTAAAGCAGGGAGATACATACAGAGTAAAGGTAAAAGGTTGGAACAGAGCCTATTATGCTTCAGGTAAAGCCAAAAAAGCAGGGGTAGCTATCCTTATCTCAGATCAAGCAAAAGCAGAAGTTGATCTAGTTAAAAAAGATAAGGAAGGAAACTATATCCTGCTGAAAGGTAGCATAAATAATGAAGCCATATCAATACTAAACATATATGCACCAAGTGGTATAGCATCTAACTTTCTAAAGGAAAAGTTAAGAGAACTGCAAGAAGAAATAGACAGTAAAACTATAATAGTGGGAGATCTCAACCTTGCACTCTCAGATTTAGACAAATCAAACCACAAAACAAACAAGAAAGAAATTAAAAAAGTAAATAGAACATTAGAAAAACTAGGTATGATAGACCTTTGGAGAAAACTGAATGGCAATAGGAAGGAATATACTTTCTTCTCAGCAGTTCATGGATCCTATACAAAAATTGACCATATATTAGGACATAAAGATCTCAAAATTAAATGTAGGAAGGCAGAAATAATAAATGCCTTCTTCTCAGATCACAATGCAATAAAAGCTACATTTAGTAAAAAGTTAGGGGTAAATAGACCAAAAAGTAATTGGAAACTGAATAATCTCATCTTAAAGAATGACTGGGTGAAAGAGCAAATTATAGAAACAATTAACAATTTCACCCAAGATAATGATAATGATGAGACATCATATCAAAATCTTTGGGATGCAGCTAAAGCAGTAATAAGGGGAAATTTTATATCTTTAGAGGCTTATTTGAAGAAAATTGAGAAAGAGAAGATTAACGAATTGGGCTTACAACTTAAAAGGCTAGAAAAAGACCAAATTATAAACCCCCAACCAAAAATTAAACTCGAAATACAAAAATTAAAAGGAGAAATCAATAAAATTGAAAGTAAAAAAACTATTGAATTAATAAATAAAACCAAGAGTTGGTTTTATGAAAAAGCCAATAAAATAGATAAACCTTTGGTAAATTTGATCAAAAAAAAGAAAGAGGAAAATCAAATTGATAGTCTTACAAATGAAAAGGGGGATCTTTCCACCAATGAAGAGGAAATTAGAGAAATAATAAGGAGTTACTTTGCCCAACTTTATGCCAATAAATTTGATAACTTAAGTGAAATGGATGACTTTCTCCAAAGATATAGGCTCCCTAGATTAACAGAGGAGGAGATAAATTGCTTAAATAGTCCCATTTCAGAAAAAGAAATAGAACAAGCTATTAATCAACTCCCCAGGAAAAAATCCCCAGGGCCAGATGGATTCACATGTGAATTCTACCAAACATTTAAAGAACAATTAGCCCCAATGTTATATAAATTATTTGAAAAAATAGGGGATGAAGGAGTCCTACCAAACTCCTTTTATGACACAGACATGGTACTGATACCTAAACCTGGTAGATCGAAAACTGAGAAAGAAAATTATAGACCAATCTCCTTAATGAATATTGATGCTAAAATCTTAAATAAGATATTAGCAAAAAGACTTCAGAAAATCATCTCCAAGATAATACACTATGATCAAGTAGGATTTATTCCAGGAATGCAGGGCTGGTTTAATATTAGGAAAACTATTAATATAATTGACCATATTAATAATCAAATTAATAAGAACCATATGATCATCTCAATAGATGCAGAAAAAGCATTTGACAAAATCCAACATCCATTCCTACTAAAAACTCTTGAGAGTATAGGAATAAATGGATTATTCCTTAGAATAATCAGGAGTATATATTTAAGACCGTCAGTAAACATAATATGCAATAGAAATAAACTGCAACCTTTCCCAGTAAGATCAGGAGTGAAACAAGGTTGCCCACTATCACCATTACTATTCAATATAGTACTAGAAACGCTAGCCTCGGCAATAAGAGCCGAGAAAGAGATTCAAGGAATTAGAGTAGGAAATGAGGAAATTAAACTATCACTTTTTGCAGATGACATGATGGTATACTTAGAGAACCCCAAAGACTCTGCTAAAAAGCTACTAGAAATAATTCAAAATTTCAGCAAAGTGGCAGGATACAAAATAAATCCACATAAATCCTCGGCATTTTTATATATCACTAACAAAATGCAACAGCAAGAGATACAAAGAGAAATTCCATTCCAAACAAATGTTGAGAGTATAAAATATTTGGGAATCCATCTACCAAAGAAAAGTCAGGAATTATATGAGAAAAATTACAAAACACTTGCCACAAAAATAAAATCAGATTTAAATAATTGGAAAGACATTCAGTGCTCTTGGATAGGCCGAGCGAATATAATAAAGATGACAATACTCCCCAAACTAATCTATTTATTTAGTGCTATACCAATCAGACTCCCAAGAAACTATTTTAATGACCTAGAAAAAATAACAACAAAATTCATATGGAAGAATAAAAGGTCAAGAATTGCAAGGGAACTAATGAAAAAAAACTCAGAGGAAGGTGGTCTAAGTGTACCTGATCTAAAGCTATATTATATAGCAGCAGTCACCAAAACCATTTGGTATTGGCTAAGAAATAGACCGGTAGATCAGTGGAACAGATTAGATACAAAGGACAAAAAAGGGTACATCTATAGCAATCTAATCTTTGACAAACCCAAAGATTCCAACATTAGGGATAAAAATTCATTATTTGGAAAAAACTGTTGGGAAAACTGGAAATTAGTATGGCAGAAATTAGATATGGATCCACACTTAACACCATATACCAAGATAAGATCAAAATGGGTCCATGATTTAGGCATAAAGAGGGAGATAATAAATAGATTAGAGGAACAGAGGATAATCTACCTCTCAGACTTGTGGAGGAGGAAGGAATTTATGACCAGAGGAGAACTAGAGATCATTATTGATCACAAAATAGAAGATTTTGATTACATCAAACTAAAAAGTTTCTGTACAAATAATACTAATGCAAACAAGATTAGAAGGGAAGTAACAAATTGGGAAAATATTTTTAAAAGGAAAGGTTCTGACAAAGGTCTCATTTCCAAAATATATAGAGAACTGACCATAATTTATAAGAAACCGAACCATTCTCCAATTGATAAATGGTCAAAGGATATGAACAGACAATTCTCAGAGGAAGAAATTGAAACTATATCCACTCACATGAAAGAGTGTTCCAAATCACTACTGATCAGAGAAATGCAAATTAAGACCACTCTGAGATACCACTACACACCTGTCAGATTGGCTAAGATGACAGGAACAAATAATGACAAATGTTGGAGGGGATGTGGGGAAATTGGGACACTAATACATTGCTGGTGGAGTTGTGAAAGAATCCAGACATTCTGGAGAGCAATCTGGAATTATGCCCAAAAAGTTATCAAACTGTGCATACCCTTTGACCCAGCAGCGCTACTACTGGGCTTATATCCCAAAGAAATACTAAAGAGCGGAAAGAGACATATATGTGCCAAAATGTTTGTGGCAGCTCTTTTTGTTGTAGCTAGAAACTGGAAGATGAATGGATGTCCATCAGTTGGAGAATGGTTGGGTAAATTGTGGTATATGAAGGTTATGGAATATTATTGCTCGGTAAGAAATGACCAGCAGGAGGAATATAGAGAGGCCTGGAGAGACTTAAATCAACTGATGCTGAGTGAAATGAGCAGAACCAGAAGATCACTGTACACTTCAACAACAATACTGTATGAGGATGTATTCTGATGGAAGTGGAAATCTTCAACATAAAGAAGATCCAACTCACTTCCAGTTGATCAATGATGGACAGAGGTAGCTACACCCAGAGAAGAAACACTGGGAGGGGAATGAAAATTGTTAGCACTAATATCTGTCTGCCCAGGTTACATGTACCTTCGGATTTTAATGTTTATTGTGCAACAAGAAAATGATATTCACACACATGTATTGTACCTAGACTATATTGTAACACATGTAAAATGTATGGGATTGCCTGTCGTCGGGGGGAGGGAATAGAGGGAGGGGGGGTAATTTGGAAAAATGAATACAAGGGATAATATTATAAAATATATATATATATATATATATATATATATATATATATATATATAAAAAGAAATAGAATTTGGCATTAGCTTAACATGGCATCAGGAGACAGTTAAGGGGCTCACTAGTAGAGTTCTAAATCTAGAGTCAGGAAGACCCAAGTTCAAACCTGGTGACACAAGTTGTAAGAACTGGGCAAGTTTCAGTTTGCCTTAATTTATTAGAGAAGGAAATGGGAAACTATTCCAGTCTCTTTGCCAAGAAAATTCCACAGAGGTTCACAGGATCCTGAAAAGTGAGACATAACTGAACAACAACCTTGGTATACTTCCATAGGCTTTGGTATGGCAAGAAGCCTGCCCAAAAGGTCTTTCCTTCAAATTTCTGGGTCTTCCCCACTCCATTTTTAGGGAAGCTAAAAGAAATTGATAAAGTGCCAGACCTGGAGTCAGAAAGACCTGAATTAAAATCTTGTGTAAAATGCTTATGAGCTGGGTGACCCTACTAGGCAAGTCACTTAACCCTATGCAGCTGTATACAGAGTTCATACATTACTATATATATATATATATATATATATATATATATATATATATATATATGAATATATGTTTATGTGCAAATACATGTGAGCTAAAAAGACTTGACTTCAAATCCTGTCTCAACTATTTACTAGTTGTGTGATCCTGGACAAGTCACTTAACCAGTGCCTGATTCAGTTTCCTCATCTATAAAATGAGTTGGAGAAGGAAATGGCAGATTACTCCAGTATCTTTGCCAAGAAAATCCCAAATGGGGTCATAAAGAAAGCAATTGAACAACAATAATAACAATATATTAACAGTATATTATTTTTGTACCTTTCTCTTGAATTGTGCAACATATCTTTATTATTTCTTATTTCAGTAATTCTACCGAATAAATTTGTTTCTTATTTCAATATTTCTATCACATCAATATAGGTACTGTCTCCACTGGTGTAAATCACAACCTTCTTCCTCTTGTGTGATTCCTGTCCATATTTTTCTGCAAATTTTCCATAGAGGACCGACCTAGACTAGAGCTTTTTCATTGATTCTTTTAATATCTTAAAGATCTCAGAGCATCTTGTGGATTGTTTGCCTGCTCCTCCTCACTCTTTCTATAGGATTCCTCCATCTCCTCATCTAGCTCTTTAGTCCTATATTTACCTATATCTCATGTAGAGATACCTTGTATCAGAGGTATCAAACACTTTCCAATGTCATCCAAAACAGATCAAACTGTAATTGAAAAATGTTGAACAAAATTATATATCAATGTTTTATATTACTTACTATATAATAACACAAGTTATTATTATATGTTGTATTATGTTATATATAACATGTTATATAGATTTTATATTTAATATATTATGTATGTTGTATATATAATTATATATGTTTATATATATATATATATATATATATATATATATATATATATATATATATATATATATATATATATATATATATATATATATATATATGTATGTTAAAAGTAAGTCAATAAGTGGCTCTTGAAGATCTTTATATATGGATTAGTGGTCCCTGCCTCTGTTGGAGTTTGAGATCATTGTCCTATGTGATCTCTTGCATGTTACCATTTCTACACATGAAAGTCATTGTTGGTAATGAACTGTGGCTAGCCTTATACTGACTATTATATGCATATCCATTGTTCTTTGGGTTTTCTGCAGTTTTAAATTTTTTTGTGTTATTACTGTATTTTGTGATTCAATGCCATGTAGAATGATATAAATGACGAATATAAATAGCAAAATATTGAACTTTTTGCAAGGTGGGTGACTTATCATTTAAATCACCTTACAATTCATTCTGTTTGCTTCAGCCGGGTCCCTTCTACATGATCTGTTCTGGGCTCAGCAGATCATGCATCTTCAATGCTCATATATACATACATATATCCATGCATATATAAAGAAATATACATATAACACTCACATATGTTTAATAGTCAACAATTATACAGGTCTGAAACGTTTGAAAGGTGTTTCACATACAGGCAGCCATATAATACAATGGATAGAGTGCTCAGTCTAGAATCACGAAGATTCACCTTTCTAAGTTCAAATCTGACCTCAGACACTTATTAGTTGTGTGATCTTGATTAAGTCACATAACTGTCTTTGCTTCAGTTTCCTTATCTGTAAAATGAGCTGAAAAAAGAGAACCATCCCAGTTCCTTTGCTAAGAAAATCTCAAATTGCATCACAAAGAATTGGATGTGACTGAAAAATGACAGCATATATTTGTTATTTTGTCTGCTTCTTACAACAATTTTATGTTTGTTCTCTTCTTTTTCAGTTGCCTATGACTCTTCATGATTCCACTTGGGATTTTCTTGGAAGAGATACTATAGTGGTCCACCATTTTTTTCTTCTCCACTTCATTTTACATATGAGGAAACTGGAAAAAAAACAGGTTTAAGTTACTTGCTCAGGGTCACATAGCTAGTAAGTATCTGAGGCTAGACTTTAACTTAGGTTTTCCTGATTCTAGGCCTGGTATTCTTTCAACAGTGTCATCTGTTTCAACAATTCTGTGAGATAGGTGCTGTTATCTCCTTTTTACAGATAAGGAAACTGAGTAAGGCCTTGGTTAAGTGACTTGCCCAGGATCACACAACTAGTAAATAATTGAGACAGGATCTAAAATCAGATCTTTTTAGCTCACATATATACACACATAACATATACTCACATATGCATTATATACTGACATATGAACTCTGCATTCAAAGACAAATTTTTTTTTGACATTACATTCTTCCTGTATATGCAGTCATCCCTTCTACCTTACAATAAGTTTCTGGTGTATACTTTCTATGCCCAGTGTCCCACAAATAATATCTCTCTCCTTTTTTACTCTATAGATCTACTCTCATTCAATTAATAGAAACTATTCTGATTAATGTCTTCATTGAGTTCAAAGAGTAGTATATTGTTTTCATAATTTTTTTTTGCTTTTAAGAGAAACTTTACAATAAGTAGTGTTTCTATAAGTGTAAAAAGTACATGGTGATTGGCTATTAAGGAAAGTTGTATGTTTAAAAAGTATACAAAGAGTTAAATAAGTGGCTCTGGGTCATTTCAGAAACAAGAATAAATTCAGGACTTTTATTCTAGGGCACATTGCCACTAATACATAAACTGGGTCAATCACCTGGAATAATTTTCAAGAATGCCAAATTTGGCAACAGGCCCCATGCTCTCAACTTGAGAGTCTTAGAAACAGTTTGGCCCTGTATTATGTGTCTGCACTGAAGCGTTGACTGGATGGATATGCCCAAAGGACATATGAACCACTCCAGTTTTATCCGCTTACTATCAGTGTCCAAATGACAAAGCTCAGAGTCCTTGAAGACTTTGCTAGTAATACAAGGGCAAGATTCAATCTGTTGCTTAACTTTCATCATTCTTTTTTTGAAATGTATGTAAGAGCCCTTAAAAATTTAACTTATCTATCTATCTATCTATCTATCTATCTATCTATCTATAGCCAATCATATATCTCTCTATATATCTTATTGCTAGTGTTTATATACATATGTACATATATGTATGCATGTACATGTGTATAGTCTTACATGCCACTCTTTGTTTAAAAAAGAGAATTGGAAGATGTTATACATTGCAAGTACAGAATAATACCACCACAAAAATTGAAATTGACTATTTAAAAAAAAAAAAAACAACTAGTAACTGTTATGAAGTCATTTCTGAATCAGCTTTTTGTGGACAATAAGACCATCAATTTGTTAGAGCAAAGATCAAAATCAACACCAGCTGCTATTCCCAACAATAAATTGGGTACACATGCAGCATAAAAGAAACCATTAAAGAGGCATATGAAAAAAGATAGAGGCCGTATGTAGCAAGATTGGGAGATAACAGATGGGCAATAGTGGTACTGTCCATCCATTTAATGTGAAGAGATGTAGAGGAAGGTGTCCAGAAGCTTGGGTAGATTCACAATGAAGGATAGAGAAGAAGTCATGAACAAGAATAGTGCTGGGTGAGAAAGTGCACATGGTTTGTGATCTTAATCCATTTTTTTTTTGGGGGGGATAATGATTGATGAAATCACAGATTCATTAAAGCCCTGGAAATAGAAGAATAGAAATATTTGAGTTAATCAGATATTGAATAGTTAATTTCATTTCTGCTCCCACTGTGATAATACATCAACTTTTCTAGGGAATTATGGATTTTTGTTGTGAGAAAATATTGAGACAAATCTTTAGATGTCTTTTGGACTTATTTCTAATCTTTTATTGTACTTCTAGAAATGCATTAAATGGAATAGTATTCTACTCCAATTTTTGCTTTGCTAGAATGAATTTTCCAATTTGGGAATTTCCATGGGAGTTGGAGGAAGACCAAGGGACCACTCAGGGTTTATCATATCATTATAAATCACCTTATTCTTTCAGTGATCTGTCTTTAGCTCAAAATATCCAGGAAGTTAATTATTTCCCAAAGTCTTGAACAATGAGTCACCCTGTTCCTAGAACTTTCAGAAGTTTCCAGGGGGATTTCCCAGGTCTTAGTGGTGTTTGTTTCTGTTATATTTGTCTTCAATTCCATTTTCCAAACTCAATCCTCACAGGAACAACAGTTTGAGCCTTGGTGACCTTTGGGCCAGGATTGTAGGTGGAATGGTGCAGCCAGCCAGGACTGCATGGAAGCCATGACAAACCATAGTGTCTGGGACTCAAGCCTCAGGAGGCTCTTAGACTTGGAACTAGGAATACACTGTATGGGAACCAAGCTAAGATATGATACTAATTCTTTTCCTCTCCACAGAAACTGAGGTGGTACAAGGAAGACAGGGGATTATACCTCTTACACGTTAGAGACAGTAAATTAATGTGTTAGTGATTTCGTATTTTGAAATAAATATTCTGTGATAAACTAATATGACTATTAGTGCCTATAGAATTGGGATATAAAGAAATATCCCTTAGATTTGAGGTAACAAAAAATTCCCTTATAGGGTACTAGAGAATCCTGTGAAGAAATAAAATAACCTATCTGACCTTCTTGTAGTAGGGGCCAGGGTAGTCTGTTTTTCAAACATATTTGTTCTATACTTGAGGTCATAAGGTACAGCAAGAGCTTATATTCTAATTGATAAAGATACTACCCCTCCCTCCCCCCTGCCCCTATCATCCAAAAGGAGCTGAAAAGTGCCCTGGGAGTAGTTGGGAGGAGGGAAAGAAGTATGGTGACATAATCCAGAGAGTTGGAGCAAATCTGAGAGGATAACGAAAGATGACTGGCCTAGGCCCTTCCTCAAAATATGAGTTTTCATGAGGAATTCACCAATGGGATAACAGGCTGCAATAGTAGAAGGAAGTTCCAAGATGAAAAAGAAAATTTTAGAGAAAGATTTTTTGCTTGCTGCAGAGAAATAAGAAAGAAGATCATAATTATGCCATATGAAGGAAAAAATTAAGACTTGGGTAAGCTTTTGGTGGAAATTATAGTTCAAACCAAAATTTTTTCTTTTATTGTTAGTCTTTACAAAATGCATAAATTTACGCCTAAATGAATAATTTAAAAACATTTAGCACTCGTTACATGCCAAATACTGTGCTAAGTGCTGGGGAGACATACAAAAACAAATACAATCCTGTCCTAAAGGAGCTTACATTCTAATACAAGAGATAACACATCTAGGAGAAAAGTGACCAAGGAAGGGCATTTTGGTACTGGAAGTTACAGTAAGAGTCATACACCACTAGGTCATAGGGAGCTAGATCGATAAAGCAGAGACTCAGGAACAATGAGTGATAGACTTAATTTGCTCATGGTTCATGGTTCTAGAATTGGAGGTGGGGGATGGGGAGAGAAAAAGGTATATCTATAGTGGCTAGATAATTGTCCAGGCTATGGAGAATATGAATGAATCTTGGGTTGTTTTGATGCTATCAAAATCTAGTATAACATCAGCTTTGTGTTCTTTGCTATTTTTCTTTCTTTGTCACTTTGTTTTTCTTTTTCTTTCTATTTGATAAATACTTGGTATTTTTCTATTTTAGGACCATTGGAATGAAAGAGATCTTAAAGTCACTTAGCCAATTCCTTTTTTTTTTTTTTTTTTTTTTTTTTTTGGTAAAACGGCTCTTCTACTATCCCAGATTAAATCTAAAATTTTAAAGGATTATCAGAATAACAATGATGTTAGTAATAATAACTATTAATTAGTAGTAATATATTTATTTAGTGCTTATGATGTAGCAAACACTGTGCTAAGAGCTTTATATTTTGATCCTCAACAATTTTGGGAGGTAGGTACTATTATTACTCCCATTTTAAAAATGAGGAAATGAAGGCAAACAGAAATTAAGTGACTTGCTAGTATCTGAGAATGAATGTTGACCTCAGCTTTCTATTATTCTACCTAGCTGTCCCAGAGAAATTCCATAAACTCTGTTCATTTAGCTTGAGACCATTTCCATTTTCCCTATCCTGATTGCAGAGGAACCATCATCTGAGCCAAAATTCTTCATCTTTCTCTTCCTTGAGCCATATAGCTGTTTTTTTCTATTATATTGCTGTCATTACTTGCAGTTTTCTGTAATTTTTTCTTAGTGCATGAACAACTCAATCTTGAATATTTTAGGCAAAAAGGTAGTTTTCAAACACTACATTTTATGTACATTGACAGGATATTAACAATCATGACTTATATGAGAAGTAGAATAAAATATATCATCAAGGAAAGTTATGGTTAGAAAAGGAGATAGGCCAGCTTACTGGCATTTCATTACTGCCCATAAACTATAAAAACAAAAAATATAAGCTAAGGTAATGCCACCATCACATTGGAGGATTTCTCCATAGAAGACTTAGGAAAGG